>NC_051329.1:9564190-9867221 GCF_015220235.1 Choloepus didactylus | reverse complement strand
GGTTTCTGCAGAGAAATCTGTACATAGTCTTATTGACCTTCCCTTGTATGTGATGGATTGCTTTTCTCTTGCTGCTTTCAGAATCCTCTCTTTGTCTTTGACATTGGACAATCTGACCAGTAAGTGTCTTGGAGTAGGTCTATTGGGATCTATTCTATTTGGGGTACGTTGTACTTCTTGAATCTCTAATTTTCTGTCTTTTATAAGAGTTGGGAAATTTTCAGTGAATATGTCTTCTATTACTCTTTCTGCCCCTTTTCCCCTCTCTTCTCCTTCCGGGATACCCATAACACGTATATTTGTGTGTTTCATGTTGTCACTCAGCTCCCTAAGACCCTGCTCATATTTTTCCATTTCTTTCACCATCTGTTCTTTTGTGTGTATGAATTCGAGTGACCTGTCTTCCAGTTCACTTATCCTTTCTTCTGCCTGTTCAAATCTACTGTTGTGTCCCTCCATTGTGTTTTTCATCTCCTCCATTGTGGCCTTCATTCCCATGAGTTCTGCCATTTGTTTTTTTAAGTTTATGAATTCTTCTTTATGGTCAGCCAGTGTCTTCTTGATATCCTTCAGCTCTTTTGCTATATCTTCCTTCATTTCATCAAATTTATTTAGCATTAGTTGCCTCCACTCCTGTGTCTCAGCTGAGCTATTAGTTTGTTCCTTTAGCTGGTGCATGTTTTCGTGTTTCCTGGTATGGCTTGTTATCTTAAGTTGTCTAGGCATCTGATTTTCTTGATCAGTTTATTTTGGAGCTTGTTTTCTGTCTTTTACCTAGTGGTTTTCTTGTTGGTTGGCTTTGTTCTCTGGCCTCTGTTATTCAGTTCAACTTATTCTAGACCTCTAACTTAGGTTCTATTTAGTTGATCAGAATTTTTCCCCTTTTGTTTTTTCTGTTTCTTGCTCTGCCTCTATGTAACCTTTCTGTGAGTGAGTCTCCTCAGATATGATCGACCCTAGTCAGATTTTCCCAGTCTAGTGAGGCCCAGGTCTCATTGGGAGGGTATAGAGTTTTCCTGAGAATGAGACCCTCCTATGAGGCCTTTAGAATTGGTACTTTTCCTCTCCTGTCCAGCAGGTGGCGCTGGCCAGCCCGCAGCTCCCCCACCAGCTCCCCCACCAGTGTAAGGAGATATGGAGCCTTTAGTTCTCCTGGTGACTCTGATCCTGTGGGGGCGTGGCTGAGTGAAGCTGGAATCTGAATTCCAGCCCCTGGGGTCTGAATTCCCAGAAGGAGGACTGCCAGTTGAGCTGGACCTCCCTCTACTCTCCCAATCCTTAGAACTCCAGTTGTCTCTCAGGGGCACTATTCCCTTCTCCCCTCTCCTCTTTGGGGCCTCTCCAGGTAGATTCCTTGGTCAGCCTGAGTTGCCAATTAAAGACGGGGGTGGAGGCCTTCAGTAGTGAATACGGAATTCAAAGACACTGTGGGTACTCTGTCTCCAAGCCCAGCCTAGTCCCTCAACCTGGGCTTTCCGATAGAAAATAACCACATATATTACTTTTAGATTTAAGAAAAAAAAAAAAAAAGTCAAAAAGAAATCAAGAAAAAGAAGAAAGGAAAGAAAAAAAAAAAAAAAAGAGTCTTTTTTAAAAGTCTTTCCCCAGCCTGGAAGTTTTGTCAGTGTCAGAATAGAGCATTTAAAGATATGCTTTGGGCTATTGTCTGATAATTACTCTCCAACCCTTTCAGTTCCACCCCTGCCAGGGGCTATTGAAATGCAAAAAGATAAGGGATCAGTGAGAAGCCAGAAGGGACAAAATGTAGGGGAAAAAAAAATGGCTTTTTTGAAGTCTGGGAATGGGTGCCGCTTTTACGTGCCCCCACTTCTTGGAGCCCAGCCCTTCTTTAGCACCCCAGCTCCCAAAGTTAGTTAATTAATTTGTTAATTAATTCTGCAGTTGAGGCTGGGTTGAGCCTCCCTTCTTGCCCTCAGCAGATTGCTGTTTTTTGGTCCACCCCCCCCCCCCCCTTTCAGGGAGCCGGCAGCAAGACAGTCTGTGAGGTCTGGGTGGGGAGGGGCGCCAGATCCCTGGTCCAGGGAACTTACAATGTTCGCTGCGATCTCAGCTTTTCCTCCAATTCCAAACTTGTGTCCAATGTGTGACTGGTTACTGGAGACCCCGAAAACAGTTTCATATAGTTCTTGGGTAATTGCCAGCTGCTCTAGGGGACAGACGAAATTCTGCTCCTCACCACTCCGCCATCTTGCCCCGCCTCCTCTTCAATTTCTTTTAGCAATGTTTTGTAGTTTTCTGTGTACCAGTCCTTTACATCCTTGGTTAACTTTATTCCTACATATAATTCCTTTAGTTGCTACTGTAAATGGAATTTTATTCTTGATTTCCACATCAGATTTCTCATTATTAGTGTATAGACACACTACTGATTTTTGCATATTGAACTTGTATCCCACTACTTTGCTGAAATTGTTTATTAACTCTAGTACCTTTGTTGTAGAATTTTAGGGATTTTCTAAATACAGGAGCATGTCATCTATAAATAGTGAAAGATTTACTTCTTTGTTCCCAATTTGGGGGCCTTTTATTTCTTTTTGTTGCCTAACTGCTCTAACTAGAACTTCTAGCATCTCTGTTGAATAACAGAGGTGTCAGTGCACATGCTTGTCTTCTTCCAGACCTTAAAGGAAAAGCTTTCAGTCTTTCACCATTGAGTACCAGCTGTGGATTTTTCATATATGCCTCTTTTTCATGTTGAGGAAGTTTCCTTCTATTCCTATCTTTCAAAGTGGTTTTTTTTTTTTTAATCAAGAAACAACGCTGGATTTTGTCAAATGCCTTTCCTGCATCAATCGAGATAATCATGTAGTTTTTCCCCTTTGATTTGTTAATGTCATATATTACATTAATTGATTTTCTTCTATTGAATCATCATACATACCTGGAATAAAATCCACTTGCTCATGGTATATAATTCTTTTAATGTGCTGTTGGATTCCATCTGCAAGTATTCTGTTGAGGATGTCTGTCTCTATATTCACTAGAGAAATTGGCCTGTAATTTTCTTTTCTTGTAGTGTCTTTATCTAGCTTTAGTAACAGGGTGATGTTGGCCTGATAGAATGAGTTAGGTAGTGTTCCCTCCTCTTCAATTTTTTGAAGAGTTTGAGCAGGATTGGTATTAATTTTTCTTGGAATGATTGGTAGACTTCACCTGTAAAGCCATCTGGTCCTGGGCTTTTCTTCATTAGAAGGTTTTTGATGACTGATTCATGATTCAATTGCTTTACATGTAATTGGTCTGTTGAGATCTTCTATTTCTTCTCAAGTCAGCGTAGGTTGTTTGTTCTAGGAATTTGTCCATTTCATCTAGGTTGTCTAATCTGTTGGCATACAATTGTTCATAATATCCTTTTATGGTTCTTTTTAATTCTGTGGGGTCAGTAGTAATGCTCCTCCACCTCTCACATTTTATTGCATCTTCTCATTTTTTTGTCAGTCTAGCTAAAGGTTTGTCAATTCTATTGATCCTCTCAAAGAATCAACTTTTGTTTTGTTAATTCTACTTTTTTTATTCGCGATTTCATTTATTTCTGCTCTAATCTTTGTTATTTCTTTCCTTCTGCTTGCTATTCTTTTCATGGGTCCTCCAGGTGTGCAGGTAAGTCTTTAATTTTAGCTCTTTCTTCTTTTCTAATACTATGCAGCACTACTTTGCTGCAACCCATAATTTATGATATACTGTGCTCCTGTTTTCATTCGTCTCAAAATATTTACTGATTTCTCTTGCAACTTTGTCTTCAACCCACTGATTGTTTAACCTCCAAATTTATGTGAATTTTCCAGTTCTTGATCTGTTATTGATTTCCAGCTTCATTCCATTCTGATTAGAAAAAGTGTCTTATGTAATTTCAATCTTTTTTAATTTATTGAGATTTGTTTTGTGACTCAATGTTTTTTCTATCCTGGAGAATGATTCGTGAGCACTTGAGAAGAATGTATATATCCTGCTGCTTTGGGGACAATGCTCCATATATGTCTAGTGGCTCAGCTCAAGAGTGGGGGGTGGGCACCAGCAGCCTCCACAGAGCGAGTTATTCACAGTTCTCTTCTGCAGTTTCTCAGTCTCTTTGTCCCGGTCTTCCCTGGATGCTGTACAGTGCTCCCCTGACCTCTGGAGCCCCAGAACAGTTGTTTTCAGACAGTTTCTGCCTGTCCACTAGCTGATTTGGGAGGAGGAGTGGGTCCTGGAGCTCCCTACTTTGCCATCTTCCCTGGAAGCCCAGCTCTGAATACAAACTCTTTGTTGGATATATGTATTATAAATATTTCCCTCACTCTGTGGCCTACCTCTTGTATACCAGTTTATCTTATTTTCTTCCTCTATGGGTGTTGCTTTTCATGCCCTGTTTAAGAAATCTGTCTACCCTAAGATCATGAAGAAATTCTCTGTTGCTTTTTCTAGAAGTTTTATAGTTTGACCTTTCAAATTTAGATCGACAATCTATTAGGAATCAATCTTTTCTATATGTGGTAAGGTAAAGGCCAAGGTTCCTTTTTTCCACATGGATATCCAATCAGTGAACTTTATTGAAAATACTGTCTTCTTCCATTGTTCTGCAGTGTCACGTAACCATTTATGTATGAGTATGTTTCTGAACTCTATTTCACTGGTCTATGTGTATATTCTTGGGACAATACCATACTGACTTTATTGTAATTTTATACAAAGACTTGACATCTGATGATCTAAGTCCTATATCTCTGTTCTTTTGCAAGCTTGCCTTGGCAATTTTTGGTTGTCTGTATTTCCATATAAGTTTTAGAATCACATTAATTTCCACCAATAAAAAAACCCTGTTGGGGTCCACCTACATTGGCAATTTGGGAAGAAGTTACATCTTCACAATTTGAGTCTTCTAAACCATGAACATGGTATATTCCTCCATTTACTTAGAATTTCTTTAATTTCTCTCAAGTAGATTTAGTCATTTTTAGTCTAAAGATCTTGAACATCTTTTGTTAAATTTATTACTATAAATCAATTTTTATATTATTACAAAATTATTATTCTAATTTTATTTTCTATTTGTTGCTGCTACATATAAATACAATGGGTTTTTTTTTTAAATATTGACCTTGTGTCCAGCAACCTTGCTACATTTATTTTTTAATTGTAATGGTGTTTAGATTCTTTTGAATTTTCTTTGTATATAAAGATATCATCTATGAGAAATGACAATATTATCTCTTTCTTTCTAATTCGTGTCTTTCTTTTTCTTTGCCTTATTATCCTGTCTAGGACCTCCAGTACAATACTGAATAGAAGTGGTGACAGTGGGCATCCTTCCCTTGTTTCCTATCTCAGGGAGAAAGTTTTTTTTTTGCCCTATTTACATATTGTTTGCTGTAGGCTTTCAAAGAACAGTCTATCAGATTAAGAAAATTCTCCTGTTTCTAGTTTGCTAAGATTTTTATCCTGAACAGATACTCAATTTAAAAATAATATTTCTTTCTGCTTCTTTTGAAATGACCATATAAGTTTTTTCTTTTTTTTCCTGTTATGTGGTAAATTGCATTTATTAGTTTTCAAATATTTAGCCAACATTGCATTCCTGCATTAACTCAAATTGAATGAATTTTTCTTTGTATTTATTGCTGGATTCAATTCAGTAATATTTCATTTAGGACTTTTATATCTCTTCTTGGGAGAGAAAGGACAAAATTTTTCCATTCTTGGTAATGTCCTTGTCATGTTTGGGTATAAAGTGAACTATTTTTGTTGTTGTTGTCATTGTCTTGTTTTCTATTGTGGTAAAATATACATAAAATGTATTTAACCATTTTAAAGTTACAAGTCAGTGATGGTACATACACAGTATTGTTCAACCATCACCACTATCTAGTTCCAGAACATTCTCATCACTCCAAAAGGGAACCCTATACCCATTAAGCAGTCACTTCCCCTTCCCCCCAGCCCCTCAGCCTCTGGCAACCATTAATTTGCTTTCTGTCTGGGGATTTGCCTGTTCTGGAATTATAGAATATGTGGCCTTTTACGCCTGGCTTCCTTTTACTCAGCATAATGTTTTCAAGGTTTGCGTTCACGTTGTAGCAAGTATCTGTACTTCATTCCTTTTTATGGCTGAACATTATTCCATTGTATGGATCGTCCACATTTCATTTACCCATTCATCTGCTGATGGACACTTGGGTTCCTTCCACTTTGGGCCTATTATGAATAATGCTGCTGTGAACATTCGTCTACAAAAACTATTTCATTTTAATGTACTTGGCTCAGGCCTTCTTTACCTGGTGAATGAAAGTATGGGTCACAAAGAATAAACACAAATGACTGCAATTTTGACAAGTTCTCTTGGAGGATAACAATCAGATTTGCCAGCAGAGGCTGTCTCATAAGAAAGGAGAGTAGACGTACATCAAAAAATATCTGCTGTCCACTGTGTGTTAGGTGCTGTCCTAGGCATGGTCGTAGACACTGGGGACTCAGCAGTAAACAAAGCAGGCAAGGTCCCTGCTTTTACATGGAAGAATAATCATCAAGTAAACATAAAAATCAATAAAATCACTTTAGATGGTGATAAGTACTATAAAGAATGTAAATACTATGATGTGATAAAAGAACGTTCTTGGGGGGTGGTTGTTGGGCAGGGAAAGAAGGTCTCTCTGAAGAGGTGATATCTGAATTGAAGCCTGGCTTTTCTGATATTTACTTTCCAAATCTGTAAAATGGAGATGAGAATACATATCTCATGCGATTATTAGAAGGTCTAATTGAGGCAATGCTTGTAAAGCACCAGCAAGTCCTGATATAAACTGTTTAATAAATAAATATTATAATTAATGAAAGTAAATATAATTATATAAATTAATAATAAAAGTAAAGAATTTAGAACCTAATGGTTGTCACTGCTGATGGGTTTGGAAACTTGGCTTTTTCAGAGACCACCCTTGGACTTCACAGACTTGTCCAAGCTGCCCCTGCCTCTCCGTGATCCATCTCCCATTCCTGGACAACCAGAGGAAATGCAGCCACTCAAGGAAGAGGCAAGTCCTAGATCCAGGGACAGCCCGTGCTGGTGCCACTGTGGAAACTGCCTCCCATCCCAACTTCCTGAGAGTCACAGATGCCTGGAAGAGCTGTGCTGCCGGAAAAAGCCTGGTGCCTGCATCACCACCTCGGACCCGTTCCGGAAGCTCGTCCTGTCTAGAAATGCCCTGCAGTTTCTCCTGCTCTACCAAGAGCCCTTGTTGGCACTGGATTCAGATTCCACCAACACTCGGCTGCGGCACTGCGCCTACAGGTGCTACACCATCTGGCGCTTCGGCTCCCAGGACATGGCTGACTTTGCCATTCTGCCCAGCTGCTGCCGCTGGAGGATCCGGAGAGAGTTTCCTAAGAGCGAAGGCCAGTACAGTGGCTTCAAGTTTCCTTACTGAAGGTCCACGGATGCAGCAGTCATGGTAAACCTTGCCTTCATGTGCACATTGAACTTCACCTTGAGCTTCACCTTCAAAGTCCTGTGGCCAACTTTTCAGCCAAAGGAAGATGTGCCTTCCTCTCCTACAACTCTATATGTGTCAGAGAGCAGAGTGACCTGGCTAAACAAAGAAACAAGCAAACAAACAAACCAAAATCCCTCAACATGGACTAAGACTCAAGAAATTTAGATTTAAGTATCACTTCTGTCCCTGGGGAGTTGTGCGACCCTACGCCTTTAACCTTTGTACCTCAGTCTCCTTGTTACCCAAGCTACTATGTCCCAGAGATAGTGTGAAGACAAATGGAGTCAATGGACATGAACTGTCTGATTAATGAGGAAAGATCTAAATGATCGTGAAGCACCACATTATGAGACCAGACTAGGATAATGTCCAACTAGGGATAGACCCTTTGGGTCCTGGCTGGAGAATGTAGTTCTTTGACACTTGTCCCTTGAGACTTGAGGTTCCTGTTTCCTGCCCTCAAATCTGGGCAAGCGCTAACTGTTTTATCCAATGGCAGAAGTGACATGGTCCTAGCTTCAGGGTAGTGGTCTTAAGACACTAGCAGCTTCTACTTCCTGGTCCATGGAACTCTTGCAGTCCCAGCCACCATATAAGAGGTCTGACTACCCTGAGACTGCCCTGTTTGAAGACATCCAAGTGGGCCACATGGAGGGGACAGATGCTCAACCAGCCAGCCCCCCACTCTTCAATCCATCCAAGCCCTGTCACCAGAGATGGGAGAGAAGCCTTTAGATGATTACAGACCCTGCCAATATATGACTGCAACTGTAGGAGAGACCCCAAGTGAGAACTGCCTAGTCAACTCACAAAACCAAATTGTTGTTTTAAGACACTAAGTCTTGGAGTGATTTGTTACACAGCAACATCTAACTGTTCCTATTCGCAGTTCTAGGAGGGCTGCAGATCAAATCGGATAACTCACCAGACCAGCTCTGGAATTCACCTGCTCTAACTGTTGAGCTACTCATAAACAGTCCAGTCCACAATACCGTTCTGTGACAGAGAGTGACTACTGCTATCTGGAAAAAGCCACCTCAGTGCCTTTAACATCCTGGACTTTGCAGCCAGATGCAGTCTGGATGCGACTTAAAAAGCAACCCACACCCAAATCTTTACCTTCTCCATACGTCAACATAAGAACAGGATGCTGATGGCCCAGGTTTAGGATCCCCTGCAGGGTTTCCTTTTCTGTGGAAATAGAGCTGGCTATTTATTTCCTAACCACCACCTTAAAGAATAGTTTAAAGGCCACTATTCAATGAGGCATCTGTGAATTTTTTAATACATACTCTAAGATTTACCATTTTGATACCTTTTAAAAACCAGCAGCTTTCTACTGTATTAATATAAAATATCACAGACAGAAACTTTTTTTTGACCCAGGATTTTATCTGGCTTTAAACTCAGGAATCAAGTTAATTAGGCCAGATTGAACTTTCATTTTAACTACCTTTCAGAGATATTTTTGCAAACTGTATTACATATGGTTTCTTGGGAATAGAAATTATTTACTCCAAGAATTCTATGTAACTGCTAAAGGTTTCTGTCCAGATGGCCTCTGAATCTTTATACCTTCATCTTCAGTGCCTTATTAGTAGTGTGTCTTTACCACCTCGCTGAGGCCCCAGATGGAGGCAGAATTTGGAATGACAAATTATCACTGGATCCACCTCCTGTTTTCCTTCACCTTCCCCACTGATGCTCTGAGTGAGAGGGTGATGTGTTACTTCAACTGTGTGCAAAATGTCTGGCACTTCCTACAATACATGGACCATATTTGTATTCTTATTTTTAGAATACTGTGTAAAATAATGTCACCATCAAAGGCATCCCAATGAGAGTCACATTTTGTAAAGGATCTGTTTTCTTTCAGTTAAAACCATTCTTCTATTATGGTAATTGCACAATATTCACTACTTCCTCTTTGGTCAGAAGAAAAGAGATCTGCTTTCTTGCTGTAATACCGTCTGATTTCATGTACAATTGGTCATGGATTTGCATTTCTCTCTTTAGAGGGGACCACTTTTTTTAAAACCTTTCCTAATTCTAGCTCAGCAATGTAGGAACCTTAACTGTTTTGATAATGAAAAAATGGTGTATAATTCATGTTTATTTAAGTCTTCCCTTTACTTCCTTCTCTCAGAAGGCCCCCCAGAATCACAGTTGATTCATTCATTAACAGATTTATTCAACAAATATTCTTGGAGGCACTCACTGGGGATCAATGTTAGATGAGGTTGCTGCTCTCAAGAAAATGAACATTCATCAAACAATTCAAGCAATTGTAAACTTGCAACTTGTGCAAGCATTATGATGAAGAAGGTAAATGATGCTGCTCTGAGAGTCTACAATAGGGGAATCTGACCCATTCGAGGAGATCAAAGAAGGCATGCCTGAGGAAGGAATCTTTCAGCTGAAACCTGAAGGATAAGCACTAGTTAACTAGGTAAAGAGGGGGCGAGAACAACACTGTAGGCAGAAATAAAGCATGTGTAAAGGCCCTGTGGCGGAAAAAAACATGGCAGGGTCTAGACTATATAGAGCCTTGTGGGCCATGGCAAAGAGTTTTGCCTTCATCCTAATAAAAAATGGAAAGCCATTGAAGCATTTTAAGCAGGAGCTTGACAAAACCTTATTTGATTGTTTCTTTTTTTAAATTAATTCATTTTAAAGTAAGCAATACAGTGTTACTTAGCACATTTGCAACATTGTGCAACTACCACCTCTATCTGCTTCCAAAACATTTTCATTGCTCTAAAGTAAAATCTCTTACCAATTAAGCAGTTTATCTCCTTTCTCCCCTCCCTCCAACAACCAGTCATCTACTTTCTGTCTCTATAGATTTGCCTATTCTGGATATTTCATATAAAGGGAATCAAACAATATGTGACCTTCTGTGTCTGGCTTCTTTCACTTAGTTAGCATCATGTCTTCAAGGTTCATCCATGTGGTAGCATGGATCAGCATTTCATTCCTTTTTATGACTGAATAATAATCCATTCATCCAATGACATACTTGAAATTTTTTAAAGATTACTCTAATCTCTGTGTGGAGAATGAACAAGGAGTTGCAGTAGATATGGTTTTAATTTTCATTTTGGTGTTTCTTCATTCCATAAAACATTTGCCCCAAATATACAGCAAAATGGACTGACTCCCTTTTCTCCTCCTCCTCTTCCTCTTGGGAAGTCTCACACACACACATAGACACACACACACACACACACACACACACACACACAGTGAAAGAAGAAGAGGAAAAGCTTTGGTGTGCCTTGAATTTTACAATACCCCCTGTCCCAAGTTGGTGGGGGTGAGACTACTTGTTGGTCAGGGGCAAGAGTGCACCAAATCTAGAGACAAAGGCAGTCCACAGAGCCCAGCGATATAATGTAATGTGACATAAGGACTCAACTTAAGGTCCAACATTATGTGCTGCCTTGACATCTAATGAAAGTGGGAGGGCCTCAAATTGCTTAATTGCAAGTCCCCCTCCTGACTCTGCTCCCATGGAGAAGGTCCCCTAATCAAACAGACCAGGTGCAGTGCCTGCTCATTTCCGAATAGCAGGTTTTCAGTTCCCTGCCAGCCCATGGAATTATTCAAACCAGCCTATCATATCGTCCCATAGGAACCAGGGGCCCCCACACCCTGTTGTCACTACAAAGCCTGCCTCCCAAGCCCCTGCTGGTTCACCCTGTTCCCAAGTGCAGCCCCTGTGTGGCCCTGCCTGTGGGCTGGGAGTATAGGTGACTGAGAAACTGGTGTCCATCTTACCCGTGCTGTGTTGGGTGCCGTGTACCCAGCCATCACCAAAACCCTAGAGTGGGAAACCCTGCCTCTGCAATGGGGTGAAGAGGCAATCAGAACCCACCAATTCCAGGCCCACCAGCAGCCCTCAAAAATTAAGAGGCTTGTCTTGGCTTCCTGGAGTGCACAGTCATTGTCCGCATGAAACCCTGCCTCCTAGAGCCAACAAAGACTGTGACCCCTGGCTCCATTTATTCAAATTATCCACTTGGATGCACTAGAATGTGGTTTCACTTTCTGCTGCTTGGACATTTCTCAATTCATATTTTAATCACGTGCATTCATCCTTCTGGGAATCTCTGAGTGTCCCCTGACTCAACTGCTTCTACTTTCTTTTGAATAGACTTAGGTATCACTTGTCTTCTTTCACTTTGACTGTGTTCTTTCAAGTTCCTGTTTTCCAGTCCCTGGAGGGTTATGAATCATGTTTCCAAAAAAAATTTTGAGCTCTGGCAAAGATTTTGCATGTTTAACATCCTTAGTTCCTGTTAATGAATTATTGAAGTCACAGGAGCCTTGTTCTCAGAAATCAGAGGAGTAAATGGTCAATGATGACTGGCTGTTTTAACAGAAAAATTACTGTATTTGATAAGCTTTGACAAGGGCCAACTGAAACTAACATAGGCTTATCCAAGCCAGTCTGGCAAGGTAAATTATGGCAGTTTGTATTTTGTTTTCCCCAGTGAACAAGATGCTCATCAAAGGCAAGGGGCTCCTCTTGGTTTGGTGTTCCTCAGGTATCTGCTTCAGCATGTGGGGCAGCAGGGAAGAGCCTGGGTGCTGGAAACAGGTCACCCAGATTTGAGCCCTGGCTTAGCTGCCCCTTCATCAATGACTCAGGCAGCTGATCCAACCCTTGGGAACCTCAGCTGTTACTTTGTATCTGAGGATTATTTATTTTGAATATTAAATGTTATGAGTGTAAAGCACCTAGCATATGTCTGGTACAAGGTAAGCACTCGATATTTGTTAGCTTTTATTATTATTTAAAGTCTTTCTCAAACGGCTAACTATGCTAGCCATTCTTATTGTTTGGATGGTCCCCAGGCATCACTTCTGAGCTCCAGGCCCATTATATTTCAACCACCGCCAGGTATTCTAGTTTCAAAGAAACTTAAACATGTACAAAAGAGAAATCATTACCTCTGCCCCTTCCACTCCACCAAGGTGGGCTGTTGAAGAACCCCCAAGCTCAGTCAGTAGCATCACCTACCATTGGTTCACTTTCATAAGACAGAAATCCCAGGTCAGCCTCAAAGCCTCTCTTCTCCCTCCCCATTACACCCAAGCTCACCAACTGGTTGAGCAAACATTTAGTGAGTGCCCCAGCACTGCACACGTGCTGGTAGTGAAAAGGTGAACAGGACAGTCTTCCCTGGAGGTGAGGTGGGGGTGGGGGTGGGGGAGAAAGATGGGCAATCAATATGTAAAGAAATGGAGTGAGAACAGCATGGAAAGAATGCTAGGAAAGAAACCATCGAATTTATTTTGGGTAGGGGTCAAGGACGGCCTCTCCAAGGAAGTGACATTTACGGTAGATCTGAATGTCAAGAAGGAGCCGGCTGTGGAGAGCTGGAGGAAGGGCATTCAGGCAGAAGCACAGCAAGCGCAAAGCACTGACCTGGGAAAGAAACAAGTGGGTTCCAAGAACTGTCAGATAGCCAGTGTGGCCAGGACTGAAGGGAGAAGAGGTAGATGCACTGAGAGAGGGAGGATGCCAGATTTAGCAAATAAAAATTCAGGATCCCCTGTTGAATATGAATTTCAAATAAACAACAAAGAATTTTTTAGTGTAAGATTGCCCCATGCAATATTTGAGACATACTTATACCAACAAATTCTTTGTTGCCTATCTGAAAGTCAAATTTAACTGGGCACCCTATATTTTCTCTGCCAACCCTATTAGAGAGGTGGGCAGGCCCAGTTTGGGCCTAACAGGACATGGTGGAGAGTGTGGATTTCATTCCAAGTATAATGGGAAGCCATCAGAGCCTTACTTAAGTTGAGGAATAGCAAGGGGAAGCACGGGGGCTTTATGAAGTTCATGAGATGTAAGCTAGCCCTCACATCCAATGGGATGTGAAGAGGCATTCCCTTAGAACCAGGGGCACAAGCAAGGCACTGAAAGAAATGAGTATGGGATGTGAGGAGGTTACAAGTAGACTTGGCTGGTTCTCCAGATCAGGAAGAAAATGTAGGAAGATTAAATAGGGATTGATTTGGGGACACTAAAATACAGGGGAGTAGGCAAGATGTTTGGATCAGATGCAAGAGTCAAGAGGAGCCATTCTAGGGGTGACAGCAGATACGAAGACAGCAGAGACTTAAGAATGTCCTTCAGATGGCCATGATGACATGGGCAGGGGGGAAGCCTGGGAAAGGGTCATAACTTAGAAGTCTGCTGAGGTCACACGGGGTGACTCAGAATTAGTAGTAGCGATAGAAAGAAATGGAAGAATCCAAAAAAGAGTTTTCGAAAAATCCTTTATTAGGTCCAACAATAGGGGACTGGTTAAAAATATATGGCATAGGAGAACTTCTAGGGAAGAAGGCAGAGTAGGGAGTGCCTGGATCCACTCCTTCCTCCAAAACAGCTAGGACACCGGCAGGAACTGTCTGAAACAACTGTGCTAGGGCTCTAGAGGCCAGGAGAACCCTGTACAGCATCCAGGGAAGAGTAGGAGGACGAGGCTGAGAAACCGTGAGTCACTCTCTGAGCTATGGTGGCTGCTGGCACACATCCCCTGCTCTCACTGAAGGCTGCCTTAGGACCAGCCCTTTCAGCTGCTTCAGACAGAAAGGGACATTAAAAATCCTCTTCCCCAAGAACAGAGGTGGGCACAGCTGAGCAATGATCACAACATTTGATTAGCGATTTCAGATCACTGAGTCCCAGTTCTGAGCTACTATTTCAACCCACCTCAGATTGGCCACAGCCACTGTTTCAACCTCGCCCTGGAAAGGGTGGAGGCAGTGGAGATTTAAAGACACAGTGCCTCTTTAGGGTCGCAGGAAAGAGTTTCCTGAAGGACATCATCTTCTGGGAAGGCCAGGAAAGTGAAGCTTCATGGAGCCACCAAAAAGACCTTCTGGCATCTTTCCAGACCCTCTCCACAGGGCTCTCTGGAGCTAGTCTGCACCCCTTCATGGCTCCCTGGGCCTGTTTTGGTGAGAAAATACTGACTAGGGAAAATCCTCTCCAGGGTGACCCTCCTAGAATTTTACCTTCAGGAAAAAGCAGCTAGAAGAAATGAAGAGAGTGTAAAAAAACAATAGTGGCAAAAGAAAAACAAACAAATCAGATCAAGTTTCCCAGAGAAAGAACAGAGGAAAGGAAGCATTCCCCTGGGGATGAAACAACTGCACAAATAATGCAAATCTTAAAAACTCTGCTGCATACCCAGGGCAAGAATCAGATGAAGAAAAGCTAAAAAAAAAAGCTCTGATCCATTAAACACAGGCAATTCTAAAGGTCTAGAATAACTTGATTCAAGTGTCAAAGAAGAGCTTTAACACAAAGCCAATCAATGATAAAACCCTAGGCAAAAGAGAGAAACTGACCTTCAGAGTAAACTCATCAAGATAATCAGATGCCTAAACATCAGCAAAAAACTACAAACCCTACTAAGAAACAGGAAGATATGGCCCAGTTAAAGGAACAAATTAAAACTTTGGAGGAGACACAGAATTTAGAACTAATCAAAGACGTTCAAACAAATCTCTTAAATCAGTTCAAGGAGATGAAAGAAAATATGGCTAAAGAGATAAAGGATATTAAGAAGACACTGGGTGAGCATAAAGAAGAATTTGAAAGTATGAAAAGAAACATAACAGAACGTATGGGGATGAAAAGCACAATAGAAAAAATTATAAATACACTAGAGGCATACAACAGCAGATTGGAACAAGCAAAAGAAAGAATCAGTGAACCAGAAGACAGGACAATCAAAATCTTACAGACAGAATAAAAGATAGAGAAAAGAATGGAAAAAATTAAGCAGGGTCTCATGGATTTAAATGACAGCATGAAGTACACAAACATACACATCATGGGTGTCCCAGAAGGAAAAGAGAAGGGAAAAGGGGCATAAAGAATATTTGAGGAAATAATAACCAAAAACTTCCCAATTCTTTTGAAAGACATAAATATGCATGTACAAGAAGCACAACATACTCCAAACAGAATAAATCCTAATAGATCTACTCCAACACACATACTAATCAGATGTCAAATGCCAAAGATAAACAGAGAATCCTGAAAGCAGCAAGAGAAAAGTGATTCGTCACATACAAGGAAACCACAATAAGATTAAGTTCCAATTTCTCATCAGAAAACATGGAGGCAAGAAGGCAGTGGTATGATATATTTAAGGTACTGAAAGACAAAAACTGCCAGCCAAGAATTCTTTATCTGCCAAAAGTGTCTATCAAAAATGAAGGAGAGTTTAAAATATGAACAGATAAACAGAAACTGAGAGAGTTCAACAAGAAACCTGCCCTAAAGATATACTAAAGGGAGTGCTTCCGGCTGAAAGAAAAGACAGGAGAGAGAGGCTTGGAGGAGAGTGTAGAAATGAAGATTATCAGTAAGGGTAACTAAAAGAGTAAAAGGAGAGACAAAAATAGGATACAACATATAAAAACCAAAGGATAAAATGGTTGATGTAAGTACTGCCTTTACAGTAATAATATTGAGTGTTAATGGATTAAACACCCCAATCAAAAGACATGGATTGGCAGAATGGATAAAAAAAAGGACTGTCCAACTATATGCTGTCTACAAGAGACTCACCTTAGACCCAAGAACACAAAGAAGTTGAAAGTGAACGACTGGAAAAAGATATTCCACACAAACAATAACCAAAAAAGAGCTGGGGTAGCTATAGTGGACAAAATAGACTTTAAATGCAAAACTATTATAGGAGACAAAGAATGTCACTATATATTAATTAAAGGGGCAATCCACCAAGAAGAAACAATAAAACAATAATCATAAATATTTATGCACCTAACCATGGGGCCCCAATATACATGAGGCAAACCCTGGCAAAACTGAAAGAGAAATATAAAGCTACAATAATAGTTGGAGACTTCTATACACTACCACTCTCATCAATAGATAGAACATCTGGACTGAAGATCAATAAGGAAACAGAGAACTTGAATAATATGATAAATGAGGTACACCTAACATACATACAGAGCATCACACCCCCCAAAAAGCAGGATATACTGTATTCTCAAGTGCTCATCATTCTCCAGAATACAACACAAAACAAATCTCCCTTTTGGCCAGAATTGCCATCTTGCAGTAATTTGCCAAAGTGACAAACACAAAGGGAAAGCAGAGAGGCACCTGCTATATGCTTTCTGGGGCTTTTAAAAAACGGGGAGGGGGCAAGATGGCAGACGGGTGAGCTGTATGTTTTAGTTACTCCTCCAGGAAAGTAGGTAGAAAGCCAGGAACTGGGTGGACTGGACACCACAGAGCAATCTGACTTTGGGCATACTTCATACAACACTCATGAAAACGTGGAACTGCTGAGATCAGCGAAATCTGTAAGTTTTTGCGGCCAGGGGACCCGCGCCCCTCTCTGCCAGGCTCAGTCCCGGGGGAGGAGGGGCTGTCAGCTCCAGGAAGGAGAAGGGAGAACTGCAGTGGCAGCCCTTATTGGAAACTCATTCTACTGATCCAAACTCCAAACATAGATAGACTGAGACCAGACACCAGAGAATCTGAGAGAAGCCAGCCCAGCAGAGAGGAGACAGGCATAGAAAAAAAACAACACGAAAAACTCCAAAATAAAAGCGGAGGATTTTTGGAGTTCTGGTGAACATAGAAAGGGGAAGGGCCCTGAGGCGCATATGCAAATCCCGAAGAAAAACTGATCTCTCTGCCCCCTGGATCTTTCCTTAATGGCCCTAATTGCTTTGTCTCTTACCATTTCAATAACCCATTAGACCTGTGAGGAGGGTTTTTTGTTTTTTTTTTTTACCTTTTTTTTTTTTCTGTTTCTAAAACAATTACTCTAAGAAGCCCAATACAGAACACCTCAAAGACTTGCAATTTGGGCAGGTCAAGACAAGAGCAGAACTAAGAGAGCTCTGAGACAAAAGGCAATAATCCAGTGGCTGAGAAAATTCACTAAACACCACAACTTCCCAAGAAAACGGGGGTGTCCGCTCACAGCCATCATCCTGGTGGACAGGAAACACTCCTGCCCATCGCCAGCCCCATAGCCCAGAGTTGCCCCAGCAACCCAGTGTGACGGAAGTGCTTCAAATAACAGGCACACACCACAAAACTGGGTGTGGACATTAGCCTTCCCTGCAACCTCAGCTGATTGGCCCAGAGTTGGGAAGGTGGAGCAGTGTGAATTAACAAAGCCCCATTCAGCCATCATTTCAGCAGACTGGGAGCCTCCCTACATAGCCCAGAACCACCCTGGGGGGACGGCACTCACCTGTGACATAGCACAGTCATCCCTCAACAGAGGACCAGGGGCTGCACCGCCTGGAAGAGGGGCCCACTCGCAAGTCTCAGGAGCCATACGCCAAAACCAAGGACTTGTGGGTCAGTGGCAGAGACAAACTGTGGCAGGACTGAACTGAAGGATTAGACTACTGCAGCAGCTTTAAAACTCCAGGAACACCAGGGAGATTTGATTGTTAGAGCCATCCTGCCTCCCTGACCGCCCAGACACACGCCCTATATACAGGGCGGGCAACACCAACTACATACGCAAGCTTGGTACACCAATTGGACCCCACAAGACTCACTCCCCCACTCACCACAAACGCAAAGCAGGGGAGAACTGGCTTGTGGAGAACAGGTGGCTCGTGGACACCACCTGCTGGTTAGAGAAAGTGTACTCCACGAAGCTATAGATCTGATAAATTAGAGATAAGGACTTCAATTGGTCTGCAAATCCTACAAGAACCCTATCAAGTTCAGCAAATGCCAAGAGGCCCAAAACAACAGAAAATTATAAAGCATATGAAAAAAACAGATGATATGGATAACCTAAGCCCAAGCATCTAAATCAAAAGATCAGAAGAGACAAAGTACGTAGAGCAACTAATCAAAGAACTAAAGATAAACAGTGAGACCATAGTACAGGATACAAAGGATATCAAGAAGACCCTAGAAGAGCATAAAGAAGACATTGCAAGACTAAATAAAAAAATAGATGATCTCATGGAAATTAAAGAAACTGTTGACCAAATTAAAAAGATTCTGGATACTCATAGTACAAGACTAGTGGAAGCTGAACAACAAATCAGTGACCTGGAAGATGACAGAATGGAAAATGAAAGCACAAAAGAACGAATGGGGAAAAAAATCGAAAAAATGAAAAAGGACCTCAGGGATATGATAGATAATATAAAACATCCGAATATAAGACACATTGGTGTTATAGAAGGGGAAAAAAAGGGTAAGGTCTAGGAGGAGTATTCAAAGAAATTGTTGGGGAAAACTTCCCAAATATTCTAAACACCATAAATACACAAATCATAACTGCCCAGCGAACTCCAAATAGAATAAATCCAAATAAACCCACTCCGAGACATATTCTGATCACACTGTCAAACACGGAAGAGAAGGAGCAAGTTCTGAAAGCAGCAAGAGAAAAGCAATTCACCACATACAAAGGAAACAGCATAAGAATAAGTAATGACTACTCAGCAGCCATCATGGAGGTGAGAAGGCAGTGGCACGATATATTTAAAATTCTGAGTGGGAAAAATTTCCAACCAAGAATACTTTATCCAGCAAACCTCTCCTTCAAATTTGAGGGAGAGCTTAAATTTTTCACAGACAAACAAATGCTGAGAGAATTTGCTAACAAGAGACCTGCCCTACTGGAGATACTAAAGGGAGTCCTACAGAGAAACAAAGAAAGGACAGAGAGACTTGGAGAAAGGTTCAGTACTAAAGAGATTCGGTATGGGTACATTAAAGGATATTAATAGAGAGAGGGGAAAAATATATATGACAAACATAAACCAAAGGATAAGATGGCTGATTCAAGAAATGCCTTCACGGTTATAACGTTGAATGTAAATGGATTAAACTCCCCAATGAAAAGATATAGATTCACAGAATGGATTAAAAAAAATGAACCATCAATATGTTGCATACAAGAGACTCATCTTAGACAAAGGGACACAGAAATTGAAAGTGAAAGGACGGAAAAAAAATATTACGTGCAAGATACAGCCAAAAGAAAGCAGGGGTAGCAATATTAATCTCAGATAAAATAGACTTTAAATGCAGGGATGTTTTGAGAGACAAAGAAGGCCACTACATACTAATAAAAGGGGCAATTCAACAAGACGAAATAACAATCATAAATGTCTATGCACCCAATCAAGGTGCCAAAAAATACATGAGAGAAACACTGGCAAAACTAAAGGAAGCAATTGATGGTTCCACAATAATTGTGGGAGACTTCAACACATCACTCTCTCCTATAGATAGATCAACCAGACAGAAGACCAATAAGGAAATTGAAAACCTAAACAATCTGATAAATGAATTAGATTTAACAGACATATATAGAACATTACATCCCAAATCACCAGGACACACATTCTTCTCTAGTGCTCACAGAACTTTCTCTAGAATAGATCATATGCTGGGACATAAAACAAGCCTCAATAAATTTAAAAAGACTGAAATTATTCAAAGCACATTCTCTGACCACAATGGAATACAATTAGAAGTCAATAACCATCAGAGACTTAGAAAATTCACAAATACCTGGAGGTTAAACAACGCATTCCTAAACAATCAGTGGATTAAAAAAGAAATAGCAAGAGAAATTGCTAAACATATAGAGATAAATGAAAATGAGAACACAACATACCAAAACCTATGGGATGCAGCAAAAGCAGTGCTGGGGGGGAAATTTATAGCACTAAACGCATATATTAAAAAGGAAGAAAGAGCCAAAATCGAAGAACTAATGGATCAACTGAAGAAGCTAGAAAATGAACAGCAAACCAATCCTAAACCAAGTAGAAGAAAATAAATAACAAGGATTAAAGCAGAAATAAATGACATAGAGAACAAAAAAACAATAGAGAGGATAAATATCACCAAAAGTTGGTTCTTTGAGAAGATCAACAAGATTGACAAGCCCCTAGCTAGACTGACAAAATCAAAAAGAGAGAAGACCCATATAAACAAAACAATGAATGAAAAAGGTGACATAATTGCAGATCCTGAAGAAATTAAAAAAATTATAAGAGGATACTATAAACAACTGTATGGCAACAAACTAGATAATGTAGAGGAAATGGACGATTTCCTGGAAACATATGAACAACCTAGACTGACCAGAGAAGAAATAGAAGACCTCAACCAACACATCACAAGCAAGGAGATCCAATCAGTCATCAAAAATCTTCCCACAAATAAATGCCCAGGGCCAGATGGCTTCACAGGGGAATTTTACTAAACTTTCCAGAAAGAACAGACACCAATCTTACTCAAACTCTTTCAAAACATTGAAGAAAATGAAACACTACCTAACTCATTTTATGAAGATAACATCAATCTAATACCCAAACCAGGGAAAGATGCTACAAAAAAGGAAAACTACCAGCCAATCTCCCTAATGAATATAGATGCAAAAATCCTCAACAGAATACTTGCAACTCGCATCCAAAGACACATTAAAAAAATCATCCACCATGACCAAGTGGGGTTCATTCCAGGCATGCAAGGATGGTTCAACATAAGAAAATCAATCAATGTATTACAATACATTAACAATTTGAAAGGGAAACATCAAATGATCATCTCAATAGATGCTGAAAAAGCATTTGACAAAATCCAACATCCGTTTTTTGATAAAAACACTTCAAAAGGTAGGAATTGAAGGAAACTTCCTCAATATGATAAAGAGCATAAATGAAAAACCCACAGCCAGCATAGTAATCAATGGTGAGAGACTGAAAGCCTTCCCTCTAAGATCAGGAACAAGACAAGGATGCCCGCTATCACCACTGTTATTCAACATTGTGCTGGAAGTGCTAGCCAGGGCAATCCGGCAAGACAAAGAAATAAAAGGCATCCAAATTGGAAAGGAAGAAGTAAAACTGTCATTGTTTGCAGATGATATGATCTTATATCTAGAAAACCCTGGGAAATTGGCGATATACCTACTAGAGCTAATAAACAAATTCAGCAAAGTAGCGGGATACAAGATTAATGCACATAAGTCAATAATGTTTCTATATGCTAGAAATGAACAAACTGAAGAGACACTCAAGAAAAAGATACCATTTTCAATAGCAACTAAAAAAATCAAGTACCTAGGAATAAACTTAACCAAAGATGTAAAAGACCTATACAAAGAAAACTACACAACTCTACTAAAAGAAATAGAAGGGGACCTTAAAAGATGGAAAAATATTCCATGTTCATGGATAGGAAGGCTAAATGTCATTAAGATGTCAATTCTACCTAAACTCATCTACAGATTCAATGCAATCCCAATCCAAATTCCAACAACCTACTTTGCAGGCTTGGAAAAGCTAGTTATCAAATTTATTTGGAAAGGGACGATGCCTCGAATTGCTAAAGACACTCTAAAAAAGAAAAACGAAGTGGGAGGACTTACACTCCCTGACTTTGAAGCTTATTATAAAGCCACAGTTGTCAAAACAGCATGGTACTGGCACAAAGATAGACCTACAGATCAATGGAATCGAATTGAGAATTCGGAGATAGACCCCCAGATCTACGGCCGACTGATCTTTGATAAGGTCCCCAAAGTCACTGAACTAGGTCATAATGGTCTTTTCAACAAATGGGGCTGGGAGAGTTTCATATCCATATCCAAAAGAATGAAAGAGGACCCCTACCTCACACCCTACACAAAAATTAACTCAAAATGGACTAAAGACCTCAATATAAAAGAAAGTACCATAAAACTCCTAGAAGATAATGTAGGGAAACATCTTCAAGACCTTGTATTAGGCGGCCACTTCCTAGACTTTACACCCAAAGCACAAGCAACAAAAGAGAAAATAGATAAATGGGAACTCCTGAAGCTTAGAAGTTTGTGTACCTCAAAGGAATTTCTCAAAAAGGTAAAGAGGCAGCCAACTCAATGGGAAAAAATTTTTGGAAACCATGTATCTGACAAGATTGATACCTTGCATATATAAAGAAATCCTACAACTCAATGACAATAGTACAGACAGCCCAATTATAAAATGGGCAAAAGATATGAAAAGACAGTTCTTTGAAGAGGAAATACAAATGGCCAAGAAACACATGAAAAAATGTTCAGCTTCACTAGCTATTAGAGAGATGCAAATTAAGACCACAATGAGATACCATCTAACACCGATTAGAGTGGCTGCCATTAAACAAACAGGAAACTACAAATGCTGGAGGGGATGTGGAGAAGTTGGAACTCTTATTCATTGTTGGCGGGACTGTATAACAGTTCAGCCACTCTGGAAGTCAGTCTGGCAGTTCCTTAGAAAACTAGAAATAGAGTTACCATTCGATCCAGCGATTGCACTTCTCGGTATATACCACACAGAATCTGTCCTTTTGTTTCTGGCTAACTTCACTCAACATAATGTCCTCAAGGTTCATCCACATTATTACATGATCCATGTCTTTGTTCTGTCTTACAGCTGCATAATATTCCATCACGTGTATATACCACAGTTTGTTTATCCACTCGTCCTCTGATGGACATTTGGGCTGTTTCCATCTCTTGGCAATTGTGAATAATGCTGCAATAAACATTGGTTTACAAATGTCTGTTTGTGTCTTAAGTTTCAGTTCCTCT
The DNA here is from genome assembly GCF_015220235.1 of Choloepus didactylus. NCBI lineage: Eukaryota > Metazoa > Chordata > Mammalia > Pilosa > Megalonychidae > Choloepus > Choloepus didactylus. The sequence goes on along the minus strand of NC_051329.1, from coordinate 9,844,102 downwards.
GAGTATATACCCAGCAATGGAATAGCTGGGTCATATGGCAAATCTATATTTAGCTTCCTGAGGAACCTCCATACTGTCTTCCAGAGTGGTTGCACCATTCTACATTCCCACCAACAATGAATAAGTGTGCCTCTTTCTCCACATCCTCTCCATCACTTATCATTTTCTGTTTTTTGGATAAAGGCCATTCTGGTAGGTGTGAGATGATATCTCATTGTGGTTTTGATTTGCATTTCCTTAATAGCCAGTGAAGTTGAGCATTTTTTCATATGCTTTTGAGCCATTTGTATTTCCTCTTCAGAAAAATGTCTGTTCATGACTTTTGTCCATTTTTTAATTGGATTGTTTGTCTTTCTGTTATTGAGATGCAGGATTCCTTTATATATTCGGGATATTAAGCCCTTATCTGATATGTGGTTTCCAAATATCATCTCCCATTGTGTAGGCTGCCTTTTTACTTTTCTGACAAAGGCCTTTGATGTACAAAAGTGTTTAATTTTGAGGAGATCCCATTTGTCTATTTGTTCTTTGGTTGCTCGTGCCTTGGTGTGAGGTCTAAGAAACCACCTCCTTTAACAAGATCTTTAAGATATTGCCCTACATTTTCTTCTAAGAGTTTTATGGTCTTGATGCTAATGTTTAGGTCTTTGATCCACTTTGAGTTAATTTTGGTATAAGGTGTGAGATGGACATCCTCTTTCATTCTTTTGGAAATGGATATCCAGTTCTCCAAACACCATCTATTGAACAGGCTGCTCTTTCCCAGTTGCTTCGGCTTCACTGCCTTATCAAAGATCAGTTGTCCATAGATGTGAGGGTCTACTTCTGAACACTCAATTTGATTCCATTGATCAGTATATCTGTCCTTATGCCAGTACCATGCTGTTTTGAGCACTGTAGCTTTGTAATATGCTTCAAAGTCAGGTAGTGTGAGACCTCCCACTTCATTCCTCTTTCTCAAGACATTTTTGGCTCTTCGGGGCACCTTACCCTTCCAAATAAATTTAGTTATTGGTTTTTCTATTTCTGTAAAGTAAGTTGTTGGGATTTGAATTGGTATTGCATTGAATCTGTAAATCAGTTTAGGTAAAATTGCCATCTTAACTATATTCAGTCTTCCAATCCATGGACATGGTATGTTCTACCATTTTTTCAGATCTTGTTCAATTTCTTTTAGCAGTTTCTTATAGTTTTCTATGTAAAGGTCTTTTGTGTCCTTGGTTAAGTTTATTCCTAAGTACTTGATTCTTTTGGTTGCTATTGTAAATGGGATTTTTTTCTTGATTTCCTCCTCTTGTTGCACATTACTTGTGTATAGGAACACTACAGATTTCTGCGTGTTGATCTTCTGGCCTGCTACTTTGCTGTATTCATTGACTAGTTCTAGTAGCTTTGCTGTAGATTTTTCTGGATTTCCTACATACAGAATCATGTCATCTGCAAATAGTGAAAGTTTTACTTCTTCCTCTCCAATTTGGATGCCTTTTATTTCTTTTTCTTGCCTAATTGCTCTAGCTAGAACTTCCAGCACAATGTTGAATAACAACGGTGATACTGGGCATCCCTGTCTTGTTCCTGATCTTAGAGGAAAAGCTTTCAGTCTCTCCCCATTGAGTGTGATGTTAGCTGCGGGTTTTTCATATATTGCCTTTATCATATTGAAAAAGTGCCCTTCTATTCCTATCCTTTGAAGTGTTTTCATCAGGAAAGGATGTTGAATTTTGTCAAATGCCTTTTCTGCATCAATCGAGATGATCATGTGGTTCTTCTGCTTTGATTTATTGATGTGGTGTATTACATTAATTGATTTTCTTGTGTTGAACCAGCCTGGCATACCTGGAATAAATCCCACCTGGTCGTGGTGTATAATTCTTTTAATGTGCTGCTGGATTCGATTTGCGAGTATTTTGCTGAGGATTTTTGCGTCTATATTCATTAAAGAAATTGGTCTATAATTTTCTTTTTTTGTAGTATCTTTGCCTGGTTTTGGTATTAGGGTGATGTTGGCTTCATAGAAAGAGTTAGGTAGCTTTCCTTCTTCTTCAATTTTTTTGAAGAGATTGAGCAGGATTGGTACTAATTCATTCTTGAATGCTTGGTAGAATTCACATGTGAAACCATCTGGTTCCTGGGCTTTTCCTTTTTGGGAGCTTTTTGATGACTGACTCAATCTCTTTACTTGTGATTGGTTTGTTGAGGTCATCTATTTCTTCATGAGTTAATGTTGGTTGTTTATGCTTTTCTAGGAAGTTGTCCATTTCATCTAAGTTGTCTAGTTTATTAGCATATAGTTGCTCACAGTATCTTCTCATTATCTCCTTAATTTCTGCAGGGTCGGTAGTTGTATTTCCTTTCCCATTTCTGATTGCATTTATTTGCATCTGCTCTCTCTTTTTTTTTGTTAGCCTAGCCAGTGGTCCATCGATTTTACTGATTTTCTCAAAAAACCAACTTCTGGTTTTGTTGATTCTCTCTATTGTTTTCCTGTTCTCAATTGCATTTATTTCTGATCTAATCTTTGTTATTTCTTCCCTTCTGCTTGCTTTGGGGTTAGTTTGCTGTTCTTTCTCTAATTCCTCCAGGTGAGCAGTTAACGCCTCAATTTTTGCTCTCTCTTCTCTTTTAATATAGGCATTTAGGGCAACAAATTTCCCTCTCAGCACCGCCTTTGCTGCATCCCATAAGTTTTGATAAGTTGTGTTTTCATTGTCATTTGCCTCAAGGTATTTACTAATTTCTCTTGTAATTTCTTCCTTTACCCACTGGTTTTCTAAGAGGGTGTTGTTTAGCCTCCATATGTTTGTGAATTTTATGACCTTCTGCCTTTTATTTATTTCCAACTTCATTCCATTGTGGTCTGAGAAAGTGTTTTGTATAATATCAATATTTTTAAATTTGTTGAGGCTTGCTTTGTGACCCAACATGTGGTCTATCCTAGAGAATGTTCCATGAGCATTGAGAAAAAAGTGTATCCTGCTGTTGTTGGATGTAGTGTTCTATAAATGTCTCTCAAGTCTAGTTCATTTATGATACAATTCAACATCTCTGTTTCTTTAGTGATCCTCTGTCTAGATGTTCTATCCATTGATGAGAGTGGTGTATTGAAGTCTCCAACTATTATTGTAGAGGTATCTATTTCTCCTTTCAGTGATCGCAGTGTTTGCCTCATGAATTTTGGGGCTTTCTTGTTTGGTGCATAAATATTTATGACTGTTATGTTTTCTTGATGAATTGACCCTTTTATTAATATATAGTGTCCTTCTTTGTCTCTTTTGATTGTTTCGCTTTTGAAGTCTAACTTGTCTGATATTAATATAGCTACTCCCACTTTTTTCTGGTTGTTGTTTGCATGAAATATCTTTTTCCAACCTTTCACTTTCAGTCTATGTTTGTCCTTGTGTCTAAAGTGAGTTTCTTGTAGACAGCATACAGATGGGGCCTGTTTTTTAATCTATTCTGCTAGTCTGTGTCTTTTTATTTTATTTACATTTAGTGTTATTACTGTAAGGGCAGTACTTTCTGCTACCATTTTGTTTTTTGGAATTTATATGTCATATCTTATTTTTTCCTCTCCTTTTACCTTTCCTGATAATCTTCATTTCTGCACTCTTCTCCAACTCTCTCTCTCCTGTCTTATCCTATCAGCCTGTAGCACTCCCTTTAGTATTTCTTGTAGTGCCGGTCTCTTATTCACAAACTCTCTCAGTGTCTGTTTGTCTGAAAATGTTTTAATCTCTCCCTCATTTTTGAAGGAAAGTTTTACTGGATATAGAATTCTTGGTTGGCAGTTTTTCTCTTTCAGTATCTTAAATATATCATGCCACTGTCTTCTTGCCTCCATGGTTTCTGCAGAGAAATCTGTACATAGTCTTATTGACCTTCTCTTGTATGTGATGGATTGCTTTTCTCTTGCTGCTTTCAGAATCCTCTCTTTGTCTTTGACATTGGACAATCTGACCAGTAAGTGTCTTGGAGTAGGTCTATTGGGATCTATTCTATTTGGGGTACGTTGTACTTCTTGAATCTCTAATTTTCTGTCTTTTATAAGAGTTGGGAAATTTTCAGTGAATATGTCTTCTATTACTCTTTCTGCCCCTTTTCCCCTCTCTTCTCCTTCTGGGATACCCATAACACGTATATTTGTGCGTTTCATGTTGTCACTCAGCTCCCTAAGACCCTGCTCATATTTTTCCATTTCTTTCACCATCTGTTCTTTTGTGTGTATGAATTCAAATGACCTGTCTTCCAGTTCACTGATCCTTTCTTCTGCCTGTTCAAATCTACTGTTGTATCCCTCCATTGTGTTTTTCATCTCCTCCATTGTGGCCTTCATTCCCATGAGTTCTGCCATTTGTTTTTTTAAGTTTATGAATTCTTCTTTATGGTCAGCCAGTGTCTCCTTTATATCCTTCAGCTCTTTTGCTATATCCTCCTTCATTTCATCAAATTTATTTAGCATTAGTTGCCTCCACTTCTGTGTCTCAGCTGAGCTATTAGTTTGTTCCTTTGGCTGGACCATGTTTTCGTGTTTCCTGGTATGGCTTGTTATCTTAAGTTGTCTAGGCATCTGATTCTCTTGATTAGTTTACTTTGGAGCTTGTTTTCAGTCTTTTACCTAGTGGTTTTCTTGTTGGTTGGCTTTGCTCTCCGGCCTCTGTTATTCAGTTCAACTTATTCTAGACCTCTAACTTAGGTTCTATTTAGTTGATCAGAATTTTTCCCCTCTTGTTTTTTCTGTTTCTTGCTCTGCCTCTATGTAACCTTTTTGTGAGTGGGTCTCCTCAGATATGGTCGACCCTAGTCAGATTTTCCCAGTCTAGTGAGGCCCAGGTCTCATTGGGAGGGCATGGAGTTTTCCTGAGAATGAGACCCTCCTATGAGGCCTTTAGAATTGGTGCTTTTCCTCTCCTGTCCAGCAGGTGGCGCTGGGCAGCCCGCAGCTCCCCCACCAGTGTAAGGAGGTATGGAGCCTTTAGTTCTCCTGGTGACTCTGATCCTGTTGGGGGCGTGGCTGACTGAAGCTGGAATCTGAATTCCAGCCCCTGGGGTCTGAATTCCCAGAAGGAGGACTGCCAGTTGAGCTGGACCTCCCTCCACTCTCCCAGTCCTCAGAACTCCAGTTGTCTCTCAGGGGCACTATTCCCTTCTCCCCTCTCCTCTTTGGGGACTCTCCAGGTAGATTCCTTGGTCAGCCTGAGTTGCCAATTAAAGACAGGGGTGGAGGCCTTCAGTAGTGAATACAGAATTCAAAGACACTGTGGGTACTCTGTCTCCCCCAAGCCCAGCCTAGTCCCTCAACCTGGGCTTTCCGATAGAAAATAACCACATATATTACTTTAAGATTTTAAAAAAAAAAAAAAAAGTAGAAAAGAAATCAAGAAAAAGAAAAAAGGGGGAAAAAAAAAAGTCTCTTTTAAAAGTCTTTCCCCAGCCTGGAAGTTTTGTCAGTGTCAGAATAGAGCATTTAAAGATATGCTTTGGGCTATTGTCTGATAATTACTCTCCAACCGCTTCAGTTTCAGTTTCACCCCTGCCGGGGGCTATTGAAATGCAAAAAGATAAGGGATCAGTGAGAAGCCAGAAGGGACAAAATGTAGGGGAAAAAAAAAATGGCTTTTTTTGGAGTCTGGGAATCGGTGCCCGCTTTTACATGCCCCCACTTCTCGGAGCCCAGCCCTTCTTTAGCACCCCAGCTCCCAAAGATAGTTAATTAATTTGTTAATTAATTCTGTAGTTGAGGCTGGGTTGAGCCTCCCTTCTTGCCCTCAGCAGATTGCTGCTTTTTGGTTTTCTTTTCCCCCCTTTCAGGGAGCCAGCAGCAAGACAGTCTGTGAGGTCTGGGTGGGGAGGGGCGCCAGACCCCTGGTCCGGGGAACTTACAATGTTCGCTGCGATCTCAGCTTTTCCTCCAATTCCAAACTTGTGTCTAATGTGTGACTGGTTACTGGAGACCCCAAAAACACTGTTTCATATAGTTCTTGGGTAATTGCCAGCTGCTCTACGGGAGAGAGGAAATTCTGCTCCTCACCACTCCGCCATCTTGCACCGCCTCCCGAGGAACTAACTTTTAAGATAGAAATCAATGATATACAGAACAATTGAGACAACTAACAAAACTCAGAGATTAAAAGGAAACATGTCTTGCCAGAGGTATGTCTAAGAAAAAGAGAAAAAAGCAGATAAACTGCAGAATAAAAAACAGAACATAAATACCACCACAACACAGGTTTTAAAAAAAATACTGACTATTGCAAATACTCATGTGCTGGTAAATGCAAGTTGCCTTCCCTCACTGCCCTCACTTACTGTTCTATTGTCTCTTGTCTGGCTCCTATCACTGGAATGTAAGCTCCTCAAGACACATTTTTTCATCTATTTAGTCACAGATAAACCCCAAGCACAGAGAACAGTGCCTATGTAGCACAGAAGGCCCCCTTAAGCCAGTCACAGTGAAGTCAATAAGTTTTTCCCAACAGATGTTTTGGTTTGTCTTCAGCAGATTTGCCAGGTACAAGGACTACTGCAAAGGGATTCTGGGAAAGGTCTTTGGGATCTGCTCATGGCAAAGGCACAGCTTTTCCGCACCTTGGTTACTTCTGGAGCCAATGAAATAAAGTTCAAAGAAGTTTCCGGCTTGGTGGACCACAACGGCACACATCCCGGACAGGAAGAGTAAAGGAACACCGGGTACACCTTTGTCAAATGGCTGAGTATGCAAATCAATAGCCAAAGCCCAATATTACTGTCACAGAATCAACTGCCTAGGTACAAAAATAAACATGAAAAAATTTCCAAAAGAGTTTAATCCTTATTTCACTTTTATTATTGTAACCGAGAAATTAAGAATAAACAAATGATTATGATTACTCAATCATTATATAGATCCTTTTTCTTTCTACACTGTAGAACAGCCAGAAATTAAACCTCAAATTACTGAAACTCAGCTAGTCTCAGCCCTGTTGATACTTGATATTGTAAACTGTAACAACTCCACCTCCACCTGTCTAAATCCATAAAAACCCTGAACTCCTTAGACTCGGTCAGACAGATTTTGGGACCAATAGGTCCCATCTGATCTCCTGCTTCACGCACAGCAGTAAATTCTTTCTCTCTTTGAAACTCCAGTGTCTTGGATTGGCTGTTAAGCACATTGGGCAGAGAACCCCACAACTGTCTGGTATCATTATTATATTTTACTAATCAAAATTTTAAAGTTTGATTTTTTATATTGTAGGCTCATTCATTCCTGAGCACCACTGCCTGCTGGATTTTTCCAGTAGGTGCTCTACTGAGCATCTGCTTATTGATTAGATGCTCATTTTCAACTGTCCAGAGATGGAGCAAGGATAATTTTTGGCCAGCTCTGCCAGTATGAGATACTGTTGATAGTGATGCTGCCACCAAATTATGAAGCTTTCCTTTCTCCTTAATGCTACCTGACCATGATTTATCTCCTTTTCAACTCCTGTACTTGAAAAGCAGATTGATGGTGATGATGTAATTTCATTGAAACAATCCCCCAAACTGAAGCTTTGTATACTGCCTGAAGATGCTTTCTGAGTATTTTCAAAAGCAAGCAAGAGATTATTTTCCTCACTCATATTTTACACTTCTAATAGCTTTGCATGCCTGATATTAATATTTAAATTCTATACATATTTGATGGCTCAAAAGTATATAATTTTTCCTAATATTATTGAGGCAATCCAATCTCCCCTAAAGTCTGTCAATCCATATTCCTAATTAACTATTTGAAAGTTCTTAGTTATTATTTTTTAAAAAATAAAACAGTTTTTCAATCAATTATTCTACATTCTATTCAAACAATAATAAAATATAAATGTATACTTGAACCACTGAAAGAATTTCAATATATAATGCACCTAAGGAGATTTTTTTTCCCACTCCAGTTACAACTAGGATATGAAAGTGAATATTTGCATATAAACAACAAATCCCCATGGCAGTCCTCATACAATGATATCACTATGTGATCCTATGATCACTGATCACACACAAGTTCAGGAAGTCCGGACCGGACACTGAAATAGGCATTCGACTACTTGGTCTTCCCACGGCCAAGCCCAAACCAAAGCCAAATGGCAGATTTGGGCCCAACACAAGGTTAAGGCTGAACTGTGCTTTAGGCCTAGAGAAAAGGCTAGAGGCAGGGGGCAGGAAAGAGGAAATGTTTTTAATGCCCAATTGACACAAAGAAATTCACTGCAGTTTGTTACCCACTTAGCACTGAATTTCCTAGGCAGAGAGAGTGGGACTCACAGGATGGGAAAGGAAAAAAAACAAAACAAAAAGGGAAGCAGCAGAGACAAGGGGCAGGGTGTTACCCTACAGAAACACTTCCTGTTGTCTGTGCTAACATAACTGCACACGGCACATCTCTGGTATCAGAGCACAGCTCATGTCACACACACACCTAACATTTGAGTCGCAAGATGACACAGAAGCATGGTGTCTTCTTGGATTTTTCAATGGCCACACTTATGGGTACAAAAGAATTGGGAAAACCCACCCTTTGGGGATGGTGCTTTTTGATTTGCTTACGTGAATTTATCGATTATTCCCATCTGCATTCAGACAACTGAAAATGCAAAATGTTAATAACAGTTTCGTGGTTTGGGAACCTGAGGAGTCCTCCCCGCTCTGCTTTCATTCTCTTCAGCCATCAATTCTGTCCAAGAGAAATTTCTCATGGCAGATAGGAGGTACAATGAATCAGAAAAGGCAAGAAGGCCCCAGAATGTCTTATCAAACATTCATGAGTTTGATTTTTACTCAACTGTAAAATGGGGTTCTGAGGATCACACGTGTGAAGGTGGTTTTCAAAATAAAAACTGCTCTTCTGAACCAAAGAAACCTGGATTCACATTGTATTTGATTTAGAAACTATTTGTCCAATAATCCAATAATGGTTAGGGGGCGGTGGATGGGTGGGAAAGAGTAACACACAGTCTGAGTATTTCAAAAAGTTCTCTCTCCAACCAGAGAAAAAGCTGATGGGTTTTATAATGAAACAAGTTGTCCGGCGCCGCCCCGCCCCGCCTCGAGTCCTCGGTCGGCCGGCGATGGGGACCAGAGAGACAGGGGGAGAGAGGGCACGGACAGTATCTTACCCGGAGCACTTGTGATCACTCGGGACCCACAGTGGTGAAGCAGATAAACTTTTAATGGGACTAGGCAATCATCATCTTTACAGGTTCCACCCGGGACGAGGCGCCTCGGGGGAGAACAACCTCGATGCGGCCGTCAGGTACGGCTCCTTGTGGGCTGTCTCCCCGAGCTTTGCCCGGGAACTTTCTTATAAACCTTGCGTGTATCCAATGGGCTAACGCCACGCACACAAGCATGATTGGTGAATACAGCGGGTGGTTACATACATCAGAAGCCGGAAGCAGGATGTGGGCGCCATCTTGGCTCCACTCGATGGGCGGGGGGACTTTGGAGCAGGTTTACAGCGCATGCGCTATGCCCGTCCCGGGAGACGGCTCTCCACATCTCCCCCTTTATTATTTATATCGACCCAGTGTCCCCAGTGATGAGTGTGCTCCCGTGAACCCAGATGGCTCACAATTTGTTCCGGTGCTTTGGGGAGTCTGGACTAGGTCTCAGCCATTTAGCGGCGGAGCCTCTAGCACCGACCAGAATGCTCACCTCATATGGAGACAGGAGAGTCCGTGAGCTGGAAACAACATGACTCTCCCTGCAGTGCTTTGCCTTGCAACTGGGGGACAAAGGCGGGGGCAGGGATAGCATTAACCAGAGTCGGAGGCGTCACTAGGCGTCCCTATGCATTGGCTAGAGTCAAGTCTGGCCACAACTATGACTCTGCCTTAGGGACCTACCTGAGACAAAAATTATGACTGCTGGCGTCGCCCGTTATACCCGGGACATAGCTGCGCGCTTAGCTACAAACCTCGCTCCCGAGTGCCCCGCCCGAGGCGGCCAGGATGGGGTATGGCCATCAGAATGGTCGCTGTTGGGGGTATCAAAGGTGGAGGACATAGCCATCATAATGGTAACACGGTACTGCCGCGCTTGAAACAGGCGTTCTAGCAAAGATTTAACAATGACTAATCCCACCAATAGTCCCACCATCAAGAGAATCCAATTAGTCAAATTGGGCCAAGAGAACCAAGAGGTGACTTGGTACAGTCTCGCCCAGTGTGGAAAGGTCGAAACTAACAGGCTTCAATTCCCTAATGTTCTCAAGTCCCTGAAGGCCGGAGGCTTGGTCCAATGGCCCAGGCCGTATATTCGTTGGCGTTTCTGACAGCTGCTCCCCGGCCTCCCCAGGTGATGCCACGGTTCCCACCAGTCTTTCCGGAACCCACACTGGTTGACGTCCTGGTTCCTGGGGAAAAACACAAACAGAGCCTCCGGCCCAGCCGAGCACCGGGTCAGGGCCTTTCCACTGTGACGTGGAGGGAGCGATATGGCCCTTAACAGTCTCCCATATAAGGACTAGAATCGGGTCCAAACAGACACCCGTTTGGCGCGCTCGGTCTATATCACGACCAAGTTTCATCCAAGAGGGCAGATTAAGGCTGCCAGAACAAGGAAACCAGGGGGCAAAAGTGGCCACATCATCAAGAAATCGCTGGAGAGAACTTCTCTTAATTGAGATACCCCGCTGTTTCAAAAGGGTCTTTAAGGGGGTTAATAGGGGTGAACTCCCAGACTGCCCCATGCTTGCAGTCGGCACTATCTCTTAATCACTCGGAGAGCTCTTCCGAGTCCCCGGGGCTACCTGAACGCCCACGGGCCCTAGTCCTCGCACGAAAAAAGGGGGTGCTTACCTTCTCGCGGTGATCAGTCGCGGAGGTCAAACCACGGATCCCGGGAGCACGTCTCCGTCGGGTCGAGGGGAACGCGAATGAGTTCCCCGTACGGGCCACCACTTGTCCGGCGCCGCCCCGCCCCGCCTCGAGTCCTCGGTCGGCCGGCGATGGGGACCAGAGAGACAGGGGGAGAGAGGGCACGGACAGTATCTTACCCGGAGCACTTGTGATCACTCGGGACCCACAGTGGTGAAGCAGATAAACTTTTAATGGGACTAGGCAATCATCATCTTTACAGGTTCCACCCGGGACGAGGCGCCTCGGGGGAGAACAACCTCGATGCGGCCGTCAGGTACGGCTCCTTGTGGGCTGTCTCCCCGAGCTTTGCCCGGGAACTTTCTTATAAACCTTGCGTGTATCCAATGGGCTAACGCCACGCACACAAGCATGATTGGTGAATACAGCGGGTGGTTACATACATCAGAAGCCGGAAGCAGGATGTGGGCGCCATCTTGGCTCCACTCGATGGGCGGGGGGACTTTGGAGCAGGTTTACAGCGCATGCGCTATGCCCGTCCCGGGAGACGGCTCTCCACAACAAGTCACATAAAGGGTACACCTGAGATAACTGTTGCTGTTTTGTTTTGTTCTGTTTTTATTTGAACTTCTGAGAAAGCCTGAAGTCGTGTGACCCAAGATCACAGGAATTGCAGTTTACGGTGTACGTTTCTTAGAAAGTGCCCCGAACTTCTTACAACAACCCCTCGCTTCCTAACAGATCTAGTTCAAGCCTAACTAGTACAGGTTTAGCTACAGACTCTGAAGAGTGAAGCTCAGGAACACAGAAGCTTGGGGTGAACTGGGGTGGGAAGGGTGGTCATGCCCAGGGGGCCCCAGCTTAAAATACTTGCCATCAGAAAATGATTAAACTAGAGGAAGGGGTAGCAACAGACAAGATAGAATTAAACAAAGAATAATGAACACTAAATCTCTGTATAATTTTCTTTTTCTTCATTGCTACGGTATTAGAATAGTCAGAAGAAAAGAACTGAAATGGTGGAACTTCAACCCATAACATTCTTTGAAATTTGCTCTATAGCTACTTGTTAAATTGTAATTTGAAAGCTATCACCTTTTTGTATAAATGTTATATATCACAATAAGGAAATAACTGAAACTGTGGTACTGTAACCCATAACATTCATGGAAATTTCCTATATACCTACTTGTTAAATCGTATTTTGAAAGTTATCACCTTTTCACATATGTTATATTCCATAATAAGGAAATAACTGCAAGCATGGAACTGGAACCTATAACATTCTTTGAAATTTGCTAACTACTTGTTAAATCGCACTTGGAGAGTTATCACTTCTAAATAAATATGTTATATTCCACAATAAAAATAAAAAATAAAATACATGCCATAATGACCTTGTCTGACGCTGGTTGGCTTAATCTTTCTGAGGGTGACCAATTCTTCCTCATTTGCCTGGGACTTTCCCAGGAAAGCTCTTGGTCCCAGGAAAACTGCGACAGCTGGTCACCTAGGAATTTACCTCCCTTGTTACAAAGAAGACATCCTGAATGGGACTCAAATCGCTGTAAACTTCTCAGATTATGATACTAAATTTATGGCAAATGTCATAGCCATTGCCTCTTTGTTTTCTTTACTATCACAGCATTGGTCTTTTTCTACCATTAAATAGTAGTGCCACCCCAACACAAGAACATGAAAGGAGGCAAACATTCTTACTCTGTATTTAAAAAAAATCTTTACTTTTCTCTTTGGGTATGTAACTACCACCACTGAACTGTATATTCAAAAAAGGAAATTTTAGGTTGTATAGAAGTCACCACACATGCAAACACCCATAGAACTACACAACACAATGTAAACAATGTGCTAAAGTTATCAGCATTATAATAATATCGTTTCATGAATTGTAACAAAGGCACCAAACTAATGCAAAATGTTATTAATAGAACTGTGTGTGTGATGGGGGACTTAATATGGGAACTCTGTACTTTCTGCATGATGTTTCTGCAAACCTACAAGTGTTCTAATAAAATATATTTATATATATGTATTTATTTTTTAAGGGAAAAAGTCTAAATTCACGCAAAAGATCTTGCATTTAAAACATCTCTTGGTCAAAATGGCGGGCCATCCTGCTGTTGCAGCATCAGGCCAGTGGCTGGATGGTATTTGAAAATGGTATCACAATGCTGCAGGGTTCAATAAACTGGGGTTAATGAGAGATGTTATAATAGCCGAGAATGAAGGATTCCTGAGAACCTTTATACTGACAGGGTGTTTCGTGTTGAGAGAGCACTGGACCTGAGCATGAAACATTAGATCTTGCCTAAAGAGCAGTGGAAAAAATATGAGGAGGATAAATTCTCTCTTGAACCACATCTGAAAGAAGTTATTCGGGAAAGAAAAGAGAGAGAAGAATGGGCAGAGAAATAATCATGTAATTGAAATGTGGATGAAGCTGTCCCCATAGTATTTTTATGAAATTGGTAAAACCTAAAATGCACAATTTAAGAACTACTTGGGCTACAAATGTATTACTTTAAATAAATATCAATTGTAATCGTTGGAGTTTTTAAACTCTAAACTTTATAAAATTCTTAACTACCGATTTCACTTATCTATTATAACTCTTTCCAAAGTTCTAAGCTAATATTTAGTTCGTGTTTAATTGCTTCCTGGGGCTGAGAGAGAACACTTTAATCAGTTCTCACTGGATGGATAACCTCAATTTACTAAATGTTACAAGAAGTACAATAGTCACCTTTATATTGCCTTCGTAGGTAAGCAAGATGCTTGGAAGCCAGCCACATAAGGGCCTAACTTGTAGGTATGAAACGGAGACAGAAGTAAGTCCCAGTACTTAATTTCACCTGAAATAAATACAGCAGTCCAGCAGACTGGCTTTCTTACTTCATGAGTCTTCAGTAGAATGAAAAGAAAGAAAAACGATTTACCTCCCCAGTTTGCTAAGATTGGGAACCAGCCCCAGTTCAGCCCTCTTCAACTACAGGCCTTCAAAATATTTGATTTTGCATCCTACCGAAAAATAAATCATATACACAGCCCCAATATGGAGTTGTATCAATCACATGTATGTACTCCTGTGCTAATATGTATATTAGAAAACAAAAAGTAGACATCAGAAAAATAGATTAAAATATAAAGACAAATTATACTTTCTCCCCATATCTGAGTGACTTGTCTACTCAAAACTGTTACTATTTAAAAAAAAAACAAAATAACTGTTGTTATAAAGTATATTGTAAGGACTGAGTATGAGTAGCAGTTAAAAGTTTTAAGGTTTTTGGTTGATTACCTTGAATATAAACTAGAAGTATTCGATAATATCTTTCCCACCCCTAAGTGCTTTCTTTCGTGGGAATGAAAGGGGTGGAAGCACAGGGAGCAGGGAAGGAATCGTGTGGAACCCACAGTGGTCCACAGGAAGTCTCTGCTGTGTGGGGCAGAAATATCCGGGTAGAGTCTTACCTTAAGGGACAAAACAGACTAAGAAAAACAAGTTTTAGATTATATTTTAAATTCTTAAAGAATCAAAAGTGTGTACGTGTATTTAGTGGGTGTGTGTATAATCACCACCACCATCCCCACCCACAGCAAAGATGAGAACACGATGTTCCATATTCACTATCTTTGAGTTGCAACATAATCATAAAGGGAGTCTTCTAAAATTTTTGTGAAAGTATTAGAAAAACTCATTAAATTCCTTAAGGGCCAAAAACAAAACAACAACAACAACAAAACACACATCTCTTACGTTGCTTGGGTGACAGACTTATTTTCTGTGCTTATAAAAATTACTTTGTGGGTGGAACAATCATTTCTCTAATGGAAGGACAGCTTTGTGCTGCTTCTCTCTCAGGCCCTGGGTCATTGGCAAGCACCTGAGCGAACGTAGAAAATATCCTCTCAAACGAAAGCCAGTCAAACTGCCCCAAGATCAACGACGAAAGCTAATAAACGGAATTCCCTGTGGCTCAATCTGAGTTAAGCATCTTATGTTTACATGTCTCTATGGAGTTGGTAAGTGGATAAGTTTCCTCTGGCTGCTGTAACATTTACACTCTTTCGGTTCTGGAATCCTGAAGTCTGCAGTGGGTCTTATTGGGTTAAAACGAAGCTGTCCTCTGGATTGGGCGCCTTCTGAAGCCACCAGGAGAGAAGACGGCTCCCTGCCTTTTCCACCTCTAGAGGCTGCCTGTAAACTTTGGCCCCTCATCACTCCTTCCTCTGCCCTCTTTCTCTGACGCCTCTGTTGCCTTCTTTCAACTTTTAAGGACCCTTGCAATTACACTGGACCCACCCACATAATCCAAGATACTCTCCCTCTCCCAAAATGCTGAACGGAATCACATCTGCAAAGACCTTTTGCCATATACGGTAACACACTCACAGTTATTCTGTTTCCCCCAGTAACTAAGACACCACCTTGGGAGAGTTATCAGATGTGTACACTAGTGGGACTGTGTCTTTTTGGTCTTATTTTCCTAAGTCTATTGGATATCAGGTATTAAATAATTTCTAAATGAAATTTGAAAAGCTATCTGATGACACCGTATGCTACTGTGTTGCCATTTCCCTATCATCAGGGAATGCCTTAGTCTGCCAGAGTTTGTTGTGTCTTAGCAACAGGAATTTATTGACTCACGGTTTTGAGGTTTGAAGACGTCCAAAATAAAGACACTAGGAAGGCTTGCTTTCTCCCAAAAGACTGCAGGGGTTCCTTGGCTTGTATCTCCGTCTCCATCAAACAGCTCCATTCTCGCCTTTCGAAGGCTCTTCCGGTTCCGCTGACTTCCGGCTTTCTCCAACTCCCAGCTTCCGGCTTCTTCTCTCCCATTGCCCTGGGCCACACCTGAGTCCTATTTACGAGGGGTATATATACACGCATGCACGCACACGCACGCACACGCACGTACGCAAATTGAGATTAAGAACGCATCTAGCCCAGGGCCTGCCCAGGGAGCGGCTGGCGGCCCTGAGTCCTTCCTGCCCTCACCGAGAGGAGGGACGGTCGCCCAGCCCCGTGTTGTCTCCCTCTGCGCCCCCCAGTAGGGGCGGGAGGAAGCCGCCGCCGATGTCAGCTATTTAATATTTTGTTGGAAGAACAAAGTGATATCCTACCTAATATTATTCATAGTGATCCTCACGTCACACGTTCAGATGACAAGGGACAGAATCATCTAGAAGGGCAGATGAACCTCAGTGCAGATGCCAACGTAAAGACGAGGACACAGACAGCCCTGAAAAACTCTATAGGGGTTAAAATTCTTACTGGTTATGACAGGACCTCAAAATCTAGAGGAAAAAAAAGGCCAAACAGGTCAAAGCTACAAGGGCCTAATGTTGTAACAAAGTTTTGTTTAAGAGTTCAGAAGAAAATAAAGACTTCCTTACGGTGGGATTAAAAACCAAAGAAGGCAGAGACCAATGATACTGGAAAACAATTAAAGCTTTTCAGTATTTTTATGACCATTATTTAGAAGGTGCTGATTGGTTTATGAAAGCAGATAATGATACATATGTCATACTAGACACTTTGATGACTTCTGTGCCAGTTTGGATGTACTATGTCCCCCAAAATGCAGTCATCTTTGATGCAATCTTGTGGGGGCAGACTAATTAGTGTTGATTAGGTTGAAATCTACTGGTTCTGTATTTCCATGGAGGTGTTGACCCACCTATTCAGGATAGGTCTTTATTGGATCACTGGAGTACTTTAAAAAGAGCCACACAGGCTGAGAAATTTCAAATGGAGTCGAGAGGTGACTCTGGTGGACATTCTTACGCACTATATAGATAACCCTCTTTAGGTTTTAATGTACTGGAATAGCTAGAAGTAAATACCTGAAACTATCAAACTCCAATACAGTAGCCTTGACTCTTGAAGACGAGTGTATAACAATGTAGCTTACAAAGGGTGACACCTTGTGGATCACACTCCCTTCATCCAGTGTATGGATGGATGAGTACAAAAATGGGAACAAAAACTAAATGAAAAATAGGGTGGGATGGGGGGATGATTTGGGTGTTCTATATTACTTTTATTTTTTATTCTGATTCTGATTCTTTCTGGTGTAAGGAAAATGTTCAAAAATAGATTGAGGTGATGAATGCATAACTGTATGATGGTGCTGTGAACAGTTGATTGTACACCATGGATGATTGTATGGTATGTGAATATATCTCAATAAAACTGAATTTAATTAAAAAAAAAAAAAAAAGAGCCACACAGGCCCAGACGCAGAGCAGCTGTGAGTGACATTTAGAGCACCTGAGAGTGACATTTTGAAGAGGAGCTGCAGCTAAGAGAGGACAAAATGCCCCAAGAGCAACATTTTGGAGAACGCCATTTTGAAACGCAACCTGGGAGCAAGTGGACGCCAGCCACCTGCCTTCTGAGCTAACAGAGGTTTTCTGGACGCCACTGGCCATTCTTCTGTGAAGATACCCTATGGTTGATGCCTTAGCTTGGACACTTTTATGGCCTTAAGTCTGTAACTTTGTAACCAAAGCCAATCCATTTCTGGTGTTTTGCAAAAGGGCAGCATTAGCAAACCGGCACAGCTTCTTTCCAAATATGATCCTGAAAAAAAAATTTACTTTGGGAGAAGATTTAAGCCCTATTTTACATCAGGGCTATGTAGGATCTCTACTGAAAAGGAAGCCTTGGAAAGATTTGTTGATGCATTTGAAACGGACAAATGAACACAGAGTTCCTCCATGGAAGACTCAGCAATGAGGAGATGCATGGAAATGATAACCTTAGAAGTGAGAGATTCCGGAGATACCACTGGAAAAGAAACTTTTCATCCCCTTGTACCAGAACACCACTTAATCAAAGATTATCTACCCAAAACCTTCTGGTACTGGAATTATAACTTATCCTCCTGTAGAGGGTCTCGGATGCTATGGAGATCTTGTGATTTCTTTTCATTATATTGACTCCCTAACTATGTAAGAGTTAGAATACCTTGTTTATCATGTTCACCCATATGGTAATTTATTTATATATCAACCTGCCTTACCTGAGAATAAACTAAAGGAAATAAGTGAAACATACAAAAATGATGATCC
This sequence comes from Choloepus didactylus, assembly GCF_015220235.1. Taxonomy (NCBI): domain Eukaryota; kingdom Metazoa; phylum Chordata; class Mammalia; order Pilosa; family Megalonychidae; genus Choloepus; species Choloepus didactylus. The sequence goes on along the minus strand of NC_051329.1, from coordinate 9,826,172 downwards.
AAAAGTAAAATCAGGAAACCCTTGAAAGAAAAACGTGAATGAACAGAGGTCAAATGTCTGACACTGCTCTGAAGAAGGGCATCTGCATTTCTGATATAAAACACTGGAATTCCAGTATGGAATTCTTTCCAAATGAACATTCCATATTAGAAATCTTTCATATGAATGACTGTAAATGAAGCTTTCATGAGCTGTTAAGTCTGTTAAAATGTGTTTTTGATACAGTAATATATATATATATATATGAAGAATTTCAGTTTTTTAAATGGTGGCCAGGTGGAGGGACTAGAAAAGAGATTTTGTTGCCTGTTCCTGACCACATATCTTATTGTCACCGGAAAATGAAAACTTATATTCGCTAAAACTACACTGCACCATACTAGTAATACAAACAATGCTAAAAAAGATCTGCCTTAAAGAAATTTTTAGGAGAAAATATTGTTGCTCAGGGTTGTTTGTAAACTCAAGAAGAGAGTTTGTATTTGTGGTATGACAGAAACAAAACACACACATTGTTTATCTAATGAAAATTTTCCTGTGATTATTCATAATTGGCAGTATTTCTTCCAAAAAAGGATGGCATGGGAATGGGCCTTGTCCTAAAGTGCATTAATGAAACCATACTTTGAAATTAAAAAAAAAAAAAGAAGGCATCTATGTTGGGGTACATAATTCAATCTACCACAGGGAGGAAGATAAAAAGTATAGGGGTTCCAAGTTTTACCCTTGGGAAGACGGTTGCTGCAAAGGAGAGGCTAGGCCTCCCTGTATTTGTGCCTAAGAGTCTCCTCCTGAATGCCTCTTTGTTGCTCAGATGTGGCCCTCTCTCTCTGGCTAAGCCAACTTGAAAGGTGAAATCACTGCCCTCCCCCCTACGTGGGATCAGACACCCAGGGAAGTGAATCTCCCTGGCAACGTGGAATATGACTCCCGGGGAGGAATGTAGACCTGGCATCGTGGGATGGAGAACATCTTCTTGACCAAAAGGGGGATGTGAAAGGAAATGAAATAAGCTTCAGTGGCAGAGAGATTCCAAAACGAGCCGAGAGATCACTCTGGTGGGCACTCTTACGCACACTTTAGACAACCTTTTTTAGGTTCTAAAGAATTGGGGTAGCTGGTGGTGGATACCTGAGGCTATTAAACTACAACCCAGAACCCATGAATCTCGAAGACAGTTGTATAAAAATGTAGCTTATGAGGGGTGACAGTGGGATTGGGAATGCCATAAGGACCAAACTCCACTTTGTCTAGTTTATGGATCGATGTGTAGAAAAGTAGGGGAAGCAAACAAACAGACAAAGGTACCTAGTGTTCTTTTTTACTTCAATTGCTCTTTTTCACTCTAATTATTATTCTTGTTATTTTTGTGTGTGTGCTAATGAAGGTGTCAGGGATTGATTTAGGTGATGAATGTACAACTATGTAATGGTACTGTAAACAATCGAAAGTACAATTTGTTTTGTATGACTGCGTGGTATGTGAATATATCTCAATAAAATGATGATTAAAAAAAAAAAAAAAAAAAAAAGAAAGAATACTACAATGAACACCCAGTATTTTCCATTTACATTAAAAAATTATTAAAATTTAAAAAAAAAAAAAAAAAAAAAGTATAGGGGTTCCAATTAACAGCTGTCATCTCCGAAGCAGGGTTTCTCCCATTTCAAACTGACCCCAGGATCACCAGCCCTTAATCTGGTCACAAACCAAGCAATGAAACCAGGTCTGATCATAAAAATGGCCCCACATAATTTACACACTGTTTTAGAACTGACAAAATGGTTTCACGTCATTTTAAGTAACTCCACGTAAAGAAATTGTTAAAAGCAAAGATTCTGGAGTCAGACAGACATGGACTCAAATCCTGACTTCACCACTTGTATGACCTCTTTACATCTCAGTACCTACCCCTGTGGTTCATGCCCGATGGAATGAAAAGAAGCCCAGGGTGCATTTAGCAGCATCTGGCACATAGAAAGCACTCAATAAATATTAGCTGTTGTTATTATTATCATAAAGGCTGTGTCATGTTTGACACTCAACAACACTGATCCCCATTTCACATAAAAATAAACAGTCCCAAAATGTAAATCACTTGTCTAAGGATGCACAGCTAGTAAATAATCTTTATATACCCCAGTGCCTGGCACTCTGTTCACTCTTGAAATATCTCTGCTGATGATTCTCCTAGATCAGAGCCCTTTTATTTCCCAGGTTGAGATTTGCAGAACCAGCTTCTTGTCAAGGTTCACCTATATAGTTTATGAACTTTGAAATCCACTAACTTATCAATTAAGGAATAAGATCTCTCAATTTAATTTTGTTTTTTAAAAAAACTTTTTAAAATTTATTGGTGTGGGGTAGTGAATGGAGAGTTAATGTTCAATTGGTACAGAGTTTCTGTTTGGGGTGATGAAACAGTTTTGGTGTTGGATGGTAGCGATGGTAGCACAACATTGTGAATGTAATTAACACTACCGAATTGTATATTTGAATGTGGTTAAAATGGGAACTTTCAGGTTGTATATATGTTACCAGAATAAAAATGAAAAACTCCATAAAATGTACAATACAACAATTGAACTCTAATGTAAACTATGGACTATAGTTAATAATATAATATTATTGTTTCACCAATTGAAACAAAGGTATCATACTGATGTACAATGTTAATAATAAGTAAAACTGCGTGTGTGAGTGTGATAGATGATCTCTGTGCTTTCTACATGATTTTTATGTTAACTGTAATAAAAAAATTGTTAAAAAATTTATTGGCAGATCCTCAGATTTTTAGTGTAGCGTTTTTTAAGACAAATAATAGGGAAGAAAATAAATTGATTCAAGGAATTATTCCCTTGGCTGAAGCAAGATAATATTTAGACTATTCTGCTTATACAATTTTATATCTTGCTTTTTCTCACTTAACATTACATCATAAACATTTCCTCCATATAATTAAATATACTTCATAAATATTTTTGGAACAGCATTAAAATTGCTTTTAACAAAAATAATTATGTTTTTCTGTAGAAATTTTAGAAAACACAGGTGAGCATGAAGAAGAAAGTAATAATCATCTATAGTTTCACCAATCCCAGAATAACCCCAAAGATTTATAATCTGCCATACTTTTTCCTATAAACACAAAAATTTGAGTACCTCACTGTACATGGTACTCTATAATCCTTTTCTACTTAAATTATTGAGATTTTCTTGACTGCCTTTACATGGTATAGTATAATTTTTAATAGATGCCTAGTAGTTCATTGAATATATATTTTTGCATTTATCACACTATGTTACAATTTTGTTCACAGTCTGCCTCCCAGACTCCATTAGAAACTCAGCAGGAACAAGAGGCCATTTTCTTAGTCTCCCTACTGCTTCTCTTTGCCCCTCTGTTTCACTCTTTTGCTTCTGCAGACCACCCTTCTTTATTTTTTTCAAGTTAAATTCAGTTTTACTGAGATATATTCACATACCATACAATCATCCAAGTACACATTAACTTGTTCACAGTACCATCATATAGTTGTGCATTCATCACCACAATCAATTTTTGAACATTTTCATTACTCCAAAAAATAGAGATAAAAATAAACAAGAACACCCAGAACATATCATACCCTCCTCCCCCTCATTATTCATTTAATTTTTGTTCATATTTTCCTACCCATCTCTCCATACACTGGATAAAGGGAGTGTGATCCATGAGGTTTTCACAATCACACGGTCACACTATGTAAGCTATATAGTTACACAATCGTCTTCAAGAATCAAGGCTACTGGGTTGCAGTTCAACAGTTTCAGCCACTTCCATTTAGCTCTTCCAATACACTAAAAACTAAAAAAGATATCTATACAGTGCAGAAGAATAACCTGCAGAATGACCTCTGGACTCCATTTGGAATCTCTCAGCCACTGAAACTTTATTTTGTTTCATCTCTCTTCCCCCTTTTGCAGACTACCTTCTTTTTTTTCAAATTTTGAATGTGTTCATTTAATCATAGCTTGTTTCCTGAGTTACTATGGAGAACCCAGTTTATTTTCTTGTCACTGAGAATTTTTTAATACTTACTTTTTACCCAATTTTTTTTATTTTTTTTTAAATTACAGGAAAAAACGAGTGTACAATGAACATATATATAACGTCCACTTAGATTCACCAGTTGTTAACATTTTGCCACATTAACTTTATATCTACATTTATATGTAAATTTTATTCAACCATTTGTGAGTAATCCTGACACTTTGATCCAAAATACTTAATCATGCATCTGTAAGAATAGCGACGTTCTTCATCTACCACAAAACCTTGTAACACCTAGCAAAATTAACAGAAATTTATCTAATTTCCAGTCCATATCTTCCCCCCACTCCAGGAACCAACCAAGATCCACCTGTTTTGCATTTAGTTATGCCCTGCCTTTGACTGCTTTTAATTTGAAGAGTTCAGGCTAAAATGTCCCACATTCTGGATTTGTCTGGTTATTTCCTCTTTTTTTTTTTTTTTACTTTTTTAATACTTTTTTTTTAAATTTTATTTTGAAATAAATTCAAACTTACGGGAACAGTTGCAAAAACAATCAAACCCCATACACGGAACTCCAGCATACCCCGACCCCCCTCCCCCAATACCCCGATCCACTAACTTGAACATCCTGTCACACCACCATTTCTTTCTTTCCCTCCCTCCCTCCCTATCATCCATCATCTATTGCTCTGTCTTTGCAGACTACCCATCTTAACTTCTCCATGAACACGACTGTCACACCCTCTGAGCTCAAGTCAACTCAGATGCAGTTTCCTGCAGAGACTGAAGAGCTGGCTCTGTCCCAGTGCCAAGATTCCAGAGGAGAGAATCATGTGGGTCCAGCTGGGGTCAAGGTCCCACTTGTGGTCCAATCAGCTGTGGCCGGGAGGATAGGGTCAGACCAGATAATCAAGACTGTTACAATTGTAACTGAAATAAGAATGCAGAAGCTCTGTGTGAGGGCTGTGATGCTCCCCCATGAGGAAAGTATATGAAGTTTGGTGCTGTTATTTTGTGACATGTACATTGTTTTTCCAAGGCCATGGCTGTCTGCTTCCTGTTTTGTTTTTTTGTGTGTGTTTGTTTGTTTTTAATTTATTTAAAGTTGACATTCCAGAGGGTTCCACAATTGCGGATTAGGAGAGACAGCAAAATTCTCCTGTGAAAACAATAGATAAGGACAGAAAGTGCTCCAGAAGAGCAGTTCCAGGGCACCAGCTGGGCAGGAACTTCTACACCCACAGTGAAGTTGTTGTTGGAGAAACTAAGAGGCTGCGTTTAGAAATGGGTGAGTGTTCCGCCTGGAACACCGCCAGGGAAAGGGTACCATATACAAGGGAAACAACGTAAGACTAAGTACTGTCTACTCAGCAGGCACCATGGACGCAAGAAGGCAGTGGTATGACAGTTAAAATTCTGAAAGAGAAAAATTGCCAGCCAAGAATTCTTTATCCAGCAAAGCTCTCCTTCAAAATTGAGGGAGAGATTAAAGTTTTCAGAGATGCCGAGACAATTTGTTAACAAGAGACTATCCTATAAGAAATGCTAAAGAGAGCTCTACCAGCTGAGAAAAAAAAGAAAGGAGAGAGAGGTCTGGAGAAGGGCACAGAACTGAAGAGTTTTAGTAGAAAAAATACATCTGACAAATAAGAGCCAAAGGATAAGATGGCTGATTCAAGAACTGTCTCCATAGTAATAACTTTGAATGTGACAGATTAAACTCCCCAATTAAAAGATATAGATTGGCAGAATGTATTTAAAAATTTGAAGCATCAATATGTTGTTTACAAGAGACTCATCTTAGACCCAGAGACACAAAGAAATTGAAAGTGAAAGGATGGAAAAAAATATTCCACGTAAGCTACAGCCAAAAGAAAGCAGGGGTAGCAATATTAATTTCAGATAAAACAGACTTTAAATGCAAGGATGCCATAAGAGATAAAGAAGGACACTATATACTAATAAAAGGGACAATTCACCAGGAAGAAGTGACAATCATAAATGTTTATGTACCCAATCGAGGTGCTCCTAAGTACATAGACAAATATTGGCAAAACTGAAGGAAGCAATAGATGTTTCCACAATAATTGTGGGAGACTTCAATACACTACTCTCTCCTATGGGTGGATCAACCAGACAGAGGACCAATAAGGAAACTGAGAACCTAAACAATGTGATAAAGGAATTAGACTTAACAGACATATGTAGAGCATTACATCCCAAATTACCAGGATATACATTCTTCTCTAGCATTTATGGAACTTTCTCCAGGATAGATCATATGCTGGGGTATAAAACAAGCCTCAATAAATTTAAAAAGATTGAAATTATTCAAAGCACATTCTCTGACCACAATGGAATACAACTAGAAGGAGTCAATGACTATCAAAGATCCAGAACAAATATCTGTAGATTAAACAAAACACTCCTAAACAATCAGTGGGTCAAAGAAGAGATTGCAAGAGAAATTGCTAAATATCTAGAGTCAAATTAAAACAAGAACACCACATATCAAAACTTACGGGATACAGTGAAGGTGGTATTGAGGGGGAAATTTATAGCTCTAAATACATACATGAAAAAGGAAGAAAGAGCTAAAATCAAATAACTAATGGAACAACTGAAGAAGCTAGAAAATGGATCAGCAAACTAATGCTAAAGCAAGCAGAAGAAAAGAAATAACAAGGATTAAAGCAGAAAAAAAATGATATGGGGAACAAAAAAACAACAGAGAGAATAAATAAACCCAAAAGTTGGTTCTTTGAGAAGATCAATAAGATTGACAAACCCTTAGCTAGACTGACAAAGTCAAAAAGAGAGAAGACCCAAATAAACAAAACAATAAATGAGACGGGGGACACTACTGCGGATCCTGAAGAAATTTAAAATATCGTAAAAGGATACTATGAACAACTGTATGTCAACAAACTAGATAATTTAGAGGAAAAGGATAACATCCTGGAAACACATGAACAACCTCAACTGGCCAGAGAAGAAACAGAAGACTTCCACAAATTAATCACAAGTAAAGAGATTGAATCCATCATCAAAAACTTCCCTACAAATAAAAGCCCAGGGCCAGATGGCTTCACAGGGGAATTCTACCCAACTTTCCAAAAAGAACTGACACCAATCCCACTAAAATTCTTTCACAAAATTGAAGAAAATGAACACTACCTAACTCATTTTATGAAGCCAACATACTCTAATAGCAAAACCAGGTAAAGATGCTACAAGAAAGGAAAACTACAGGCCAATCTCCCTAATGAATATAGATGCAAAAATTCTCAACAAAATACTTGCAAATCAAATCCAAAAAAAATTGAATTAAAAAAATCATACACTATGACCAAGTGGGGTTCACCTCAGGCATGTAAGGGTGGTTCAACATAAGAAAATCAGTCAGTGTAGTACAACATATTAACAAATCAAAAGGGAAAATCAAATGGTCATGTCAATAGATGCTGAAAAAGCATTTGACAAAATTCAGCATCCTTTTTTGATAAAAACACTTCAAAGGTAGAAATCGAAGGAAACTTCCTCAATATAATAAAGGGCATATATGAAAAACCCACAGCCAGCATTAGTAGTTAATGATGAGAGACTGAAAGCCTTCCCTCTAAGTAAGATCAGGAACAAGACAAGGATGCCCGCTGTCACCACTATTATTCAACATTGTGCTAGAAGTTCTAGCCAGAGCAATCCAGCAAGACAAAGATATAAAAGGCATCCAAATTTGAAAGGAAGAAGTAAAATTGTCATTATTTGCAGATGATATGACCTTATATTTGGAAAACCCTGAGAAACTGGCGACACAGCTACATGAGCTAATAAATTTAGCAAAGTGGTGGGATACAAGATTAATACACAAAAGTCAGTAATGTTCCTATACACCAGAAATGACCTAACTGAGGAGACACTCAAGAAAAAGATTCCATTCTCAATAGCAACTAAAAAAATCAAGTACCTAGGAATAAACTTAACCAAGGATGTAAAAGACCTCTACACAGAAAATTACATAACTTGACTAAAAGAAATAAAAGGGGACTGTATTAGTTAGCGTTCTCTAGGGAAACAGAATCAACAAGAGATATCTATAAATATAAGATTTTATGAAAGTGTCTCATGCAACTGTGCATATGCATGAGTCCAAATTCCATAGGGCAGGCAGCAAACTGGCAACTCCAATGAAGATGTTCAATGAACTCAGGCAGTGAACCAGCAACTTCAATGAACGTGTTCGATGAACGCCTCAGGAATGAAATGGCAGCTTTGACGAACTCCTCAGGAAATACTTCCTGGTTAGCTGAAGAAGTGAAGGTCCTCTATCTGTCTTGCTTAAAAGGCTACAACTGATTGGATTAAATCCAGCTGACTGCATTCTCTCATTGTGGAAGACACGCCCTTCATTGATGTAATCAGTCACAGCTGCAGCCAACTGACTGAGATTTAATAAACCAGCCTTCTGGTTTATTAACCAGCCACAAATGTCCTTGCAGTAACAGCTGGGCCAGTGCTCGCTTGACCAGACACCTGGGCACCATCATCTGCCCAAGATGATATATGAAGCTAACCATCATAGGGCCTGAATCTCACCTTTAAGGGAGACTTGAAAAGGCTGCAGGTTGTCATCTGGGGGAACAGGAGGCCGCGCGGTGAGGGCAAGGAAGAGGTCAGAGTTGGGAGCATGAGCTTGGGTTTCTAGGGATGAGGTGGGAGGTCCCCTACCTCTAGCTACCATACTTACTTTTCTGAGAAATCCAACAGATCATCTTATCTAAGGCATCCTGGAGCTAATGCCACATCTCGTGGTGGGATGGAGTGTGAGTGAAGGTCAGACTCTCTGCCTCCAGACCCCATCGCTTCCCAGCCAAAACTGCTCCTGTGAGTGGGGGTGCAGGCTGCTGCTGGTTGCCCATCCCCTCAGTGTCCACACTGACCACAGCATCACTGACCATAATTGCTATGTTGATCCTAATGTTCACAAGAATGATGAGGCCCAGAAGAAGGAGCAGGAAGTCCTTGGCATTCTGGGGGCTTTCTTGGTATTGATTGCAGCACCTCATGTTATCACACCAGAGCTAGTCTTCCATGGTGGGGGGTTCCTAGGGCTACCATGGCCGTGCCCTGCCCCCTCCCCAGCCCTGAATCACACTGCACTCATGCAAGGCCCTGGGGACACCTACCAGCTGGTGAGGGAGCCAGGTCACAATGAGGTGAGTTGGGGGCAGTCACAATGGAGAGGTGGCAGCTCTTTGGTCCATACTGCTGGATACCCCTACCATCAGCACCCACCTGAGGGAGCCCAGTCCTCATATACAGAAAGATATTCTGTGTTCCTGGACAGGAAGGCTAAACATCGTTAAGATGTCAATCCTACCCAAAATGATCTACAGATTCAATGAAATACCAATCAAAATTCCAACAACCTATTTTGCAGACTTGGAAAAGCTAGTTATCAAATTTATTTGGAAGGGAAAGGGGCCTTGAATTGCTAAAAACATTCTAAAAAAGAAAATGAAGTGGGAGGACTTACACTTTCTGACTTTGAAGCTTACTATAAAGCCACAGTAGTCTGACAGCATGGTATTGGCACAAATATAGACATATTGATCAATGGAATTGAATTGAGAATTCAGAAATAGACCCCCAGATCCATGGTTGTCTGATTTTTGATAAGCCCCCTGTTCTAGTTTGCTAATGTTGCAGAATGCAAAACACCAGAGATGGACTGGCTTTTATAAAAAGGGGGTTTATTTGGCTATACAGTTACAGTCTTAAGGCCATAAAGTGTCCAAGGTAACACATCAGTAATCAGGTACCTTCACTGGAGGATGGCAAATGGCGTCCGGAAAACCTCTATTAGCTGGGAAGGCACGTGGCTGGCGTCTGCTCCAAAGTTCTGGTTTCAAAATGGCTTTCTCCCAGGACATTCCTCTCTAGCAAGCTTGCTCTTCTTCAAAACGTCACTCACAGCTGCACTCCGTTCAGTCTCTTTGAGTCAGCATGTTTTATATGGCTCCACTGATCAAGGCCCACCCTGAATGGGTGGGGTCACACCTCCATGGGAGTATCCCACCAAAGTCACCACCCACAGCTGGGTGGGACACATTCCAAGCAAATCTAACCAGCACCAAAACGTCTGTCCCACAAGACCACAAAGATAATGGCATTTGGGGGACACAATACATTCAAACTGGCACATTCCACCCCCTGGACCCCAAAAAGACATTATCTTTCCAAATTCAAAATACATTCATTTCATCACAATATCACAAAAACTTAAACCATTTTGGTAACAAAAGTTAAGTACAAAATCCCATCAAAATCAAATATAGGCGTGGTCAGTCCTAAGGCATACTTTTCCTTTAGCTTGGATCTGTGGACTTAGAACAAGTTATATGCTTCCAATATACAAAGGAGGGACATTCATAGGATAAACATTTCCATTGCCATAAGGAGAAAGAGTAAGGAAAACAGGGTTAACAGGACCAAAACAGTTCCTAAAACCTCAGGACAAACTCCATTAGATTTCAAAGTCTGAGAGTCATTTACAGAACAACGTTGCATCCTTGGGGCTTGAGAGAGTGGGAGTCCAACCCTTCCTAAGGGCCTTTTCGGCAGCCCTTTCCTCTCCAAACGCTTAGGTGAGTGCTCCAACATACCCACACATTGGGGAGACCACCTTCTCGGCCCCACCCTCCTCAAACATTGGGGCAGCTCCCGGATTCCCTTCCATCTCCGGGGCACACGCTCAACCCCTTCAGAACAGTGTGGTGGCAGCCAGGCTCTCCCCAATTCCCTGGGAATGTGCTCCACCCTCTTTGGGACCTCGGGTGGCAAAACTCTTCCAGAGCATCTAGGTGGAATGCCCACCCTCGACCTCCGGGGCAAACTCACCCTTTCCATGCGTGTGGGCTGCTCCACTCTCCCAGCCCGAGAACTCTTGACTCTAGACCTCAACCTCCATGGCTCTGTCTTTGAAGAAATTTTTCCTGCAATTTGTTCCTTGTCTGTCTCCTCCAGTCCAGACTGGCAGCGGCTCTGTCTATAAAGTTCTCGCAAAAGTTCTGTTGGTTTTGCATGAAGCACACAGGGGTCAAAGCCATCAGACAATAGGAGTTTCCACAAATCCTTTCTGGATAATTCCATCTCCAATCTTGGCTTGTACTGAAATGGCGGCTGGGTTCCATGTTTGGTTACATCCTCACATTGGGCTGTAGCTTCTGGGATTCCACCCCCTGGAAGCTCATAATTTTCCAAGCCATCAGCTTCTGGTTTCTTTGAACCCAAGAGTTCAGTTCTAAGTTTATCTCTCTCTGCTCGCATTTTACTATAAGCTGCAAGGAGAAGCCAGGGTATATCCTCCACATGTAGTCTGGAGATCTCCTCAGCTAAGTATTCCAGGTTATCACTTTTAAATTCTTCCTTCCATCTGACACCAGGACTCAATTTTGCCAAATTCTCTGCCACTTTAAAACAAAGATCGCCTTTCTTCCAGTTTACAACAACACATTGATCATCTGTGTTCAAGGCCTCGTCAGAAGTATCTTTAGAGTCCATATTTCCACAAACAGTCTCTTTAAAGCAGTTTTGGCCTTTTCTATCAAGCTCCTCACAACTCTTCCAGAAACTCCCCATTATCCATTTAAAAAGCCATTCCAACATGTTTGGTATTTGTAAACTCAGCAGCAAAAGCACCCCACTCTCAGTACCAAAATCTGTTCTAGTTTGCTAATGCTGCAGAATGCAAAACACCAGAGATGGACTGACTTTTATAAAAAGGGGGTTTATTTGGCTATACAGTTACAGTCTTAAGGCCATAAAGTGTCCAAGGTAACACATCAGTAATCAGGTACCTTCACTGGAGGATGGCAAATGGCGTCCGGAAAACCTCTGTTAGCTGGGAAGGCACGTGGCTGGCGTCTGCTCCAAAGTTCTGGTTTCAAAATGGCTTTCTCCCAGGACACCCCCCAATCCGCTGAACTGGGACATAACAGTCTCTTCAACACATGGGGCTGGGAGAACAGGATATCCATATCCAAAAGAATGAAAGAGGACCCCTACCTCACACCCTATACAAAAATTAACTCAAGATGGATCAAAGACCTTAATATAAGAGTCAGTACCATAAAACTCCTAGAAGATAATGTAGGGAAACATCTTCAAGACCTAGCAATAGGAGGTCGCTTCTTAGACTTGTACCTAAAGCACAAGCAACAAAAGAAAAAACAGACAAATGGGAACTCTCAAAATTAAAAGCTTCTGTACCTCAAAGGAATTTGTCAAAAAGGTGAAGAGGCAGCCAACTCAATGGGAGAAAATACTTGGAAACTATGTATCTGATGAGACTGATATCTTATATAGAAAAAGAAATCTTACAACTTAACAACAATAGTATGAACAGCCCAATTATAAAATGGGCAAAAGATATGAAAAGGCATTTCTCCAAAGAAGAAATACAAATGGCTAAAAAACACATGAAAAAATGTTCATCTTCACTAGCTATTAGGGAGATGCAAATCAAGACCACAATGAGATATCTTCTCACACCAATAAGAAAGGCTGCCATTAAACAAACAGGAAACTACAAATGCTGGAGTGAATGTGGAGATATCAGAACTCTTATTCATTACTGGTGGGACTGTATAATGGTACAGCCACTCTGGAAGACAGTTTGGCGGTTCCTCAGAAAACTAGATATTGATTTATCCTACGATCCAGCAATTTCACTTCTTGGTATATGCTGAGAAGATCTGAAAGCAGTGACACAAACAGATATTTGCACACCGATGTTCATAGCAGCACTGTTCACAATTGCCAAGAGATGGAAACAATCCAAATGTCCTTCAAGAGATAAGCGGATAAACAAAATGTGGTGTATATACACAACGGAATACTACGCAGCAGTAAGAAGGTCATGAAACATATGACAACATAGATGAACCTTGAAGACATAATGCTGAGTGAAATAAGCCAGACAGAAAAGGAGAGATACTGTATGTTACCACTAATGTGAACTCTGTGAAAAATGTAAAATAAGTGTCTTATAATGTAGAATATAGGGGACCTACAGATAGGCAGATGCTAGTGACGGGGGAACGATAATCTAATATGTACGGATATGATAATGAAGATGATCTTAATAATATGGGAATGGACAGGTGTCGGGGACGATTAAGGTAGCATGTATAAAATCCACCCTCAGCGATGCCGGAGATATGCAACATGGCCGCTGGGGCTGATGCAATAACGGCTTAAGTTGCCCTCAGCCTTCTTTACGGAAGTGATAGCCGTTGGCGCCTAAGACTCGCGCCTAGAGTGCTAGCTTTACTACCTGCCTTCTACCCCAGCAACAGTAGCCACCAATCCTGTGCTAGCCTTACATCTGCCATCCGCCCTAGCAACAGCAGCCACCAATCCTAGACCGCCACCCGCCCTTGCTAGCCACTCCCCCTCTCTCCTAGAGTATATATGCTCTGCCCTTTCAATAAAATTTTGCAGCTTGATCAGAATCTTTGTCTTGCTGTCATTCCTCGCGTCTCTTGTCCCATACCATTCCTCCCTCGCAGGACTTGGAGCCTTCCGTTGAACGTCCCGCCGGCCGGGACAGACAGGTGTGATTATGGCTCGTTAATGGGACTATAAGTATCAGTGACACATTGAAGGCAAACATGTTCATAAATGGTTGTTTAAAGGCAGGTAACCCACAGAGTAGCACCACAAACCTAAATAAGCATTAGCGTGATATACTTGTAAGGTATGACACTGGTGCAGAGGATTAACAACAGAGTGGTTTGGAAAAACTACCATTACATCTTAATGGCTATATTTAATAGGAATATCTTACCAACTTTATACTAATACTAGGTATAAGTAATTAGCAGCTGATAAGAGCTCTGGGATGTATTAAGTTATGATAATTGCTTAAAGATGAGAGTGATGATGATTGTACAACCAAGTGAAAATAAAGTAAGAAACTGACTGTTTATCTGGGATAGAATATATATTAAGTGAAGTTAGGAACCCACTGCTTTATAAATCAAGCCCTAAACTTGAGGCTTGCTCTTGTGAAATTTAGGGTTGCCTAAGAGGCACCTCCAGGGAACCTCTTTTGTTGCTGAGCTGTGGCCTTTCTCTCTCTAAGCCCAACTCAGCAAATAAATTCATTAACCTCCACCCCCCCATCCCACCCCCGCCCAAAGAGGGACATGACTCCCAGGGCAATGAATCTCCCTGGCAACATGGGATATGAGTCCCAGGAATGAGCCTGACCCTGGCAGCAAGGGATTGAAAATGCCTACTTAACCAAAAGGGGGGAAAAAAAGGAAACCCACAATAGAGTCATGAGGTTATCCTGGAGGTTTCTCTTATGCAAGCTCCAGCTAGACATCCCAAATGGCCACAGTATGCCATGACCTTATCAAAAGTAGTCCCCAAATACCTAGATCCCTACCCGAGATTCTATAAAAGATTTACTCACTAAGTTTTACCTTTCAGAAACTTAAATCCACCAGAGTGTTCCTATACCAGACAAGTCCTAAAACCCAGAGGCGACAGCTTCTTTAAGATCAATTTTCAGATGCAGATCCCCTTCCCCATACTGTCGATACCCCCCTTTCAATATGAACAAGTTAGGGTGCTCACTGCCTAGACACCCCTGAAGATGGAAAAAGAGATTAAGTGAGAGGAAGGGGTAGTAGCAAACAAGATAAGATTTAACAAAGCTCTATGAATACTGAAACTTTATGTAACTATATATATATATATATATATATATATATATATATATATATATATATATACTTTTTTTTTTTTGGATGCTGGGGTGTTGGAATGGCTGGAAGGAGGTAAATGACTTGGTGGAAGTGTAGCCTACAGCATCCTTTGGGATTTGCTCTATAGCTGCCTGTTGAATTGTGCCTTGAAGGTCTTCATCTTTCTGTATACACCTTGTATTGTGTAATAAGGAAAGAACTGAAACTGTGCAACTGTAACCC
Source organism: Choloepus didactylus (assembly GCF_015220235.1). Taxonomy (NCBI): domain Eukaryota; kingdom Metazoa; phylum Chordata; class Mammalia; order Pilosa; family Megalonychidae; genus Choloepus; species Choloepus didactylus. Next base: position 9,811,136 of record NC_051329.1, on the reverse strand, counting down.
ATAACAATTTTCTGAATTACCTATATGACTGCTTTTTGAGCTGTACATTGAGAGATGACACCTTTCTGTACATATGTCGCATTTTACAATAATGGAAATGACTGAACTTGTGGAATTATGACACATGACATTCTTTGAAATATTGCTTTCTAACTACTTGTGTTTTCATACTTCGAAAGTTATCATTGTAATGTATATACGTTAAAGTTCACAATAAAAATTAAAACAAACAAACAAACAAACAAAGACCTATCTCCTTCCAAAGGGATACCTGGAAGTTTCTGTGATGGCAACTTGCCATTTCTCCTGACAGTGAGCAATGCCACTGAAGATGTGCCTGGCTATTAAAAGCCTTTTCTTAACTAGCAAGACTGTTTGCCAATAAAATTAAAGGAAAATTACAAAAAAATAAAGTTCACGTACCACAAAATTTACCTTTTTGAAGTGTACAATCAGTGGTTTCCAATATATTCACAAGGTAGACCACTATTACCACTATAAAATTCCAGAACATTTTCATCACCCTAAAGAGAAACCCTCGTACCCATTCACATTCAGCCTCTATTCCCCACTCGTCCCAGCCCCTGGCAAACATTAATCTGCTTTCTATCTCTATGGATTTGCCTGTTGTGGACATTTCATATAAATGCAATATAATACGTAATCTTTTGCGACTGGCCTCTTTGATTAGGCATGTTTTGAAGCTTCATCCATGTTGTAGCATGCATCAGTGCTTCATTCCTTTTTATGACTAACATTCCATTGTATGAGTATACTGCATTTTCCTTATCTCTTCATCAGTTGATGGACATATGGGTTGTTCTTACTTTTTGTTTTTTTCCACTATTATGAATAATGCTGCTATGAATATTCATCTACATGTTTTTGTGTGAGCATATGTTTTCAATCCTTTTGGGTATATACCTAGGAGTAGAATTACTGGGTCAAATGGTAGCCCTATTTTTAACATTTTGAGTAACTACAAAAGTATTATAAAATATTCAAAAGTATTATAAAAGTGAGATTTTATAATCTCACCAGCAATGTATGAGAGTTCCAATTTCTCCACATCCTTGCCAACAAATATGTCTGTCTTTTTAAATTTAGCTATCCTAATTGGTGTGAGATGGTATTTCATTGTGATTTTGTTTGCATTTCCCTAATGGTTAATGATACTGAGCATCTTTTCATGCGCTTATTGGCCATTTGAATATCTTCTTTGGAGAAATGTCTATTCCAATCCTTTTCACATTTTTTTAATTGGGAATTTTGTAATTTTATTGTTGAGTTGTAAGAGCACTTTATATATTCTGGATACTAGACCCTTAGCAGATACATGATTTGCAAATATTTTGCCCATTCTCTGAATTGTCTTTTCATTTTGTTTCTGGGGGCGTTTGAAGCACAGAAGTTTTTAATTTTGATGATGACCAATTTACCCATTTTTTTCCTTGACGGTTTGTGCTTTATGCATCATATCTAAGAATTCATTGCCTAATCCAAGGACACAAAAACTTACACTTATGTTTTTATAGAGGAGTTTACTTTTAGCACTTACAGTTAGGTCTGTGCCAGTTTGGATGTATTATGTCCCCCAAAACACCATTATCTTTGATGTAATTTTGTGGGGCAGACATATTATTACTATTGATTAGGTTGGAGCCTTCTGATTGAGTGTTTCCATGGAGATGTGACTCAATCAACTGTCAGTGAAATATTTGATTGGATAATTTCCATGGAGGTGTTACCCTGCCCATTCAGGGTGGGTGTTAATTGGATTACTGGAGTCGTATAAAGGAGTTCACAGACAGAAGGACCTCAAAGCAACTGAGAGTGACATTCTGAACAGGAGCTGTAGCTAAGAGAGGACAAAACACCCCAAGAGCAACATTTTGGAGAACGCCATTCTGAAATGCTACCTGGGAGCAAGCAGACGCCAGCCATGTGCCTTGTGAGCTAACAGAGGTTTTCCAGACACCAGTGGCCATCCTCCAGTGAAGGTACCCTATTGTTGATGCCTTGCCTTGGACACTTTATGGCCTTAAGACTGTAACTTTGTAACCAAATAAACCCCCTTTATAAAAGCCAATCCATTTCTGGTGTTTTGCAAAACACCAGCATTAGCAAACTGGAACAAGGTCTTTGATCCATTTCGAGGTAATATTAGTATATGGTAGGAGGCAGGGTTCCAACTTCTTTTGCATGTGGATTTTCAGTTTTCTCAGCACCTTTTATTGATAAGACTATTCTTTCCCTCATTGAATTGTTTTTGCACATTTGTTGAATAAATTCTTTTTCTTTTAAAACTAAATTCCCATGACTCCTGGGGAGGAATCTAGACCTGGCATCATCAGATGGAGAACATCTTCTTGACCAACAGGGGGATGTGAAAGGAAATGAAATAAACTTCAGTGGCAGAGAGATTCCAAAAGGAGCCAAGAGGTCACTCTGGTGGGCACTCTTACACACAATATAGATAACCCTTTTTAGGTTCTAATGAATTGGAATGGCTAGCAGTACCTGAAACTATCAAACTACAACCCAGAACCCTTGAATCAAGAGGATGAGTGTATAAAAATGGTAGCTTATGAGGGGTGACAATGTGATTGGGAAAGCCATATGGACCACACTCCCCTTTGTCCAGTGTATGGATGCATGAGTAGAAAAATGGGGACAAAAAACAAAAAAAAACAAAAAAAACACACCCAGTGATCTTTTTTATTTTTACTTTAATTGTTCTTTTTCACTTTAATTTTTATTCTTATTACTTTTGTGTTTGTGGTAATGAAAATGTTCAAAAATTAATTTTGGCGATGGACGCACAACTATATGGTGGTACTGTGAACAACTAATTGTACGCTTTGTATGACTGTATGATATGTGAATATATCTCAATAAAATTGAATTATTAAAAAAAAACAAACTAAATTCTCAACGTTGCTCAATAACTGACCACATTTAGTTAAGTATATACCAAAAAAGCAACTGAATGTGATTAAGATGTATATATTTGAAAATCCCAAACTGTAATCAGCAGTTACTTTTACTTTATACATACTGGCTTATATATTGGATAATTTACTATCTTGTGGTGATGGTTTCATGGGTGTATATATATGTCATACTTATCAAATTGTATGCTTTAAATATGTACAGCTTATTGTATGCCCATTGTATCTCAATAAAGCTGTTTAAAAAGAGATAGACTAAGGGCAAGAGTGTAAACGGAATAATCTTCTTTTTTCCTAATCATTTTTCAGGATCTGGTTCTCTGGTTGGGCCTAAGAATGTGTTATCAACGAGTAATGTAGGAAAACTTGTATTTCTACATTCAACATTTCTCTTAACTAACCTCATTCCAAAATATAGTACACAATTTAAATTCAAGATTTGTAAGGATTAGCGGGGATCATTACTACAGAATAAGTATTAATAAGGGCTTGATAATATGTTTTGACTCTATAAAGACAAATAATTTTTAAGTTCTCTTCCAATGAGGATTTAGCAACTGTTTTACTGTATGATTTCAAGTTTACCTTTTCTACATAGAATTTACGCTCTCCCAATTGCACCAAGAAGATTGCAAAGCATTATATAAGTGCTCAATAAATATATGTTACATGAATGAATAAAATCCCACTTCACCTGTCACTACCTATTTTAGTTTCCTATGTTGCTTAAAGCAGATACCATGAAATGGGTTGGCTTAAATAATGGGAATTTATTAGCTTACAGTCTGAGGCTAAAGAGAATGTCCAAATCAAGGCATCCTCAAGGCAATGCTTTCTTCCCAAAGACTGGCTGCCAGTGATCCTTGGCTCCTCTGCCACATGGCAAGGCACATGGCAGCATCTGCTGGTCTCACCCTGCTCTCCCAGGCTTCTTGCTTTCAGTGTCTTCTGTGGCTTTCTCCCTCACAGTGTACCCATTCTGTTTATAAAGGACTCCAGAGTAGGATTAAGTCCCATCCTAAATGAGGTGGGTTGCACCTTAACTGAAGTAGCCTCATCAAAACATCCTACTCACAATGGGTTTACAGTCACAAGAACAAATAAGAACATATTTTTCTGGGGTACAGACAACTTCAAACCACCACACCACCTTTTCCTGGGATCATTTTGGACTGCCTCAGGTGACAGCACTATTCCTCACTCTAACCCAACAATTCCATCTCTAGAGGCAGATGTCCTGTGTTTTGTGCAACTTTTTATTATTCACCTTTTTATATTTGGAAAAACAATGAGGTTGTGTGGCTTAGGAATCTCACCCCAGGAAACGAACTAAAACATGTGCCAATGATCATGCATAGGATCCACAAACTGGAAGCAATCATAGAACAGTTGGGGAAATGATGGCATATAGCCTCTGGGAGAAATAGTCCATAGATTAAACATAATAATTATGACAAGTTTACAGCAACATGGAAAATCAGTGGTGTGAATCAGGGGAGAAAACAGCAAAATTAAACACTGTGATAACAAGCTAAAAGTTTATACACGAGGACTACCAGCTAGAATTTATATTCCAAGAAGGCTGTTAGTTTTGCTTGTTCTGTTCACTGGACAGTGCCTGGCACATGGAAGATACTTTATTATTCATATTTGTTGAATGAATTGATGATGCTAAATATAAAACATACATGAACAAAGGAGAAATTTGGTGGGACTGTTTCCCCACTTTCCCTCTATTTTCCAATTTTCCATAAAGTTGCCATGAAAATTTCTCAGTTAAAAGGACGGCCACAAAAACACCACGCCCTCACCTGGCCCGCAGCTGACGAAGAGGCTCACTAGGTCTAGGGACGTGGCCAGGACTTGCATTCCAGGAGGAGCATTTTCCAGGCTTTGTGGCCCCAGCTAGGAGTCCTCGGTCACCTGATATTCAGGGATGAGTAGGCGGCGCTGGACCTCCTGGCGGGGGCTGTGTGTCTCTCCGCAGCTCCGGGCCCTCCTGATGGGGTTACCCGTTTCCTCCCGATCCCACCTTCCTTAAGAAAGTCACACGTCCTTCCCGGTCCCATCCCCCAAGTGTGGGGAGGTGTCACTCGTCCCCGAGGGAGAGGTCACTCCTTCCCCCGGGCCCCACGTCCCCTGAAGGCGTCCCGCGTTCTCCCCGGCCCTGCCCCCTGCAGGGGGTCCCTCGTCCGGAGGGGGCGGCCGCCACCCCTGCCCGCCGCGGGCCGCGCCGCCTCCTTCCGGGCCCTCCCTCCCCGCGGATAGCGGCGCGCGGGGCGGGGCGGAGGCTGCGGGGCGGGCCGCGGGACCCGGAGCGTCGAGCGCGGGCGGCGGGGCTGCGGGCGGCGGGCCGGGAGCATGGCGGGTTGCTGCCGGCCGCTGGCGGCCTTCCTGTTCGAGTACAACACGCCGCGCATCGTGCTCATCCGCAGCCGGAAAGTGGGGCTCATGAGCCGCGCGGTGCAGCTGCTCATCCTGGCCTACGTCATCGGGTGAGCCCCCGGGGGAGGGGCCGCGGGTGGGGGGCACCACCCAGGGGACACGCCCTCCAGGGCCAGGCGGTGCAGCTGCCCCTCCTGGCCCGAGCCTTCGGGGGGCTCCGGGGGGGACGGCGATCCGAGCCGGCCGCAGCCCCTCACCCCTGGCCGGGATCGCAGCAATTGAGCGGGGTCCCGGAGGCAGGGGGCTGCGTCGAAGCCGCGTTCCATTGGGCAAAACCTGGCTAGACCTTCCCCCTTCACTTCCCATTCTGATCATCTGATCAGAAACGAAGTTTGGGATTTCCACTTGGTTCCTTCTCCGTTTGTAGCTTCCGGTCCCTTCCTTTGAGCAACATATGTTAACCCAAAGATAGTAGAGAGGTCAGACTTCCAGAAAGTTGCTTTGCTTTGGGTCATTCGTCTAGTGCCATGCATGAGTTATTTGAAGTTCAATTCCTTTGTTAGGTGAGGTTGTCGGGTTTTTTTGGTGTGTGTACCTGCCTTAGCCTTATCATTCCCATGCTATCCTCTTATGCTTACATGCGCGCTGCCACCTCCAGTCCTCCCTAAATGTTTTGTTTTGATTAAATGAGCCCATTACAATTCAATAAAACTGGAGGGAGGAAGTGGAAATGACCTTACCAACTGGGCTCACTAAAGTTTCACCTGCCCTGTTAGGGTGTCTGCGGCTGCTGAGCTGGCAGGTGTGTCTGCTGTGTTGTTGCCCTTACTTAAAAGACCTAGTGCAGCAGTCCCCAAACTTTGCACACTGGAACCACTTGGGAATCTTTAAAAACAAACAAACAAAAAAAAAACACGGGTGTCTGACTCCATCCTGAGACCCTCTGAATTTAACTGGTACAGAGTATGACCAGCTCCTCAGGTGATTCCGAAGTGCAGTAAAGTTTGGTAACCACTAACCCAGTGCTTCCCAAACTTACATGATTATGAGGAATTGTCTAAAAATAACAGATTTCCAGTATCCTTCCTGAAGATCCTGATTCTGTAGGGCTGGGGTGGGGCTTAGACACTGTTAACACTGCCCCAGGGGATTCACCTGATTGGGCAGCTTTGGGAAACAGTGGACTTCCAATATGAGTCAGCCCAGCTCCGGCAGGTGCTAACTATATTTAAAAAGATGGCTTTCCGGGTATAGACGGTGCATCAGATCCCCCTGGTCCATCCCCAGTTCTGGATTCATTAAGTCTCAGGGTGAGGTGGTACCACCAACACCAACTCCTCCTTCCCCACCCCCTCGCTGTAACCCATACCCCTTCCCCCATCTCCCTACCCATCCCACCACCCCCCCACCCCAACCCGAGAGTCTGATGTTCCCTTAGTTTTGAGACCTGCCACTAGCCTGTCAACTAAACTCACGTTCCTGGGTTGGACCCAAGGCATGTTTGATCCAGAATTCTTGTGCAGCTTTTTCCTCTTGACTTTGCATGCTCACCTGAATGGGAGTTTATACATACCTTAAAGTATCTGTAAACTTTTGGACTGCAGCTGTACCATACAGCAGCCACTAGTCACATGTGGCCATTTAGCCCTTGAAATACACTTATTCCACATTGAAATGTGCTGTGACTGTAAAATTCACACTGGATTTCCAAGATACAGTACAAAAAAATCATTCATAAATTTTTATATTGCTTACATATTAAAGTAATGTTTTGGATACCATGGGTTAAATAAAATATATTATTCAAATGAATTTTACCTGTTTCTTTTTACTAGAAAATTTTAAATTATACATGTGGTTCACATTTTTTTTCTGTTGGGCAGCACAGCTCTATAGTGTTCTTTATCACATGCTCACTGCCTTGATTATGAGGAATTATAAAATATCAAATACCTTCCTTTTACTCAGAGTGCTTTGGTCAAAACTGAGTCAGGGTCTGAATTAAGGGTGGTTTTTTTTTTTTTAAACTCCTTTCTTAACTTCCTGATCCAGCTCATCCTGGTCAAATTGTCCTCTCTCCTCCCACTGCAACCCTTTCTTCAAAACTCTTTTTGAACACGCAAATTAATATAATTCTCAGTTAGTTGTGTAAGGAGGAAATAATCACATGATGATGACTGGTGTGAAACCATGTGTCCTGAATTTAGTAATTCACTATACTTGGTCATAAAATAATAGTGCTCTTCCTACCGTAAGCCAGGGCTTCTGTGTATCAAACTACAACTAAATGGAAGCTTATGTTGTGGCTTGATTCCTAGAAGCCCTGATGAAGAGGACTTGTCAGGGGGAAAAGCCCATCTCTAGGCTGGGCAACGAATGGAGGAACTGCTCGGGTCACATAAACCAGTAAAAAACAAACCTGAGTCAGTGAATTTCTGAAGTCTCGGTATCAAAGGCTTATAAGGAAGGGGGGAGGATGCTAGTATTTCTTGATTCTAGAAATAGTAACAATAATTGCTAGCAGATGTTTAACAACACGTCTGGTGGGAAAGGGCTCTGATTTGTAGCATTGGCCAATTTCCTCGGTGTAAATACTCCCACCCTGACCCATTTCAGGCTACCAACAGTGACAGGTGTACTTCTGAAAAATTAATGATTGACTTCCTCAAGCTGGTGCCAACAGCTCCAGCACAGGAAGACACTTTTTGAGCACTTGCTCCGTGTCAGTCATTGTTCTGAACATTTGATACGCCCGAATTAACTCATTTAACCTCACAACAATCCGGCAAGGTCTATTATAATTCGCATCTTATACATGGGGAAACTGAAGCATGGGGAGGGTAAGCCACTTGCCCAAAGTTATGCCTATTGAATTGTGGAGCTGAGACTTGAACCTGCATTGTCAGGCTCCAGCCTGTGCTCCAGTGTCTGAACCAGGATGCACTGATGCCTTTATATTTTTCAGGCTGGTAGTAATGTCCACACTTCAGAAGAGAGGAGCATACATGTGACCTGGATTCTTGGGGAAATGGAAAGAAACTACTATAAAAAGTTCCTTGAAAGTTGGGACTCTTTTCTAGAAACAGTATAAGCAAGAAAAAATGTCTCCAGAGTCAGAATGCCTGAGTTCAAATCCTGGCTGCTTCACTCTCTAGCTGTGTGACCTTGGGCAAGTGACTTAACCTCTCTGTGTTATTGTTATCATAGTTTGTATTATCTGTTGGCGATTCCTGCAGGTCATGGTACACTGAAAGTGCTCACACATCTAATGATAAAATTCACTGAGCATTTTCTTTTGCCCATCACTGCACTGAGTGCTCTACCTGCATCATCTCATTTATTTCCCACGACCACCCTGTGGTTTAGATGCTATTATCCCCATTTCTACAGAAGTGGAAATGGAACCCCAGAAGTTAAAGAGCTTTTGGAGAGTCACATAAGTTGGTAAACAGGCTGTGGACTTTCATCTCTGGCCTTCAGAGGCTCCCCGGCATCAATTCAAAACACCAAATCCTAATGGCAATTTGAGAGGCCTCTCTTATTTTCTAGATGGGTGTTTGTGTGGAAAAAGGGCTACCAAGAAATAGACTCGGTGGTCAGCTCAGTTACAACCAAGGCCAAGGGCATAGCTGCGACCAACTCTTCCTACATTGGATTCCGGATCTGGGATGCGGCAGATTATGTGATTCCAGTTCAGGTATGTCCCCCTCCAAGACCTTGGTCTAACACTGAAGTCTTTACTTAGCTCCTTTCTCTTGACTGACTTTGCCTACTTGATGAGTGATCCGCATGGCCAAAGTTCCAACATCACTGATGCCCAGACTCATTGTTTTTGACCAAGAAAGCAGTGCAGGCAGATCTGGTTTTGGCTTAGGTCCTTCTTAGTTTCCTAGGGCTTCTGTAACAAAGTACCACAAACTGGGTGGTTTAAAACAACCGAAATTCATTCTCTCACTATTCTGGAGGCTAGAGGTCTGAAATCAAGGCGGCAGCAGGGTCAGGCTTGGGAAGAATCCTTCTTGCCTCTTCCAGCCTCTGGTGGCCCCAAGCTTTCCTTGGCTAGTGTCAGCATCACTCCCATCTGCTTCGTCTTCTCATGGCCATCTCTGTCGGTGTCTCTGTCTAAATTTCCCCTTCTTATAGAGACACCAGTCACATTGGGTTTAGGCCCCACTGTACTCCAGTATGACCTCGTCTTAACCAATTCCATCTGCAGCAACCCTGGAGATTCTGAGATACTGGGTGTTAGGACTTCAACACTGATTTTTTTTGGGGGGGCACAAGTTAGCCCATAACAGGGTCTCACAAGTATTACCCAGATGGCAGCAGTTCTTCAGCTCTAACACACGGCTGCTTAAAAAGGGAAGCTTTCCATATGGATAGCTTGATCTGTCTCAAGCCCTTGAAGAAGAGAAAGCAAATGTCTTAAGTCCTGAGAAAAGTTCGGGTGGAAGCATCCACTCCTTTTCACTATTGGTATTTGCTTTTCTGTTGTAAATCCAGAAGGTAAATTTTTCCAGACATCGAAAAACTGAGAAGGAAATAGACATACCCACATAAGATCCCATCAGGAACAAAGAGAAAGGAAGAAATAGTTGGATGTGGCAACCTAGACGCCAGTCTATTAATTCTCAAAGCTCCAAGTTAAATATTGACTCTCTTTGGCCGTGGTGATGACTCCGCTCCTTGGTGCACGGCAAACCTGGACATAACCCTGCAGATGGCTTATGTGCCTGGGTGACCCAGCAGAGATAAACTGCCAGTTCTTGGCTTGGAGCTCTGTGAGGGCAAACAAGGTCTTCAGACACTCTTTCTTTCTTCGAGTGGACTCATTCCCCCCACTGCCATCTCACTGTCTTGTAGGGTGCCCAGAGAGCAGGGAAAGCTAATGAGCCATTGGGGACAAATGGAACAGGAATCAGTAGCTGCTAGCACAGGCTGGCTCAGCAGAGAGTGAGCAGCTGCCAAGGAAGGCACAGCCTCGTCCTCACTAGCCCTGGGAATATCGCACGCAGGATGTTTACTTGAACCAAGGAAAGGTACAAGCCTTCTTGCTTTGATCCTCCATGGAAAGGAAGATCCGGTAACTCTGCCTTCCATGGCGGATCTGAGCTGGGACTGTGGGTGTTCTGTAGAGCTCTCTTCTTAAAGTCTTTCTGCTTCTCTGTAGATAGATCACAGATGTCCATTTGCACCACATTTACTTGGATCATGTCCAGATTGGAAGTTCTCTAAATTTTGAATAGATACAGAGCAGGAAACAAAAAGTAGACCACACTGCATTATTGGAGTCTAACTCAGGAGAGAGTCTTAGGAGCAGCCTCTATGTGCACCACATAGGGATGCATTCATTCACTGAGCATCTGGGAACGTGACGGGGGCAGGCTCAGGCCTCACGTCACATCTGCAAGCCCCCCTTGTGTCCATTTCCTTGTTTTCCAACATGGTTTGTTCTAGACCTTTCTTTGAAAGATTCCAGCTACTCCCAGAGCTTGTGCCACCTTTTCAGACCTGGGGTGGGGACATCTATATACCCTTTGGTTCCCAAGTTACCCTGATGGCACAGATGGCTCCCAGTGCTGACTCATCTCTTCGTAGGCTATGAAATGCTCAGAGAAAGCTTCTGGCATTTTCCTTTAAAGCGCCAGTGCCCAGTGAAGGGGTGGTTTCGACTTGAATCTTTTGGGATCTTTGTCTTTTGTTCCTTACATTGTGAGGTCATCATTAGCAGTTCTTCAGCATCACCCCCATTGAATTGTCCTCCAGAAACTCGAAATCAATCATTTGGCACCTCTATACCTAACAGGAGAAAACAGAACCTTCTCAGATGGAGAAGTCTCCATTGCTGACCCCGACTGGGTTCATCTCTAGAATGTTTTATTTACTTATTTTTATTCCAGTTGGGGGGTGAGAGGGACACAGCCAAATCTGAGAGCTTTGAGGTATAGTGTTTTCATACCTCTGAGGTTACCTGGTTGGCAGAGGATGTACTGAGCAATCATGGGCTCTTTTCCCTCAACAAGTCAACAGGCTTTATTGAATAACCATTCAGGTTCTAGGCTGTCTTAGTAGAGAACAGAGAACTATAAGATCAGTTTGCTAAGTCCTTTTCTGCAGGGCCTGTGGGACAAGGTTTTCCCTTATTAAATGAATGTCTGGCTTTCTTTTGAGGAATAATGTGGCAGCACCCTGTCTTCTCCCCCCACTCTGCAGGAGGAGAACTCCCTCTTTATCATGACCAACATGATTATCACCAAGAACCAAAGCCAGGGCATCTGTCCAGAGGTAGGTGGCTTCTCGGCTTCCCAGGCCACGCTCTTCATGCCTGTCCGGCTAGGTGTGGGGCTGGGCTATGTGGCATTTGTTGCAGTTGTTCTGCATTTTCCAGGTTCCAGATGAAACCACTGTGTGTGAGTCAGATGCCAACTGTACCTCTGGCTCCGTCAGCACCCACAGCAGTGGTAGGTGCATGCAGCCATAACGCAGGGCAGAAGCTTAGCCTGGGGGGTGGGGGCAGCGTCTGCTGAGATTAGCCTCCCTATGGGTCTTCCCTGATAGAGAATTCTCAGGGATAAAGAAGCCCCCACATGCCCCAGTGCCTTCACATGACATCAAGTGAGCCTGATGTCAAGATTGGACCCCAGAACCCTCTCTGCATTCACATCTTTCACATGAGCACCAGAATCCAACCCTGATCTTGTTCTGTGGCTTGGCCCTGAAATTGGCAAAGCAGAGATGCATGTAGGACTCAGGCAACTGTCTTCCTCTGATTCTAATTTTGGGCAGTATCTAAATCCCACAATTGGAATGCCTCGAGATTGATCACAGAGGAGACCATGGTGAGTTTCCACTCTCTGCTTGAAGAAGGTGCCCTTCCTTGCCTCGATAGGAAATAGCAGACCCCGCAGATGTGTGTCTCCCTCTCCCATCTAGGAGTGGCCACTGGAAAATGTGTGTGGTACAACAAGACCGTGAAGACGTGCCAGGTGGCCGCATGGTGCCCAGTGGAGCACGACCTGAATGTGCCGAAGTGAGTCCTGCCTGGGGGCAAGGTTTGCCCTAAACGGTGGTTCTGGGCCAGGGGGCGGTGGCAGGGGAGCTCAGTGCCCTTGGTGTCTCCAGGGCAGCATGGCAGCTGCCACATGCAGGTTACCCCTGATGAGGGTGCAGATGACCTACCTGTGTATTTGAACTCTTTGTCAGTAACAAGTGACTGACAGGAAGCAGCACATGTGCACACACACAGACACAAGCAGCAGGGACAGTATATTGGTTCAGCTAACCAAAAAGATCCGAGCTTCACTAGATCCGGGGCTCAAAGGACGGTGTTGAGGTCTCCACTCCTTGCCCTTACTTTCCTCCATGTTGCTTCAACTGCCAAACCTATGGGGGGCACCCGGGAGGCAGCTCTAGGTTTGCATCCCCCTCCAAGGCCACATCTCCTTTCCCAGTTGTCCATGGAGATTCTAGACCTTTCTTGTCCTGACATCATCAGCCCATCCTGAACCCATCACTATGGCTGGCAGTAGATTTAGTTTATTGGTTTGGTCATCTGTCACATGCCCACCTCTGGAGCTAGCGGTGAGGTTAGCTCCACCCAGATGATGCAGGTTGAAAGTAGGGAAGGTTTGGATTTGGGGTTCTGTTGCCACCAAAAAAGGGGATCAGAGGCTAGGCAAGAAAATCAGAAATGTCTACTAAAGTGTATTTTATAAACTAGAGCAGGTTCAAGGTTGCCCTAGAATATCGTTCTTCCCAGTGGTGATCTGTTGTGCTTTTAGGGGGTGGAGTTAGAGGCAACGCTCAGGGAATTACCTGCATCCCTGGCCTGGATATGCCCAGGGTGCAGGTAGCTATGTGAGCCTCATCCTAGGTGTGATGGGACCGCAGAAACGGTTGTGAGCCACTGGTTTAGAGATTACTGAAAGCAGCAGCTCAACTAGGGAAGGAAGCCCTCAAAGAAAAGGAATCCTAGCATTTTAGAGCTGGAAAGGCCCTTAGGAATCAGCACCATCCAATACAGGGTCCTTAGCCACGTGTGTCTATCGAGCATGTGAAAGGTGGCCCGTCCAAACAGATGCGCTGTCAGCATAAAATACACCCTGGATTTCAAAGACTTAGTATGAAAAAAAATGTGTGCTATCTCATTGATTATATTTTATATTGATCCCATGTCGAAGTGATATTTTGGATACACTGGATGTATAAAAATTAATTCCTCCATCAGTGATTCAATGGATAAACAACATGTGGTCTATCCATACAATGGAATATTTATTCGGCCACAAAAATTAATGGAATTCTGATCCATGCTACATCGTGGATGAACCTAGAAAACATTATGCTGAGTGTAATTACCCAGACACAAAAGAACAAATATTGTATGATTCCATTTATATGAAATACCAAAATAGGTAAATCCATAGATAGAAGGAAAACAGATTGGTGGTTTCCAGGGAATGGGGAGTGCCTGCTTAATGGATACAGGGTTTTCCTATTGGGGTGATGAGAATGTTTTGGAATAGAGGTGGTGAACTGTGAATTCACTAAATTGTGAATGCAATAAATGCCAATAAATTGTTCACTTTAAAATGGTTGATTTTATGCTGTGACATACTAATTAAAAAAAAAAGTTAAAAAACCATTTCCTCTATTTCCTTTTGCTTTTTAATGTGGCTCCTAGGGAATTTTAAATCACAGTTGGACCCCCATTTGTGTCCCACATTGCATTTCTACCACACAAGCGCTCTTGCAAGAGCTAACCCTGAGCCACACAGGGAGGAAGATCTTCCCATTTCAATTCACGTCATCGGCCCCTCAGATTATCTCTAGAGGAGCAAATTCTGGTTTTAGAGGAGCAAATCCTGGTTTGAGGTTGGCGTGTCTTTAACACCTTTCTAACACTTGCTAATGTCCATTTCTTACAAACAGCAAGGTCCAGGTCAGCACCGTGGGCTAACAAGAATATTCACTACAACCTGTAGTAACATTATTTTGATTTCATCCTATTTATTTGAACAATGACCTCAGACTTGTGGCAAATTATACTTTCTGTAGTCATGAGGTCAAGTTTCATTCATTATAGAACTGATGTCAAGAAAAAACTGAGTTGCTCCTTAAGAATATTCCACGCGTAAGAGGCACACAGATATGGGGGAGACCCTAAGATACAGAAAAGGACAGAAGTTTGGAAAACCTTGGTGATTGGTGGCGCGGAATGGGGACATTCGTCATGGTCAAGGTCTTTACTTGCGGGCAGTGCCCCCGGGCCCACCCCCTCCCAGCTCTCCTGGGCCTGGCCCTGTGCCTTGCTCTTATCTCTGTGCTGGGAAGGACCGGTTTTGTTTCTAAGTGTCAGAGTCCAGCCACACTGAGGGAGGTGCGGTCTCCAAGCATCAGAGTCTCCCGGAGAAACCTGCCATAGCAGCGGGGTCCCCCTGGGGAAAGATTTGACTCGGGGCAGCCAGGAGCTGACGTGGCGCATGCAGAAGAGGCGCCGCAGGAGCAAGCTTCTTGCATGCTTTAGAGAAGGGGTCAGGATCCAGCGTGTTGGTTAATGTACCTTTGTCTTGGACTTGTAAAACCAGCTCCGCGGAACATTCCCAAGAGCACCCGAGAGCCAACAGCTGTGGCTGCCTAGTGTCCAGGGAGGCCAGGAGACACCACTTCTCATTTGTTATGCCTCAGCTCCTTAAATTCCCATAGAATTCCAGGATATTATATATTATATATATTTTATATATTATAAATATTTCTTATATATAAGAAATTTCTTCTATATGCTATGTATTTTCTTTTTTTTCCAATTTTGTTGAGATATAGTCACATACCATGCAGTCATACAAAGCGTACAATCAGTTGTGTCCATCACCAAAACTAATTTTTGAACATTTTCATTACGACACACACAAAAGTAATAAAAATAAAAATTAAAGTGAAAAAGAACAGTTAAAAAAGAACACTGGGTGCTTTTTTTTTTTTGCCCCCATTTTTCTACTCATCCATCCATACACTGGACAAAGGGGAGTGTGGTCCACATGGCTTTCCCAATCACATTGTCACCCCTCGTAAGCTATGTTTTTATACAATTGTCTTCAAGATTCAAGAGTTCTGGATTGTAGTTTGATAGTTTCAGGTATTCACTGCTAGCTATTCCAATTCATTAGAACCTAAAAAGGGTTGTCTATATTGTGCGTAAGAGTGCCCACCAGAGTGACCTCTTGGCTCCATTTGGAATCTCTCAGCCACTGACACTTATTTCATTTAATTTCACATCATATTTACTAATAAAAGATCCTAAAATTTTTTTAATATTTCTAAAATATCACATAAGTATGTGTCTGTTTATTTGTATTTTTATTTACGTTATACTTTTTTTCAGACCCGCCGTTTTAGGGGCCGCAGAAAACTTCACCATTTTGGTCAAGAACAACATCCTATATCCCAAATTTAACTTCAGCAAGTGAGTGGGGCCGGGCGGGCGGGTTCCCCAGCCCCTCCGAGGTCTCCCTTCCTCCTACTTTCCTGCTTCCTCCCGGCTTTAGGAGGAATATCCTCGCCACCATCAACTCCACCTACCTCAAATCCTGCATTCACGACGTGAAAACGGATCCCCTGTGCCCCATATTCCGCGTGGGCAAGATTGTGGCGAGCGCCGGCCACAGCTTCGCGGACATGGCCGTGGCGGTAGGTGAGGCCCTCGCCCCTCTCGCCCCTCTCGCCCCGCGGCCGCCTCGCCCGAGAGCGGGCTCCGAGCAACGCCGGCCCCGTTTCCACCCCGGGACCCGCAGGGCGGCGTCATGGGCATCCAGGTCAACTGGGACTGCAACCTGGACAGAGCCGCCGCCCACTGCCGGCCCAAGTACTCCTTCCGCCGCCTCGACACCCCCGACGCGGACCACAACGTGTCTCCCGGCTACAACTTCCGGTGGGCGTGAGCCTGGGCCCTCGCGCCCGGGGCGGGGGTAGAGGGCGCCGCGTGACTTCCTCCCCACGCGGTATCCGTGCCCACCGGAGACCAGCGCTCGGGCCGCGCGGCCCAGGGCAGGCCGGCGCTCGCCACGCCCAGGTCGGCAGAGCGTCCTCAGCCGGGCCTTGAACCCGCGGCGCCCTGGCCCTTCGCTGCCCCAGGGAGCAGGCTGCTTTCCAAGCGGCTGACTTGGACTTGCTTGGCTTTCTAGTGGCGAGCATATCTGCCCACTAGCTTTGAGGGCCCGGTGACCTTGCGCTACTCCAGTCCAAAGGCCTCTGGCCTGGCCCAGGGATTGGTTTCTCAAAGGCTGAACCAACCCCGGGAATCTCCAGCGGGCAGGGAATACTGGTTTTAGCCTCAGAAAAGGCGGTCGATGGTACTTCCTGGCTGTAAACGCTGGTGATCTAATGAGAGGGCCAGGGGCCAAGTCTTGTTTGCCATTTCCTTGCGGCAGCAGATATGCAGCCATGTCCATTTTCAGGTGCCCTTTGTTCCGTTTTTCACACCTGTAGAGGCTCTTAAGAGACAATGCAGCTAGGCCAATGGTCTTTTGTGTTGCATTTATCTCCCTCTAGTGGCAACATTTGGAGTCAAATATAGGAAATCTCTAATTGCAGGATTACTAGTCCTTTCTGCTCACTAATAATAGGGCAGATTCTTGAATTTTTTTTTCCTAGTAGGGGATTAGACTTGTGTTGATCCATCTCTGGTGTCACTCAGTTCTTGCAGAAACCATTGTGGAGAGCCTCAGGTGTGGGTTGGAACCCCAGAACAGAGAAAAGCCGATAGGACCCTCAGGAGAAAGGCACCATCTCCTTAACCATCACCAGCATCAGGCCCCACCTAAGTTTCCCAGGCCGCGGAGGTGACATGGAAGTTGTGGGCCAGCCAGATCACGGGTCTAGGGCTTAAGTTCCTAGTGGACCACCTGTATAACCTGGGGTAGCAAGTGGTAGCTTGGGTCAACAGTTCTTTTAAAAAAGTGTCTGGTGCTGATGCTCTGGGTTTCGTGGTTGGCTCAGGCCTGCATCCTCAAACCAGTCTTGGAGATGGCTGCTGGCTGGTCACAGTCACGGTGGCCAGAGTCTCCTTGAGAGAGGCAGGTGGCTCAGGCCTGGCAGGAAGGATATTCTGAGTGAGAGTTTCCAGCTTAAGCCATAGGGACAGTCTTGTAGGCAGCTACAGTGGGGACAGCCAGTGTTCCAGAGCGTCCGCTCTGTGGGACCTGGCACCCTCCCCGTCCGACACAGGCCAGCCTCCTGCTCCTCAGTCCACCGTGGCTGGCAGAGATCCCGAGGTGCTCGAGCTTAGTCTGTTGAGCGGGCTGAGAGGCCTTCAGCCAGTGCCAAGCTCTCCGGGGCCATGGGTGAGGTTTGCTCCAACAGCCCAGTCCCTGGGACCCGGCACAGTAAAATCACCCACCTGTCCTGCTCTAGCCCAGGCCGGGTTCCTCTGATCTGCCCTCCTTTCCTCCCAGGTTCGCCAAGTACTATAACGACCTCTCTGGTTCTGAATACCGGACCCTCATCAAGGCATACGGCATCCGGTTCGACATCATCGTGTTTGGAAAGGTGCCCTTGCTGACCCCACTGTCGGCTCTCGCTCTGACCCAGCGGTCCTCCTTAGGCTGGCCAGGGCAAGGGCCCCTCCCCACCCTCTTTCTGTTGTCACCTGCCCAATGGCAATTTTTTTCTCCTTGTCTTTTGCAGGCTGGGAAATTTGGCATCATCCCCACCCTGATCAACATTGGCTCGGGCTTGGCGCTCCTAGGGGTGGTGAGTAACGGACACTTTCACATTTAGCTCCCCTAGGGCCAGGCCATCCCTCATAGTAATGAGCACAGTGATGCAAGACCTTTGGCTGCCATCCTCGTTCTAGACTTGTTTCTATGACCCCTCCTTCCCTCCCCTTCTCCAAGACTGCGCCCCTCAGGCCAAGCCCTCTCCTGAGACGGAGGTGCCTTTCCCTTCCAGTTAGAGATTCCAGGCTCCTGGGAAGGGGCGCTAACTGAATAACAGGGGCAGGGCATCCCACCTCACTTGTTCTCCCCTGTGCTGACTGCAGGGGACAGTGCTGTGTGACATCATAGTCCTCCACTGCCTGAAGAAAAGATACTACTATCAGGAGAAGAAATATAAATATGTGGAGGATTATGAAAAGGTAGGCCCCGCCCTGAGCTGCCAGCAGCCCCTTTGATGGGAGAGCCTCATCCCTGGACCTGATCTGGGGTGAGGTCCTTCTCCAAAGGCCATTACCTAATTTTAGCATGCCACGAACCCAGCCAGTCACACACCAGGCTCCCAGCTGCTCCATCTGTGGACTACCTGTACCAGAATTTACTTCATACTTGCCTTTCCATGGATACACTTTTTAATTTTAGCCTCATTGTGATTAGCGTCATCTCAAGTTAGTTTTGATGATGGATATTAGGAGAAATCTATGTCCATGCATGCCAGGAGGGGTTGGGGACCAGGCTTTAAGTTCACAGCACTAAGCCCACCCTGATCATGCTCACCTGTGTGCAGGACACCATGGGTGTGCACTTACCTGCTCACATGTCTTTGCAGGGCCTTCATGGTGAGACAGACCAATGATGGCCACTCAACTGGGGCTCCCACGGCCCTCATCAAGGCACAGTGAGAAGGGAGAGGAGCTGCCCGTTGCAAACCCAGGGAAAATCCGATCCACATTGGGCCTCCACTCCACAAGTTGCCTAGGTTTCCAGCAGCTCCTGTTTCATGTGTAGGATTTGTTTGCCTGCTCTGCGGAGTAGGTCACCGGCTGTCCTTTGCCAGTCCCCTCTGTTGTTCCTGCGGCCTAGGGTGGCTGCATGGAGCCCTGGCCCGAGGTCAGTCTTGCTACTGGGGCTTCCCGGGCTGGGGTCTCTCCAGAGGCTCTCAGGCTGCTCTCGTCAGAAGCCCATCAGAAGCTCGCTCCAGCCTGCTATGACACATCCTGGCCTCTCCGGCACTGCCACCCTGTTCACGCACTAAGACGAGAAGGCCACCCGGGCTGTGGGCCATGCCCGGGCTGCCACTTCTCTCCGGGATGAGGCTCTGACCATGCAATCACGGGCTGAGTTAGGAAAATTTCCCCTTTGAGAAGAGCTATGTTGATATAATTAAGGACCAAACATTAAAAACCTAAAGATGTTCTCGATCCTCTGTATTGTTTCATAATTTGTGCTAGAACTTTCCTTCCTACTCTTTTACCTTGACCATTAAATCCATTTGTCACCCCAGCTCATTGTGCTTAGAAAAGGTTCTTGAAACACTCCCCCACAACTTGAATCTTCTTTCAAAGGCTTAAGAATGTTAATCCTCATCAGGTTCTGTTCCTATAGAATTTACATAATTTTCTTTTTTTTTCTAGTGGCTTCTTTTCTTGCCTCTGCCTTCATTTTTTACATAAAATTGCAATAATACATTAAGGGCAACGCAATTTTAGGTCAAACGGGTTAGCCTTCCCCTCCCTTTACTTCCCATAAGTCTCCAACCAAAAGCAGCCCCCCACACACCTGCCACCGTTTTGAAATGTTAATGAGGCTATTTCTAGCTTCAACTTCACGCCTACTTAATTCTGATCAGGTGTTCAGGATCTCCCTAAAGAAAGCAGTCTGCCCCTCCCCTTCACTGTGAATTCATTTCCAAGTACTAAAGACAAAGTATATTTTAGAAGAGCTATGCTTCTTGCTGGATAAGCCACCAACCTGGGCTTTTCTTGCTTTGGGGGGGGAAAAAAAAAAGTTTACCAACCTCCTTTGAGAAAGCTCTGGTTCGCGGTGCCATTTTGGAAAACACCTGCTTGAACACAAGTTCAA
This sequence comes from Choloepus didactylus, assembly GCF_015220235.1. Lineage (NCBI taxonomy): Eukaryota > Metazoa > Chordata > Mammalia > Pilosa > Megalonychidae > Choloepus > Choloepus didactylus. The sequence continues at coordinate 9,791,008 of NC_051329.1, read as the reverse complement.
ATGGTGCTGGAATTTCTAGGACCGATTATCCTCCAGGCTAAGGGCTGGGAGTTACTGGCTCTTTCCAGGAACACGGAAGACTTCCTTGGCCCCCCCTTTTCTAAGATGGAATGGAGGGCATGGGGGGGTCAGGGACGAGGGGGGCATTGATGATTTTCCTTCCCACGGTCTTCTTTCATCTGTTCACTCCCCCGCCCCTTCGCCCCTTGTCAGCCGTCCCTGGCCTTGCCTGTTACGTAGGGGTCCTTCAACCTGGCATCCATGGATCGTGGATCGGCTTCCAAAAACACTGCAAAACAATGCACCTTCATGCCTTTCTTTTAGCTCTCCGTCAGATTCTCAGCCACATCCTGCTCTAGACTTTTAAAAGCCCGTATTTCAATGTTTTATTTCTGCAGCAATGGCACAGTAATTTTTTTTCAGACGTCTGCCATCCCTTGATGACAGAGAAATGAAGTTCAAAGCCAGTGGAGCGATGCCATGTTCTAGAGTTATGTTTACCATGCAAGGAGCATCCAGCCACCAAGAGCCCCAGCCACCACCCAGGCTCTGGAAGGCTGAGGTTCCGGGGCTTCGCTGACCAATTGAGAGCCTTGCTTTGCCTCTTAGCCAAGTGTGTGATCTTGAGCAACTGACAACCTGCCGAGCCTCAGTTCCCAGATGACCATCCGGAGAACGAGGTTAACCCGTACATCATGGGGTGCAGTGGTGACCAGCTCTGTAGCTCAAGGTCTGTTAAAAACGGCTCCCGCGCCTGCTCACCTGTTTGGCTCCACGGGAATGTTCTTAACCGTCAACATGCAGAGGCGCCCCAGTCACTTGGGGATGTTGTTAAAGGGCAGATTCTGGTTCTGGAGATCTGGGGCAGGGCCTGGGACTCTGTCTTTTTAACCAGCCCCCATGGGTCTGGGAACCCATAAGAAGCCAAGTACTAGCTCATGTTCCAAATTAGGGACTGGTTGAACACATCGGCCCCAACCTGGGCATTTGATTGTGCTGTCAACATGAAGGAAAACAGACCTAATGACAGACAGCCTAGCGAGCACTGACTTGAATAAACCACCAGCCAACAAAAGATCCCGGAGGCCTAGGTTTGCACCATTTTGCTGTCTGTTTATTTCAGTTTACAGAGAAGCTTAAACATCTGTGGAAAAAACACCAAAGGCTTATTTTCTCTTAAGTCCACGTACTTGTAAGTGATAAATACACAGTATTTAACTTTATACACCTGATAAAAGGAAAATGCATAGTAGAAAGGGTCAGGAATAAAACATCAGTGCCGGACACTAAATCACTCACATAGAAGTCAGCGGTCCCACCAAGCTCGGCCCATAAAGCTGGAGAGAAGATGGGAACTGAAGACCTTGGAACCTTCCCTAGCACCTTGGAAGCAAGTGGAGGTCATGGTTCTTCCACTCGGCAACGTGAAGCTCACTTCTGAAAGATGGGTGAGAGCCAAAAGGCAAGCCAGTTTATCGAAATGCACATGTGCTCTCCTCCTTCTTCCAGGAACGGCTTTGAGGATGGGAGCCCTCACTCATGAAAGGCCAGAACGGTGGGGAGACGCCTCTCTGACCCCAAGTGCCAACGGTGGGGCTGGAGAAGGCCTAACGGGAGCCAGCGGCCAGCCTGCAGGGTCCAGAGGGGATGCGGAAAAGGGCTGGGGGAAGCAGGGGACGGGGACTTGTGCTTCCATCAGACCCGGGGTCCTTCCCGGAGGCCTTGGGTGTAGGCCACAGGTTGCTTATTCCAAACTGATCCCACAGATATGCCAGCAGCACAAGAAACTGATGGGTGTCCTTTTAGCTCACCCAAAAAAGCCGTTCATCACAGCTTCCCCATTTTCCTCACCTGGCTGGCTTTTAAAACTATGTTTATACTCTAAGAGTGAGAACTTAATGCTTAGTATTTTAGTTGCTTCTGCTTATACTTTCCTTGGGAGTAGTTTCTTTCCACAGCTTTCTTTGGTGTTTCTTTGTTTAAAAAAAAATTACATGGGCCTCCCCGAGCCACCCATCCAGATGATCACTGGTAGTCCACAGGGGAAATCTGTGGACGAGAGAAAAGGCATTGCCCGATGGGGCTTGCACAGAAGCCCTGCATGGGCAGAGCCCACACGAACAGAAGGGTACCCAGAGACTGTGACCATTACAAGGTGCTTATTGCAAACTAACCAAACCCCATCTGCTCACAGAAGGGGTGGAGCTCTCCAGGCCTTTCCCCATAAATGTAGAAGAAAGCAAGAGGGCAAGAGGAGGTGCTACGTCACCAAGAGAAAGCGAGTGGGCAAGATGCAGGCCTCCATCAGACCTAGGGTCCTTTACTCTTCCAAACCAGCATCCTCTAATTCCATACTGCTTATAAGATAGCAAGAAAAGTCCAGCTAAACTACAGTCAAGAGCTTAAGAAATCTATGGAAGCCAAGACTGCCCAGGGCGGCTGTGGGTAGACTGAAGGATGGAAAACTCAGGGCTCCGTAAAAAAGGCTGATCACAGGCAAACTACTGAAAAGTGTGTCCTTTGGAGCCCAATTTCCGACACTCTATTTCCCCCAAACCAGATTCCACAAAACTGACTCTTTCAAGGCACACTCCTTCCAGCCCCCCACCCCCTGCCCCCAAGTTGAAGTCACACTTGAACCTCAATCAGATTTCTTCACGTTGATCAGAAATCACAAAGGGAAACCTTCTTTCTGGACTTCTGGCTACAAAGGGAATCTCCTGGACCAAGTCCTGGTTCCCTGGTACCCCTGAGGAGTGCCCTGGATTTCAACAACCTTCCCTAAAAGACGGCCCCAAAGTTTTGGGCAACCTTACAAAGCTTGCCAGTGATGGTCATTTGTGTCTTATGGAGAGGAAGTATCCTAACTGGCCCTCCAGAAACTGGATGAGTATTTCATTGACTACCACAGTCAGCTAGTATTTAAGATGAAAATAAAACCTCCGCAGTCTCTTGAATACACAGGTTGCAGACAAGCTAAGCTGTTATATACAAGCATAGATTTCACTGGCTCTTACACCCTGATCGCATGCCTGAAACAGTGAAATAGATCCTGGAAGCTCTAAATAATTGTTGAACTACTCTAGAGTTCAGTATCATCAGAAAATTGAAAACATTCTGTTGTTTAATCTTAAGCCATGTAATGTACATGGAAGTGTAGGATTTCACCCTGAAGTTTTGTAATTTAACAAGAGATGTGCTGCAGCTCAGCCAACCAGAAGCTCACTATGACAAGCCATCACAAGAGAAACACATGCAGTCCTTTAGGCAAAATTTTCCCTGCCACACGAGGCGAATGCTCTTTCAGGGTTGGTAAATCCCCTTCGAGAAGCAATAAATGAAACTACAAGCCCTTATGGTTTTCCCGACTGCAACTCTACCCATAGAAAATTTAAGTCCTCCTTACGAACAAATTGCACCGGAGCTCCCTGCAGCTACCCCTGCTCGACTCCTGGCACCCACATTCTGGAAGGGGCCTCCTTGGGGTTTGCACCAGGAATCACACCTCTCTCTCTCCCTCTCAAATGCAGCCATTAATTGACTCTGCAGCCTCAGACCTGCAGAGTTTTCTGCCAGTTTGTCATGACTTTCACCCCGTGCACGTTGGCTTGGTATCCTGGACATGGTTCTGAATTCACGATGAAGGATTTTTGGCATCGAAACGTTTAAAAAAGCAATTGCGCCCTCGCACGCGGCTTGCACCAGGCACGTGGGTCGGACTCTGCAACTCCTCACGCCCTCCCTTTCTGCCAGCCAGCGGCCAAGGTCGATGTGATGGAGCCAAGTCTTTTTTTTTTTTTTTTTTTTTTCTCTGTCCCCTTTAAAACGACAAAGGAAAGAAAACAACCAGAGCTGACAATCAAGGCTCTACGAAGTGCTGGGTTTCCGCAGGGCATGCGGCTACGGAAACGCGGAGGCAGCCCCTTGGACGGGAGGCGGCTGTGGCATGCGAGGCGGCCGCTCCGGGCGGCTACTCGGGCTCCATCGCGTCCCCTGGCAGCTGCGCGCGTGCGGGGGCGCCCCGGGCCCCCCAGCTTGCCGCTCCAGGACCGGCTTTCACACGAGCACTTCCTCCTCCCCCGCGGGGGGCGGGTCGGGGCCCCGGAGGCTGTCTTCGCTGCCTTGCTTCCTGCTTGGCGAACAGAAAACCAAGGTTAGGACTCCCAGAAATGACGGATGGGCACCGCGGAGCCAGGGGTTCCCCGTTCCCGGGGCCACCTGCAGCATTATCGACTTAACTTTTTCTTTTCGATTCTCTCCTCCCTTTTTACTTGCTTAAATAGATTGCTCCTAGGAGCCTTTTGATCCCCTCTGTATATGGAAAAACAGTATCATTTGCCAAAAATAGCAAGGAACTATAAAAACCGATGCAAATCTACAGAACACCTAAAATCCTTGCCTACATCCCAAGTGCAGGCCCCGCTTCCGGGCCTGTCCTCTGAGTTGTTCAGGTCCCTCGTTTTTCCCTCCGCTTTAGGTCTGGCAGGGCAGGAACTGTGACACATGTTTTCCAGGAGCTCCCAGAACCCACAGTAGGCCTTCAGGAAAGGGCTGGGAAGAGAACCGCCCCTGGCCCAGAGACCCAACCAGGATGAAAGAGATGTGGGTGCATCAGAGCAGACTGAGGAGTGTCCTCATCTCCCTCAACAGCCGCTGCACGGATAAAATCTTATTCAGGGAAAATCCCTACGGAGGGCCGAAACCCCTTGTCACCAGCATGCAAAGGTTTCTCCTTCTCAAGGGAAGCAGCTGTGCCACATGGACGTGGAGCTGCTATCTAAGGTTCCCAGAGAAAGATCTGTGTGCCCTTTTCCAGAAGGCAAACTCAACACCCGCACAAGGAAAGACAAAGCATGACGGCTGTACATTCCTTTGTTTAAAAATCACACCCACTGGCTTATGTTTCTGCAAAAGAATAGGGAGTCAAGTCTCCCAGGGAGGACTGGATTTCAGTCGGGCCCTGGGTTTCTGCCCTAATGACTGCCTGCTCGGAGACGCTGGGTCTCACTGCAGACGGCAGGTGCCAGCCGTCAACACCTGCATGCACTGGATGAGCTCTGGAGACCTGGACCACTCAGACTACCAAGAATCCCACTACAGGCTGAGGGCAAGGGCAGGTCATCTCCAGGTGTTGGTGGGACTGCACATGAAGGGAATAAAGAGGCCATTTGGTAAACCCAGTCTGCTGGCGTCTTGGAATTTTGATCTCACTGCAATTAAAACAAAAGAAATAAGCTACAGGCTTGCACACAGATGGAAGGCAGCCCTGGTTTTGGCAAACCCTAAATCTGAGTTTGAGAATAGAAAGGCTGAATGAAAACCAGCTTGTTAAGCTTCCACTCAGGTGAGGTCAAACCTAAGGCAAGGCCACTGGATGTCGGGGGTCCACCCAGTGGGGACTGGTGGCTTCTGAGGCTGCGATGGACCAGCTCTCCCTGCTAACTGCAGGGCAAGGATTCTTTCAAAGGCATAAGTAACCCCTAGACAAGTGTCCCTCTTAGATTACCATATAAGCCCCTGACCCTGATGGTATGGACAGCAGATAACTTTCATCTCACAAGCCAGCTCCTAACAAATAGAAACAGCTGCCACTTGTACACAAATGCTCAGTTCACAGCAGCATCATTCACAATAGCACCAAAGTGGAAACATCCTGTATCCATCAAATGATGGCTAAACAAAATGCTGTCCATCCATATCATGGACCACTACTGAGTCATATAAAGGAACAAAGCACTGATATTTGCTACAACATGATGAACCTTGAAAACATGATGCTAAATTAAAGGAGCCAATTACAAAGGACCACATATTGCATGATTCCATTTCCAAGAAATGTGCAGAAGAGGCAAATCTTTTCTGTTTCTAAACGGAAAGTCAGTTGGTGGTGGTGGTGGTGGTGGGGAATTGGAGGAGTGATGGCTAAGAGGTACAGGGTTTATTAGGCTAATGAAAATCTTCTAACATTGATTGTGTTGACAGACACACAACTCTGAATGTATTAAAACTAGTGAATCATACACCTTAAAATGGGTGAATTACGTGGTATGTAAATTATACCTCAATGAAGCTGTTAAAAACAAAAAGAAAGAAAAGGCTGCCTGGAGTTCTGAGACACAGAGGCTGAGCCCAGGTTTGTGGGAAGAGCCCCCAGCCTGAGGACCCTGCCTGGGCTCGGGGAGGGGGAGGAGGTGCAGTGGGTTTGACAAATATTGTCATCCTGTTCAACCCGGACAAAAATTCTCGCTCTGTCCTCTGCCAAGTGCTGGTAGCGCAGACCTGGAAGTGTTTGGAAGAGGGATGGCTGACCAAGAAGGAAAAGCTCCGGGTCCTTTCCGGGAGTCAGAGGAGCTATGTACAGTGGGTTGCAAGTGGGCTTATTTCCCAGGTCTCAACACATCAGTGAAGGAAGGGTGGATGCCGGAGAACCTGACTGGAGAGCCCCAGGGCCCGCATTCCCGATCCCCCTCTAACCACAAGGACTCTGGAGGAGGGGCAGCCACAGGGCTGCCTGACAGAGCTCCAACCCCGTCATGGGCATCAGCCCTTCTGCAGAGCTGGAGGTGCAGGAGATACCGTTCCTGCCGGAGTTCACCATTTAACAGGAGAGACAGATGTCTTTCATTTGCTCATTCATTCATTTGCTCATCAAAGCCTGCTCCATGCACACCAGTGGAGTTACGAAGCCCCAGGGACATCCGACCTCTGGCTGGGTCGGGGCGGCCTGTATAGGCCGGCTCTTCCAGGGGGGTGAGCTCGCCAGGCATTCCGGGTGGAGCGCCATGCACCCGCGGCCCCCACCCACATGCACGGCCGCCGACAGGTCAAAGCCCCTCGAGGCGCCTCGTTCTGATCCTGGATCCGGAGGCCCTGGGCGAGCCTGGGCACGGCAGGCCCGGGCTGGAAGGAGCAGCAGCCTTGGGTGGGGACGCCCCGTGCTCTGCAGCTGCCCCCTCCCCCAGGCCCCGGCAGAGGCTACGGCACAGGCAGGCAGGCGTTACCTTGGGCTCAGACAGGGGCTCACACTCCCTGGTTGGCCTTTTGCTGGAATCACCAGAGGGGAGGGAAAAGGGAAGTGAGAAGGGGCACTTGGGATCTATGGGATGCCCATCCCCCACCCCAGACGCACTCAGACCCCAGAGATGTTGCCAAGGTGAGCTTCACAAGCAGGGGTCACCTCTCCTCCGAGACACGGGGGATCCTGTAAGTGAGACTGTTTGCTAACCCATCACAGGGTCTAAAATCCCACCACCAAGCACGCATGCTTCTGGGGCCACAAAAATGCCTTCTGATTGTTAAAAGTCCCCCAGTTAGATTGCAAGTCCTCCTGCAAAAGGTAATGTTTCAGTGTGGATTTGCTGTCAGCTGCAGCTGAGGCCGGGGCAGGGCAGAACCATAGCCAGCAGCTGTCAGCGTGTTCTGGGCAGGGCTGCCCTGAATTCAGCTGCTAGCTCCCCACTGGCCCGGGAGCAAGGCAGGTGGGCACTCACCTGAGCAGGCTTCCGGGCGCTGACCACGAGCGCTCCTCCCGCCGGCTGCCCTCAAACGGGTTCCCAAAGGAGCGTTTTCGGATCATGGTCTTCACCAGAATCTGCAGAGGGAGAGGAGAGGGGGTGGATTAAGGACCCCTTGGCCACTTGGGGAGATTCCAGGCAACACCCACCTCAGGCCACTCCAAAAAGTCCCTGGCCCCTTTCCACTCTCCTTCAGCCCCACGAGCCCCAGGGCCCGTGGCTGATGGCAGGCCTTGGAGGGACATTGGGCAGGGGCCTCTCCACTCAGGACACAGCCACCAAAGTGTCACCAGGTCTGCTTGGCTCACTTCCTTGCTCCAAAACCATTCACGGCTCCCTGGCACACTCTCCGGCCTGAAACACAAGGCTGTCCTAGCCTAGCCCAGGGCTGCCCAACTCAGACTAGGCCATTGCTGGACGTCCTCCTGGCGCCCCCAAGTTGTCTCCTCTGCAGGGCCATGCCTTTATTTTCAGGGAAAAACCACCCATGACCACCCAACAGGAAACAAACTACTGCTGGGGGTGGGGGTGCAATGTTTTTACTGAGATATAGTTCACATGCCACACCACCTACCCTTTTCAAGTGTACAATTCAGTGGGTTTTAGTATATTCACAAGGTTGTACGACCATCATCACTATCTAGTTCCAGGAGATTTTTATCACTCCAGAATGAATGCTTGACCCATTAGTAGTCATTCCCCACCCCAGCCCCTCCCTGGCAACCACAGTCTACTTTCTGTCTATAGATTTGCCTATTCTGGGTATCTCATATAAATGGAATCAAACAATTTTTGTCCTTTTGTGTCTGGCTTCTTTTACTCAGCATACTGTTTTCAAGGTTCATCCATGTTTTAGCATGAATCAGAACTTCATTCCTTTTTATGGCTGAATAATATTCCATTGTGTGGGTTTATCACATTTTGTTTATCCAGTCATCTGCTGATGGACACTTGGGTTGTTTCTACCTTTTGGCTATTGTGAAGAGTGCTGCTGTGAGCATTCATGTGCAAGTATCTTTTTCATTTCTCTTAGGTGTCTACCTGGAAGTAGAATTGCCAGGTCATACGGCAACTCTGTGTTTAGCTTTTTGAGGAACTGCCGGACTGTTTTCCAAAGCAGCTGCACCATTTTCCATTCCCACCAGCAAAGCAGGCGAGTTCTGATTTCTTGAGCAGCTGCATTTTAGTCCAAGAGGAGAAACATCTGTCCAAGTCTAAGGAGTTGAGGAAACATCCCAAGACCCCTGGAGTGGCCATTCCACAGGCTGATGGGGTGCAAGGGAGAGAGAGCTCAGAGGTCCGGGAGGCCCTTCCACATCTGGGAATGGGGACGCTTTGGTGCCCTGGCTCTTGCCCACTAATGCCGACTGGTCTGCAGCTTGGGTGGGCAATGACTCTGCCCAAGTCGGAGGATCCTTCTGGGTCCAGGTAACAGTCCTCCATCACTTCTCTCTTCCACCTCTCCCCACCTATCCACCCCCACCCTTTCTGACACCTGGGACCATCCCCTCACACAATGACTTAGAACCCATCACCCATAGGAGTTTGGAAGTCACCCTGTTGCCGGCCAGAAGAGATTTTGGAGCAAGGGTGTGAACCAACCACACTTGGAGGCACTCTGGGCTGCTGTATCCTGGGAAGGAAGTTTCCAAGGAGTGGCCTCAAGACCCCCCAAGGGGTCACTGGGAAGCAGGTCTGGCCCCTGCCCCACTTCAGGCTGGGCAGTGGTGCCTCTTCAAGCGGTTTCATGAACTGAGTTTCACATCTAAGGGTTTGCTGCTATGACAAGTTTGGAAAACACTGGCTTAGAGAATGAAGGCCATGCCCTTGGCAAGGCAAGCGAGAGCACTTTCTAGCTCTCCAGCTCGCCACTCTCCGGCAAGGCCTATGCTCTGTACTTCTTGAACACCCAACCCCTCTGTCTTCGGAGCCTCTACGGGTGCCACAAGCCCTGATGAGACTGCCACAACTGGCTCCTCACCTCTGGCCTTGTCCCACCAACAAACTCTCCCTAGAAACAGCAACTACTCCGTGACGCCTCCCAGCTCTTGCCCCTCTCTGCACCAATCTGCAGCTGTGGTGTCACACAGTCTGGTAATCCTTTCTGCATCCATCTTTCTTATTAGGCTGGAAACCCTGGGGTCTGGCCTGTCTCTTGTTCATCTCCGTAACTCTGTGCCTGGCACATGGTGGGAACTCCAGGAGGATTTGCTGAATGATGCCTGAACTACACGATTATCTCCCAACTCGGATCACTGTCCCACACCTGCCCTACCAGCTGCCACCCTCTTGGACAGCAGCAGTCGCCTTCTCCTGGTTTCCCTGCTTCCTCCCTGGTCCCCACTGTCCATTCTCTACCGTGGCAGTCGTGGCAGTCGTGGCAGTCGTGGCAGTCGGGGGGATCTTCAAGGCCACTCTGATCAGGACGCTCCCCTGATTAAAACCCTGCAGGTATTCCCACAGCTCTTGGGATCAAGTTACAGCTTTGCTATGACCTCAAGACCTGTGGCCTGGCTCCTGCTCTTCCCAGGCTCATGCCACCCTCCAGCCACCTGCCTTGCCCTGCCTCCACTGCCTTTCTTGAAGCGTCTTGCAGACCCAGTTTCCTCCACCAGATACCGACTGTCCCGCTAACCCCTCTGCAGGGAACACTCCCCTTCCCCACCAGCGACTCTCCCGGCCTGCTTCACACCAGCCAACTTCTCAGTGCTAACGGCCTCTTCTTCCAGGACGCTTTCTCCAACACTCTCATCGGGGGCAAGCCCCTGCAGCAGGGCCCTTTACTGCACTGTACATTTTCTTGTGCAGTTGTCTGGTCAGTGTCTGTGTCTCCATGATGGCTGAACCCTGCTCCCAGCCCGGGCCTGAGAAGAAGTGTTTCCTGAATCATGAGTGACTACTCCCAACCTCAAGGGTCAGCTGAGTTCTCCCAAGAACTTGCAGCTGTTGCTGGGGAGAGAGGTGGGTGGGAGGGGACTGATGTGGACGGGAACGGCTGCCCCTGCCTGCCCCTCCCCAAGGCTTACAACCTAGGCTGGAACAGAATAGCCCATGGCAGGCACCAGGAGTCTGGCACCAGCTGGCACAGCACCCCCCACCAGGGGAGCAGGAGGTAGGTGCAGTGGGTGGAGGAGATGAGGAAGGGTGGGTGGATGTGGGTGAGCAGTTTACAGTAAAGGTCATGCAGAGGCCTCAGGGTGGGGGGAGGAGGAAGAGGTGAATGAGCATCCACCCCACTGGGCTCAGGTTTTGGAAGAAGGCAAGAGAAAGTGTAGGGGGAGGCAGGAGGGAGAGGTGAGAAGCTGGAAGAGAGGGAGCCGGCACTTGGGCTCCTCCAAGGCTGTCTACAGGAGGGACACTGGCATCTCTGCAGCTGTAGCAGCAATGTCACCCCCCACCCCCAGCCCACCAAAGGCGACTGGCCACACCCTGTGCCTTCTGAGGTGGCCGTGGCGGGGAAGCCAGCTGGGTCTGTCCCCAGGACTGTGGCACGGACCCCAGACCTCTGAAGCTCCTGGGCAAGCAGCTGATTCCCAGAGTCCTCAAGGTTGGGCCCAAAGGACTTCACATTCTGACTCCTGCCGGGGTCAGGACCCAAACCTAGGTCATAAAAGGGGTCCAGGGACTCCTAAGCACTATCCCATTCTCAGGGGTCAGGAAGAACCTTCTGAGGCTTATGATGTGGGAGCCCTGCCCCAGCCCTGGTGGCCGTCCACACAGCAGGGATGCTAAGCCTTCTGCTCTGGAGATAAAAGACACAGCCAGGTGGTGACCCCCCTCCCAACTTGGAGATCTCAGCTCCCATCGCTGGAACCTGCCCTGGTCCTTCTCCTCCTCCTGTTGCCCCCACCATGCTTTGAAAGCAGGGAGACCCTGGAATTTCCAGAAGGGGCAGCTGGACCCTTGGAGAGGGGCTACCTCTCTCTCTGGTGGCACTGGGACCTGGCTGGAGATAGAACTGGGAATGCTGGATGCAGGGCCTCCTGGCCTGATGGGTGACCAGGCTGGAGAGGGCTCTGGGGCAGACCCAGGCCCACCTCCCGGCTCCCAGGACCGGCACTGCTTCCTGGGCACCGAGCCTGTCCCCGGCCCTGCCCCCACCTGAGGCTCTCTGTCGCCCCCACCTGAGGCTCTCTGTCCCTGCTCTGGGAGGTGGTTCCTCCCGCCTTACCACGGTCGCCAGGCTGGGAATGTGTTTGACCGAGTTCTCCACCTCCTCTTCGGTCACCTCTACCAGCGTGCAGTTCTCGTCCTCGGACGGCAGCGGCTCCGCCCCGTGCCTCGTGACCCAAGGGTGCAGCTTCAACGAACGACAGGAGGGGTGAGGGGCGGCGCGGCGGCTCCCGGGGGAGGACGGAGAGCAACACAGGGCCCTGCAGCGGGGGGAGCCGAGGGGGAGGAGGGCGTGCGGGGGGCAGAGCGCGGGCCAGCCGGGTGGGGGCGAGGCAGAGAGATGCGTGGAAACGTGGAGAAAGGCGAGCGACAGAGAATGGGAGGGAAATACGAGGCCCAACCGCCCGCGGGACCCGATTCTGCCTCCTGTCCGAGGTCCCAGCAGAGGTGGCTGGGATTTGGCGTCTGCCTGGCACGGTCCCCTCGGAGCACCCACCGCTCCTCTGCCACTTCTCTCTGGGGCCTCTTACTCATCTCTCGGGGTGGGGTGAGGTGGGGTGGGGGCCATTGGCAGGGTGCGCCCCGCCCCCCACCCCGGGGGACTGACCCGTTACTCCCTGACCTTTTGTGCTGCCCCCCTCCCCGAAGCCACCTTCAAGGACTAGTTAGCTGGGTGCCTGTGCGTCTCCGAAGCGAACCTATAGATTTCCCAAAGGGCCAGTTGTGCGCACGTGCCCTGGGGGTGGGGTGGTGCGCTCTCCTAACAATGCTGCCTGCAAGGGGGGTGGGGGATTTCGGGGGAGGGGGTGTCACCTGGCTCACTAAAGTCCTCCCACCCTCCCTGCAGTTGCTCAAAGGGGCAGACGCCCTGCCCGTGGTGGCGGGCGGGATCAGGGCGAAGCCCCCGCTTCTGGGAATGCAGCGCAGACCCGGGCTGGGGAGAGCGGATGCTGTCAGCCCAAGCCAATCTGCGGGAGCGCAGGCCTGGCCGTCGGCCCCAGGTCCCACCTCCCCACCCACAGTTCACACAATCCCCAGTGACCCCTCCCAGCCCGCCAGCGCGGTAGGGGCGAGGGGGGCGTGGCGCGGCGGAGGGGGCGGGGCGCGGCGGAGGGGGCGGGGCCGGGGCGGGGCCAAACAGCAGGCGGCGCGGCGCGCAGGCGCAGGCGGCGGTACCTTGATCTCCGGCACCACGATCCGGGACTCGGGGTTCTTGTCCAGCATGCGGGTGATCAGGTCCTTCAGGTCCTCGGCTATGTCGGGCCTGGGGGAGGGGGCACGGCAGGGGTGAGAGACGGGCCCGCAGGCCGAGAGGGAGGCGACGAGGGGCAGCCGCGCGACACTCACTGGTCCGGGAACTCCAGGGCCTGACTCTTGATCTTACTGTGTAGACACATGATCCGCTCGTCCATGAACGGGCACTGCGAAGAGGCCAGAGACAGGGCAGGGCTCAGTGGCTGCCGCGCCGCTCCTCGTGGGTGCAGCGGAGAAATAAATAAATCACCCACGCCCAGAGTTGGGAGGGAGCAGCTCCTCTCCCCCAAGTTCTAGAAGGCCGGGAAGGGCAGTGGCTACAGACAGCCCTTTCCACCCACGTTGCTGCCTTCCTCAGTAGCCAGGCCGCAGTTTACCTACTTATACCAAAGCAAGAACTCTTCTCACCCACCTGCTAGATGAACCATAATATACCAAGAATATAGAAGTCGTGGTAGCAGCAGCTTAGCCTGTGCCAGGCCCTAGCTTGAGGTTTTCAGGACTAACATTTCATTTAGTTCTCTGTGCCTGGAACATCTTTCCTGCGTGAACAGCTCCCTTTACTAAGATATCTGCCCAAAGTCCATCTTCCCAGGGAGCCCCTCCTGTGTACCCCTGCCCCACCATGCTATTTCACATCACTGCACAAGTCCCCAGGGTTATATGTTTGCATATTTTACATATATCCCTTGTTTACTGTTTAACTCCCCCAGTCCTGAGAGGGCAGGGGTTTTTGTCTGCCTTGCTAACTTTGACTCCCCAGTGCCTGGATAATCTAGCACAAAGTAGGGGCTCCATAAATAATTGTTGAATTAGTGAGTCCCTCAGTTATTTCTGTAAATCCTCTTGGAATTCCTAGGAGATAATTATTCTAATTATTTTACGGAAGAGAAAACAAGCTCAGAAAGGTGACGTATCCTGGACAAAGAGGAAGCAGGGAAGTCAAAGCTGGGAAGTGCACCTAGATGCGCCAGCTCTGAAGACTATTATTTCCACCACCTCCCAGGTGACAAATTGATGACAAATCGATGCACCCATCGAGCAGAGGGCCTGTCACCCTGCAGGAGCTCAGTTATGTGTGATGGAAAATGAAAGTTTACTACCAGTGTTCACGGCAGCATTATTCACAATAGCCAAAAGGTAGAAAAAAATCCAAGTGTCCATTAACAGATAAACAGATAAACAAAATGTAGTATATCCATTCAATGGACTATTATTCAGGCATAAATAGGAATTAAGTACAGATACACACTTCAAGATGGTGCTAAGTGAAAAGGAACAAATACTGTATGATTCCACTTACATGAAATATCTAGAATAAGCAAATTCAACAGAGACTGAGAGTAGATTACCAGTTACCAGGGACTAGGGGGAGACAGGGAGAACGGGGAGTTATTACTAATGGGTACAGACTTTTTGTTCTGGCGATAGATAGCAGTGATAGTTATACAGTGTTGTGAATGAACTAAATGATACTGAACATTACATTTAAAATAGTAAATTTTATGTATATTTTACCAAAATTTTTTTAAAAAAGAACCTTTACATGGGACAGTCAGAGGGCTGTAAGAGGTTGCAGAAAGCCATCAGGTCCACTCCTACCCAAGGGAAATCAATTAAAAACACAGTGACTTGAGATGGGGATTTGGGTTGCACAGGGGTATCTATTTGATAGAATTCATTGAATCATACAATTAAAAGTTGTACATTTTGTTATATGTAAAATTTACCTCAAAAGTAAAAGAAACAAACCAACCAGAAAACAAAGAACCACAAACAAATGTTGAACTCTAGCTAATGATATACATTCTGAAGCATCTGCAAGGAAGTGTAGAGATGTCAGCAACTTACTCTGAAATGCATAAAAAATAAGGGTAGAAGGATGGACAGATGGACAGATATGATAAAACAAGTGTAGTAAAATGTTAATGGTTCAGATCTACGTGGTGGAAACATGAGTGTTTACCACACAATACTTTCAACTTTGCTCGTGATTGAATATGTTCTAATCAAATTTGGGGGTTGGGGGAAGCAGAGTGCTTTTATAACTCCTCTCCTTCCTCATGGGACCAGTTTCTGAAGCTTTCCTCAATAGGTGCGTAAGCTCATGAGAGGGAAAACCCACACTTTTATTGCTCAAGTAATTGGCTGAACTTTATAGAGATAGAAGCCCCTAAATATCAAGGATTTCAAAACAACAACAATAAAAAAAACAAGAAGAAAGACAAAAGAGCACTCCCTAAATCAGTCATGCCAAAATGATTTTAACTGCCATTCTAATTCTATCCCTCTGACAACAGCTTCCAGGACAACTCTGTCAAGAACACTGAAGCGTTATCAGGCTCAGCAGGAAAGAGTGTAGCATTTGATTAGTGATGTCTGTCCTGGGCTCAGCATAGGAGCAGGCGCTGCATTTGCCATCCTTGCCCTAAATCCATCAGCTATTTACAAACCTTAGAGCCTCTGTCAATCCTTAATTTTTGCCACAGATATGATCATCCTCATATACAGTTATATGCATTTGGAAAGGCATCCTTTCCCACATTCAAATCAGCTACGGAAACGAGATGACATAACTTAAATGAATAAGCACTGTCTCTGTGCAAGGGTGGCTGACTATGGGTAGTCAGCTCTAATCCAGGGGGCCACCCACCAGCACCCATGAGACAGAACACCCCACCCTGTTACCTGGCCAAAGACAAAGCAGTACAGCGTCACACCCATGGCCCAAACATCCAAGGCCTGCAAGAAGAAGAGCTTAGTGTGAGGGAGGAAAAGAGATAATGAAGGACATCTATTGCCTTTGCCTGCCCTGCATCCAATCCTCTAGTTTTCTCTTCTTGACTCTCAGTGCATTAGGGCGGGACTGACCTGCCCTGCCCCCTGACTTAGGGGGTGGGCACATGACCGAGGCCTGGCCAATGAGAGTACCACATCCCCCAGCCATAGTGATTGGCTCACGGATGTGAACGTGACCTGTGCTGGGCCAATGAAAGCGGATCCTGGGATTTTTGTTGTTGTTGTTTTTTTGGGGGGGAAGTAAATTTTATTGTCATGGATTTTAAAATAAGACAACAGCATTACTCTTCTCTGCAAATTATTGGTAAAATATCTGTCTTGAACTTTATTTTAAAGAATTTGAGATAAGCTCTGGGGCACTGATGGCCTCCAAAACACTTATTGCTTATGTTTGGTGCAGAAGCGTACACAATGGTGAAGAGCACAAGCTCTATAGGCTTATGGCCTTGATTCCCTCCTGCCATCACCATTACCAGCTGTGCGAACTTGAACAAATTAGATTCTCTCTTCCTTGGTTCCCTTTCTTGTAAAATGAAGATAATAATAGTTCCTAATCTTGGCGTTGTTGAATGGATTATATAAAATAATCTATGTGAAACAAGTCCCTAGCATATTTCACAGAGTAAATGTTAACTGTTTTTATTCTGATAGAAATTAAAATTCAGATGATCTGAGGGCAAAAGGGAGACTTTTGATTTTAGCTGAGGTTGGTGAACTGATAGGAAGTAGCCTCAGCTGCTGGTGACTGAGCAACCCGCGGGTGAAACCAGCACAGGACACCGGAGCTAGGAGATGGAGAGAGACCAATTCCTGTCTGAGTCCCTGTTTCTAGCCAAGCCCAAAGCCAACCGTACCCCACTGCTCAGTTACACGAGCCAATGGAGCCACTGCTTTAGCCAGTCTGAGTTGGAATTTTGCCACTTACAACCAAGAGGACCCTCACCCAGGCAGAACTCGGCATGTCAGGAGGTCTGAGCCCCATTCCCGCCCCACCTGCCTGGGTACCTTCCCAGAGAAGATCTTCCGGGTCTCCGAGAGGGACTCGGGTGCCATGAAGGCGGGTGTGCCCACGGTGTTCGAGAGGAGGGCGTCGCTGCCTTTGAACTCGTTGCTCACGCCAAAGTCCGCGATCTTGATGTGCCCGTCTTCTCCTACCAGGAGGTTGGAAGGTTTGATGTCCCGGTGGATGATCTTCTGATAATGCACTGGGCGTGGGGGAGAGGAAAGGCAGGGAACCCTTGTAAGGATCTCCACGTGGCCTGCCCAGTCCAGAGACACAGCCTGGAGCACCTCAGGCACTGTGTCTCCCACGGCCTGGGGGCCCGTCCAGCCTTCCCCTCCCAAACTGGCTGGGCACCCACGTGCTCAGAAAGAAACCGGGATAAGGGTGTCTTTAGGGAAGTTCCTTGCCCATCCTCAAACTGCCATAGCAATTAGTCTGCTGTAGTCCAAGTCACAGGTTCAGTGCTTGGAAAGATTTTGTTGAGCCTGGAGCCAAGCTAGGAGCCTCAAGACTTAGGACAGTCAAACATATCTTCATTTACCAATGGCCAACATTTAACCTGCTCACCCAACCAACAAGGACCAGAGCAGGATCTGAAATGTGAACAGCAGAGCAGAATTGGGGACTTGGGTAGCTGTTCCTGCCTGGACATTAGCCAATGTCAGAGGTCAGTCCCATGGTCTGGAAGGCCCAGGTGCCATTTCTCTGGTGACGATGGTGAAGATGATGACATCGGTAATAATTACGGCACTGGCTCCCTTTACTGAGCGCCCAGGCCAGGGCCCAGCCCTATGTTAAATGCATCACATTTATCCCATTTAAACCCCACAGCAACCCTATGTGGTAGGCAGGGGTGAGAGTCAAGTAACAACCAGAAACAGAAAGGGCACCTGCCAGTCAGAACTACTGAAGTATACTGGCTTATTTTAGTTCTGCAAGAGATTCTTCATCCTCATTTCACAGACGAGGAGACTGAAGTTTAAGGAGGTTCACTGGACCCTGTTACAGGGTTGTTGGGAGGAATAAGAGACGATGCAGGTAGAGCCCCTAACCATGCCCGGTGCACAGAGAAAGTGCTGGATAAATGGTCACCATTGCCATGGTTACTATTTTTTGTGTTTCTGCTCACCGACCCAGTGGCGCCCTGCAGCTGTTTGTGACTCTGTATCTCAGCTAATCTGGTCCCACCCACCCACCACCTCGGAATGCCAGCCCCCCATGGGTGAGAGCCCTCCCGCAGGGTCTGCTTACAGTACTCGATGCCTTTGATCAGGTCCTGGAAGTAGAATCGGGCCTGGTCTTCTGAGAGCGGTTTGAGGGTGGGCACTTCCATCACAGGCCTGAAAGGGGCACCCAGTGAAAATCAGATCAGGGACCCTCGGCCCTCGCCCTCTCCCCAGACGAGCCCAGTGATGCCTGGCTCAGCTGTGCAGCCCGAGAAGTGCCCGGCCCCACACCCGTCTGCCAGGGGGAGATACTCACCCTTGGTTGACCAGTTCGAACACTGTAAGGGAAGAGAAGGGGGCAAACTGTTACAGGGGGAAACTGGAAATTCATCTTCCTCCCCGTCCTCCCCACCTCCCACCTGCCTCTAGAAACACCCAGAAGCACAAGAACTAATATTTGGGGCTCAGAGTGGAAAAGTCCACGGAGCCAAAGCTGCCCACAGGTCTTGCTCGGCTAAGTTCCCATCAGGAGACAGAGGACAAAAGATGTCTGATGTCCCTGAGCCTCCAGCCCGGCTTGATGTCCAGTCCTCGAAATGGTCAATGAGCCTTTGACGAGATGGGTGGGAATGGCTGGAGACACCTTCTCCCGCTCAGACCTCGGTGGGTCCAGACCCTGTGTCTGACGCTAAACAGTGTCCTCTGGTCATCCCCAGGTCCTAAGCCACCTGTGCCAATGAACAGGTCTAAGGGGGCACAACCCCAGTATCTATTTACTGAGGCCCAAAGAAATAGTGACAGGGGTCTTCTGACCCTAGAGATGTTTCAGTCCAAGGAACAGAAAGGTTTCCACCACCCCTTCCATATTCTCCAAACCACCAGGCTGTGCTAGACGATAAACCGAGCACTGGTGGATAACAGGGGTCCACCTTGACCCTCCTGCTCAGCTGCCCTCTGACCCTCTCCCATGAGTCTCAATCCAAACCAAGACTTGGAGCGAGAGGTGGGGGTGGGAGTTCCTCACCCGACCCTAACCAGACGCTCTGTGACCCAGCACTTCACAAAATGCCAGCTTATTCTCAGCCCTACACTTATGGAAAACGCCTCCCACACCACCGCCACTGCTGCCACCAAGTCTGAGATAATGGGCACTCAATTTTTTTCTGCTGGGACAGACCTAACTGAGACTATGAAGCTGTATGTTAACAGGTGAAAAAATAGCACACTGAATTTCAAACTCCACCAGAGAATGACTTTAGAGTTGTCTGTTATTTGGGAATCATCTACCCTCACTGAGGTGAGTGTGTGGTAGAAACCAAAGGGTTAGAAGCAAGTTCTACAAGGGCTGAGGGGGCTCCTCAGGCAAAAGGAAAATTCATCAACCAGCAGGGCAAACAGGACACCCAGGCCTTTGCTTCGGGGTGTGTTTAGAAGAAAAGGTATCAGGGCTGAAGGGAAGGGAGGCTTTCACAGACAGCCGAGGGCTGGCTCCTCAGCTCGGGCATCTCCCACCTGGATGACTTAAGCTGCTTTGTGGGCTTCTGCCCTTTCCTACCACCCACCCAGCGCCATAAATCAGTCCACACGAGGGAAGCTGGCCCATCTGTTTTCAGTCACAAACAGTTCAGTCAGTCTTGGGGCTGGGTGGGAACTTTTTACGTTCTAGAAACAAAGAGGGTGTTTTCTACCTTCCGAGAGTCGGGCTTGCCGCTGCAGTATCCCTCCTGATACCTAGTTCCCCGGCCCCACATTTAACCTGCTTGTCCTCGTCACGCCTGAGCTGTGGCTGGATGGTAAACGATGACCATGTCTGAATTTCCAAAACTACTGGAGTCACAGACTGAAAATTAGCACGGCTCCTTCTAACTGTTGCCTCAAGGAGTCCGTGAAGCTGCCTGGGCTCAAAAGTTTGGGAAACGGCTCTTGGGGGGTTGGCTTGAGCCACATTCTTTTTATAACCATGTCCTTCCTCTCTGCTCAGAGCCAGCCAACGGTCCCCAACTCTCTCTGAGTAAAAGCCAAATGCTTTACGGTGGTGCCAACTGCCATCGGCCATCTGCCCCCCTGTCCTGTGCAAATGTCACCCCTGCGGGACTTCCTGAGCCGCTCAGTCCTCCAGCAGAATCCCTGGCTCCCTGGTCTACACATATACCCTCAGGCCTGGGTTTGTCTGTCTCTCCCGGGTAGTATGTCAAAGGGCCTGGGGGGCAGGCAGTCTTGAGTTTTGTCCACTAGAAGTAGGCTTGACAAAGTGTAATATGTGTGGAATGAAGAAACAACCTTCTCAGAAACAGCCCACAACTAGGAAGGGAGGGAGGAAGGGAGGGAGGGGAGGGGAGGGAGGAGGGAGGGGGGAGGGGAGGGAGGAAGGAGGGAGGGGGAGGGCGGAGGGAGGGGAGGGGGAGGGGAGGAAGGGGGGGGAGGGGAGGAAGGGGGAGGGAGGGGAGGAGGGAGGGAAGGTCCTAAAGCCATTCAGAGTCAGGTCCAAAGCCCCAAGTGAGTGAATTATGCTACAGAAGCCATTCTGGTCAAAAACAAGTTTTGACATTTTGTGATTTCTGCTGTTTCCCTTCAAATTTCACTCCTTTGCCTACCACAATGATAATCTGGCCATATCTATATACCACTTAAACTATAATTTACATGATGTTTTCCTTTAAATGGATTCATTTAAAAAATGTTTAGCCTTGTCTTAAGTAATCATATCAACAAAAGCATGAGTTTAGTGTACTGGTTATGGTTTTCTCTGTACATGTTACATGTTAAATTAAATCTAAAAGTAATTTTTAGTCGTATCTCCAGGCACCACCTAAAATCATCTGACCTACTTCAAGTGCTGGTGGTGGGAGCACAGTGTGAGAAATGCCGCAACTCTTTAATGTTCACATTTTTATAATGAGCATCAGTTACTCTCAGAATTCTTGAAAATAACAGATCTAGTGTGGTTTATTGTATAGCTTCTAAATTGTCTCTAAAGGAAGTTTTTAAAGTCCTAAAATTTGAAATATGGACTGGACACTAGATGCTTTTAAGGAATTGGTATTGTTTTTTAAGTGTGATGGTGACATTGTGGTTATGTAGGAGAATATTCTTATTATTAAGAGATGCACTCCAAAGTATCCAGGGGTTGAAGAGTCAAGGGGTCTGTTACTTTACTTTCAAATGGTTCAGCATAAAATACGGAGTGGAAAAAACTTATGATAAAACAAAATCTTTGAGGAGTGAAAAAAACTAGAGAGAGAGGCATGGATGGGGAGGTAAATTCATAAAGTCCATACGACAGATGCTAATAACTGTTGTTGGATCCGGGGAGGCCTAGAGGTATTCATTGTGCTGTTCTGTTGACTTCTTTGTTGGCTTAAGATGTTTCATAATAAAAACCCGGGTCGGGGGGATGGAAACTGTCCTAAGCACTGGCAGATCCACCAGCATCCCTGGAATCATAGTGACTACCTTAGAGGAAGTCAAGTTCTAGGCTGCATTTGCAAACCAGATCCATTACTTTATGATCAATCACGCCCGGTGCAGCAAAGGATCACCTTCATGTTCCACCCAGAAGACACTTCTGCATCCTTGCTGAGATTGGCCTTGCCCACCCCCGTTGTCTCCTGGATCCCCTCCCTGCTGTCATCTGTGCCCTCTGGGGACCCCAGGCTCGTCTTGATGCCCGCCCAAGTCAAACGTCATCAGGACGTGTGTCCTCAGGCACGCTGGGCCCAATGGACAGTCTGCTTGTCCAGTTGTGAAATGGCCCTGCCCTTCCTTCCCTCATCAGCACCAAGGCTGAGGGCTGCTGAGAGCGGCCCACATCCTCGCCATCTGTAAAGGATGCAGCTGCTGAGGATGGACCTGAGTCCATGGGCCCAGACCCTTGGATGCCCCCCACATCTCCGCACACCCCGTGTGGCCTCCCAGGCCCTGCAGAGTCAGACCCTCCAACCTCATCCCCAGGTGGAAGCCGGAAGAGGCCAGGCAGGGCCCTCCCCTCGAGCCCCGGAAGAAGCACAGCCCTGCCCAAACCCTGATCTTGGACCTTGGCCTCCAGAACTGTGGGGAAACCGATTCCTGTTGTCGTAAGCCACCCAGTTTGTGGCCCTTTGCCATGGCAACTCCAGGAAATAAACACACTGCCTGTCTTCCCCGACTGGAAGGTCTTCCTAGGAGCAGGGCCTCATCCCTGGCTCACCGGTGCATCCTCAGTGCCCAGCATGATACCAGGCAAATATCAGTAAATATTTGCAAATGAATGAATAGGAGATCCAGACAAAGAGAGTTCCAGCAAGAACTCCCTTCTGCATCCTGCTTCCAACAGGGGCTGTGGGCTTCTGCAGGGCTCGCGGGGTGGCCGGTAGGACCAGGGGAGGGGACAGTGTGCTTGGTGGGGGGTACAGGGAAGGGGCTGCTGCTTTGGCAGGGGTGGAGGTGGGAGGGGGCTCTCTTACCCATGTACAGGTGGTCCTCATTGGGGTCATCCAGCACCTGTGTGCACCAACACGCGGACAGGCCAGAGATGGAGGAGCAAGGAAGAGAGAAAAATGGATGAGCTGGGGGAAGTAGCCTCTATGCCACTGTGTTTGCCCACAAAGGGCTGCACTTTCCACTGTTTCTCCAAGTTCTGAAGGGGACAAGGAAATTACCCAGAGTTTGGGATCCCAATGGCCTTGTAGAAAATAAGCCCCTCCTGGCCCCAATCCTCAAAGATCCATAACACCCAGAAAGGTTACAAATGGAAGGGGCAAATCTCTCCCCAAGGAAATGTCTCAGCTTGAGTAGGAATCCTCCTGTCCTTAAGGTGAAAATTCAAATCCTATCTGGGGTGAAGTGATTCCTCCTTGAAGACCCTCCCCACACCCCATCCCGTCCCAGCAGGAAATGCCCTCTGTCTCTGTGGATCCCCCACGGATCTTCCTCTCCTCTCATGCCTTCCTGCTGTGATCTTATCATTATCTCCAACCTTCTCCTTCCCTCCAAAGGGCAGCACCAGGTCATATCCATGTTGGATCCCTCAGTGGTACCTGCCCAGGGCTGGGCCACAGGAGATACAAAGGAAGGGTCTGCTGAGCATTGTCAGGTAAAGGCCAGGTGCCACAAGGCAGGGGGGAGCCCACCGGGGCCCCTTGGAACCTCTCACTAAGCAAGCGCCCTTGAGCTTCCTCCAAGATGGCGACTCCAGCATCAGGACATGGAGATTGCGAAACTCTGGAGACAGACGGAGACGGCCTGCCGCCATCATCGCTCTCCTTTGGAAGGAGGCAGAGGCAGGCTCCTTGGCTAATGGTCCTTCCCACCTTTTCCCCCACCATGTGCCCCTTCCACAGCCCCCCGAAATCCATTGGGACCAGGGGCCATAGAAGGAGGCCCAGGGCAGCCAGCCCAGAGCTGACCCAGGGCCTTGCCCACCCCGAGTTCTGTACCCGGCAGGCTCCAGACAAGGTGTGGCTGCAAACCTGACACTTACCCAAGGTAGGGATCCCTCCCCCAGGTGGAGGCCTCGAACCCTTCACACTCACTGTTCCCTCCCTTCGAGTGTCCCTCCCCATCTTCTCCATTCAGGGAACTTCCAGGCCCATCTCAAACATCACTGTTTCTGAGAGCCTTCCCCAGCGCTTCAGGCTGAGCGGGCCGCTCCCCCTCCATCCGCCGAGGCCCTCTGGCTTCCAGTAAAGCACTCGCTGCCTCCATGTCCCAGTCATCTGGACCAAAGGTTTTCTGAGCCTGATCTGGGGATGCCTGGGGGTCCCTGAGACCCTTTCAGGGAATCCACAAGGTCAAAACTATTTCCACTCTCATACTACAACAAACATTTGCCTTTTTCACTCTCATTCTCTACCAGTATACAAGAAGTTTTTAGAAACTGCATAATGCATGACATCATAACAAGTTAAATGCAGAAACCATTATGAGAATCCAGCTGTCTTCTATTAAGCCAAACATTTTTTTTTTTTTAGTTACAAAAATGTAAAACTCTTCTCCCTAAATTTTTTGTTTTGGAAAATAGTTATTTTTCATAAAAATACATTATGTTAATGTTTAATAGGCTTTTTGTTTTAAAATGAACTAGTAAGTATTTTTGAAATTTCAAATATGGTAAATAATGATACTAATAAATTGATTTAAAAAAATAATAAATGTAACCCACATAAACAAAACAATTTGGGGTCGTCAATAATTTTTAAGAGTGTAAAGGACTCCTGGCACCAAAAAGTATGAGCACTGCTGATCTAGAGCAGGGACGACAAACTATAGCCTGAGAGCCAAATCTGCTCCCACCCTCACCTTGTTCTTATAAAAACGTGTTATTGGAATGCAGCCACGCCCATTTTATTTAGGTAATATCCCTGGCTGCTGCAATGTCAGGGTTGCATAGCTGTGAGCAGTAATGCCTAAAATATTTATAATCTGTCCCTTTCCGGAAAAAGGTGTCTGACCCTTGGTCTTGAGTAAAGTTTCTCAAACTCTGGCCTGAATCAGAATTGCCTGGAGGCTCATGAAAGCACAGACCGCTGCCTGCCCACGGCTCCCACCCACCCCGGGTGGGATTCCACAGGCCTAGTGTGGGACCCCAGAATTGGTACTTGTAACAAGTTCCCAGGTGATGCTGATGCTGCCAGAGCAAATCCAGGCTGCACCTCGTATGAGCTGTAAGGCCTTGGCACTAGTTACTTAACCTCTCTGTGCCTCAGTCTTCTTCATCTGAAAAATGGGAACAGTAGTAGTGCCTCCTTCATTAGCTTGTGGTGAGGATGAAATGAGATCGTGTACGTGAGGCACTTGCAAGAGTACGTGGCCCGGGTCGATGCTTTGGGACTGTTCAGCAAACAAGAGAAAGTAATAATGACAACAACGCAGCCTTGTGGAGCCCGGTTTTGATGTGAACCACTGGGGCCGAGCTGCCCAGCCCAGGCTGGGGGCACCGTAGGACCAAATGACTTTATTAGCCGATTCCAGAATATGGGGTAGGGAGAACCCAGTTATGGGGTTAAGAGATTTGGCAAACAAGCCTGAGCTCACCCTAGGCACCCCAAGGAATCCCATCTTCCCACACCCTGGGCCCCCTCTCCACGATGCTCAGCAGACCGAGGACACCATCCTGACAGCCTACTCACCCCACCAAGCACTTTACACGCGGACCCCTTGTGATCTCATATGGGCCTCACCCAGTTAGGACAGTGACAACCCTGTTTCACAAAAGAGGGAAGAGAGACTCGGACAAATGACAGCTTGGTCCCATGCTTGGGCCACAGTCCATCCCAGGGCCGACTCCAGGAGCTAGACTTGTAACCACTGCGCACCCCTCTCGCGTGGTCAAGTTTGGTAGGAACATCCTATTGAGGCAGGAATGGCCCCAAAGCAGTAGGACCAGGCTCGGGCTCGTGGAACCCTAGCTCGATTCAATTTCAATTATTCAATTATTCAAAAATTCAATTACAGCCTCTGTCTGTCTGGTCCACCGGAATATTCCCAGCCCATAGAGTTTGCCTCGTGCATAGGAGGACCTGGTAAATGTTGTTTGAATGAATGGAACAAATATTAGCGCTCCCAGGCCTCTAGGGAGCCTCTACTCGGCATCTGGATAAGCAGGAAAACCCACTGCTGCCAAATGCTGCCCTGCCTTTGCAACATGTCAGAGATCTTTTCTGAAAGTCTGAACGAGGCTTTTGGTGGGGTTCCTGTTTCTGTTTACTGGACGCACATATGTGGAGTAGAAAGAGAACCGGCTCCAAAGACAGACAGAAATGGGTCAAGGGCAAGCCACGGCATCCCTCTGAGCCCCAATTCCTTCGTCTGTAAAATGGGGGGAATAAAACAGTCTCAGGGAGGGGGTGAGGATTCCCTGGAATAGTGGGCACACCAGTGCCTGGGGCAATAAATGCTCCCAGCCCTGCAAGAAGCCCTTGCTGTGGCCCTGCTCTCGTGGGCCCGCTCACCTCCACCAGCTTCACCACGTTGGGGTGGTCCAGCTTCTTGAGGATGGCGATTTCCTGGTACACCTGTTCAATGGGGCCCCTGGGCTGGATGCAGCCCCCCTGGGCCAGCCGGGTGCCTCGGGGTGGGGGGCGACCTGGAGGAGACACAAACAGCCCAAGGGTCAGGGACCGAGAGACCTTCCCCGGCAGAGGGTGGCTGCAGATGGGACGACGAGGTGAGTAGCTAATGCTCCCAAGGGCTCTGAACAGCTGCCTGGACTTCCCGTGAACCCCCTCCCTCCATCACAGGCCCCCGTCCAGGGTGGGTGTCAGGAGTCACCCAGGTGGTGGTGGGGGGTCTCGGCAACCTCAGCTCCCAGGTGAGGCTGTCACTCCCTGGGGCTCAGTTTTCTGACTCCATAAAATGGACACAAACACCAGCCTCACCTCCTCCACACATGGGAGCACCAGAGATGTAAAAGGAGGTCAGGGCTGGGAAAGGAAGCCAGAGTCAAGGAGAGCAAGACTCTGCCAGGTGTGATACCTGAAAGGTCACAAGTTCAAGGCCAATGGTCAAAACGTTTCTTCTGTCACAGACTGCAAGGACGTAAGGATCTAGGTTTAGTTAACAGAATTCAGAGTGGAAATCATCAGCCTTTGTAAAGTAAAAGCAAAGGTGCAGGCATCAAAAATAGGAAAAAATGCAAAAAAAAAAAAAAAAAGTTCAAAGTAAAGGGGACGGTACTCAGAGCCTCGTCTAACTAAGTCAGGAGTTGGAAGACAGGCCACAGTGCTGGAACAAGGAAGAAAGTGACAAGCGTTGCTCGAAAAGTTCCCAAAGTAACAATAAAGAAGCTGAAATATGGTATCGCTTGATCGGATGGTTGGGAAAGAGCGGTAGGGAGTGGATTAAGCACATGAAATCCTCATCTGTGATCGGAGGAAGTCAAAAGCAAATATCAAAAATTGGTAAATTGAGAAATAGTGGCATAAGGCCATTATCTGACTTGGAGTTCAGATAAGCAGGATGAACCAGGGGTCCTGGTGTGAGCACACAGTTTAGGTTTTCCTTATCTGCTTTCTGTTTTTTGCGCAAGCTCACATTTTGCCTGGCACTGCGGCAGGCAGCTCAAGCAGCCTCTGCAATGCCTGCCTGCAAGTACATGATCCGACCACAAAACAGTAATTACCAGTTCCTAAAAGAGCAAAGAGTGGGGGCTGCCTGCAGGGAGGGGAGGGGTACGGCCAGGAACTGTTGCTCTCCATTAAAAGCCTCCCTGTTTGGACATGACTCCCAGGGATGAGCCTGGACCTGGCATCGTGGGATTGAGAAAATCTTCACCAAAAGGGGGAAGAGAATTGAAACAAAATCAAGTTTCAGTGGCTGAGAAATTTCAAATGGAGCCGAGAGGTCACTCTGGTGGACATTCTTATGCACTAAATATATACTTTTTAGGTTTTAATGCATTGGAATAGCTAGAAGTAAATACCTGAAACAACCAAACTGCAACCTAGTAGCCTTGATTCTCGAAGACGATTGTATAACAATGTAGCTTACAAGGAGTGACGGTGTGATTGTAAAAACCTGGTGGCTCACACTCCCTTTGTCTAGTATATGGAGAGATGAATAGAAAAATGGGGACAAAATCTAAATGAAAAATAGGGTGGGATGGGGTGGTGGCGGAATGATTTGGGTGTTCTTTTTTACTTTTATTTTTTATTCTTATCTTTTTTCTTTTTAGTGTAAGGACAATGTTTAAAAATTGATTGTGGTGATGAATGCACAACTATATGATGGTACTGTGAACAGTTGATTGTACACCATGGATAATTGTACATAATGTGAATATATCTCAATAAAACTGAATTTAAAAAAAAAAGCTGCCCTGTTCTATGGGATTTTCTTTTTCTTGACATACAATTCAAATGCTATAAAATTCACTATTTCAAAATATATAATTTAGTGGCTTTTACTACATTCACAAGGTTGTGCAACCATCACCACTACCTAATTCCAGATCATTTTCGTCATCCCAAAAAGAAACTCTGAACCATTAGCAGTCACTCTTTATTTCTCCCCAATCCTCTCCTCCTCCCAGCCCCTGGCAACCGCTAATCTCATTTCTGTCTCTGTGGATTGGCCTGTTCTGGACATTGCATTTAATGGGATCATATAATACGTGGCCTTTTCGCTGAGCATCCCGTTTTCAAGGTCCATCCATAGTGTAGCAAGGATCAACACTTCATTCCTTTTTATAGCTGAATAATAGTTCACTGTATGGATAGACCACATTTTGTTTATCCATTCATCTGCAGATGGACACTGGGGTTGTTTCCACTTTGGGGATATTATGAATAATGCCGCTATGAACATTGCGTAGACGCATGTTTTCAATTCCCTTGGATAGACACCAAGGAGTAGAACTGCCAGGTCTCATGGCAACTCTATGTTTAATAACTCCTTGAGGACCTGCCAAACTGTTCTCCTCTATTGGGTTTTTTTTAACTTGATATGTATATTACTTTAATACATGTTTAAAAATAAAAACTAAGAGAGAACCTCAGACTGAGGCCCAGCGTGGTCTTCAGGGCAGGCCCCGAGCAGGGCGGGCATCCACCCAGAGCTCCCTCCTCCCGGCTGCCCAGTGGCAGGGTCGGCAAGGAGCACCATCTGGTGGGCTCTGTCCTGTCCTTCCCTGGCCCCTGCACCCAGGAACAAAGGCCCTGGCCCACCAAACTCACGTGGAAAGCCCGCCTGTCGGATGAGCTTCTTTTTGGACAGGACTTTCATCGCCTGCGGGAGAAAAGACCCAGTGCCCAGGTTAAGCAGTGAGGAGGGTGGTTTCCCATCCCTCTGAGGCCTGCCCAAGTTCTCACTCCCTCGGCAACCTCGGGACAATGTAGTGAGTGCCTTGTCACCGGAGGTGATCAAGCTGCCACTGGGTTGCATGGGGGGCCAGACTCCCAGGGTCCTGGAGACCACAAGACCTGGTACCTGCAGCCACTGAATCAAGACATGAGTGAGCTGGAGTGATGAGTGAAGGGGATGACTCTTCTACAAGTGGGAAAACTGAGGCTCCAAGGTCATATCACTTACTCAAGGTCACACATTTAGAACATGGGTGAGCCAGGATTTGAACCCACATCGAACTGTCTCCAGAGCCTCAGCTGCAAAGGCAATTTGTGTCTCTACTGTATTGTGTTCAGTGCAATGGAAAATAAAAATGGCAGCCCAGAGAAGGCAGTAAGATAAGAGATGCCTATTGAATGAATAACTCTTCCTGGGCCAAAAATTCACCCCCCATTTCCCCATCTGTAAAAGGGGAACACTGCTTCCTTCCTGACACATAAAATGACCTAAGAATGAAATGAGACATGGCTATGAAAACCTTCCAAGAAGCCGAGTGCTACAGACGTTTTCTTTGAATAAGGACAGGGTGGGGAGGGGGAGGTGGATACTCACATAGTAGGTGTTGTCATTCTCATTGTAGGCCAACTTGACCACGCCGTAGGAGCCCTGGATAAAGGGAGATGCCCGTGACATACTATCCAGCAGTTAGGATCTGCAAAACGAGGACCCTAATACAGAAGCTGCACACTGGCCAAATCTGCCCTGCAATTGTGTTTCATTGCACTCACAGAGTTTTTACAAAGCTTGAATTCACTGCCAACATTGAAAAGTAGAGAGAGTTCATATAAAAAAATCCAGATTCCCAGCTTCTTTTAAAAAAAACAGAAGATCTGCAGGAAGCCCTCATTTGCATATGTTAATGGTTTGCCACAGACCTCACTACTCCCTACTGTATAACAGCTAGCCCGCTTCGCTCATTTATATCACTCACATGGTCTTTATTGGCATGTGAGTTTTTGACCCATGCACTGATACTGACCACTGGCTGAAACCAGAATACTTTAGGAATAAAAATAATAATGTTATGGGAATGCAACATTGCCATGGCGACATGGGATTTCCCTAGAAGCTTTTGCAGAAACTCACTTAGTTTTAAGATGAAAACAAACAAACAAAATGCTGGGCCATTAATGACAAAACCCACTGCCCCCAACTTGGCTGGCCCCCAAGGACTCCTCTCCCACCTCTGCCGGTTTCCCACTACAGTATCTGAGACGTCCCTGGTGAATGCAGAAAAGCAGCCTGGCTCCTGGGATATTTACCTTTCCAATTTCGTCCTTCAGCGTGTACTGATTCAGCTGCACACAGTCCTGGAGGGATGGGAGAGACACAAGAAAAATGAATTGTAAGTTTGCAGCTAGCTAAAATTTTCACAAACAAAACACATCCATGTAACCAGGAACCAAATCAAGAACCAGAACATTCCCAACCCCCAGGATCCCAAGTCAAGGCAATGCCCAGTCCCTGTCCCTCCAAAGGTGACCAGTACCCTGACTCCAACAGCCTGGAATTTGCTTGTTTTTGTACTTTATAAAAATGCAATCATATAGTACATTTTCTTTTAGCACCCACTTTTTAAAAGGCTGCTCCCACAATTAAAAGTTAATTTTAAAGTAAGTAATCCAAGACTGCATTCCCCTGTAACAATTTAAAGTGTTTCAAGAGAAGACAAAAATTTTTTAGGTAATACACAAAAAATACAAATCATTTCTTTTAAAGTGGACTTCATCAAAATTTAAAACTTATGCTTTTCAGTACACCAATAAGAAAATGAAAAGGCAATCCACAGACTGGGAGGAACTATTTGCAGCACATTTAACGACAAAGCACTGGTGCCCATAATATAAAAAGAAATCTTACAACTGAATAATAGGAAGACAAACAACCCAATTAAAAAATGGGCAAAAGATTTGAACAGACATCTGTCTCACAAAAGAAGATCTTCAGATAGCCAAAAAGTGCATGAAAAGATGCTTAACATCGTTAGTCATCTGGGAAATGCAAATTAAAAATCACACCCATTAGAATGGCTAAAATCAAGAAAGCTGACCATACCAAGTGTCGACAAGAATGTGGATCAAATGCAAGTTCATACATTGCTGGTGAGAATTAAAATGATGCAGATCTTGGAAAATAGTTGGCAGTTTTTTAAAAATGCTGAACATACACTTACCCTGTGATACAGCCTTTCCACTCATAGGTATTTACCCAAAGAAAATGAAAAATATGTCCACGTAAAGAATCACATACAAATGTTCATAACAGCTTTATTAGTAATGGTCGAAACAACCCAAATGTCCATCAAGGAGTGAATGGATAAACAAAATGTGGTTTATCCATCCAATGGGATACTATTCAGCCATAAAAAGTACCAACTATTAATACCTGCACCAACATGGGAATATCTCAAAATCATTATTCTGGGAAAGAAAGCTAAGTTAAGAAAGAGTACATTTGTAAAATTCTAGAACTTGCAAAATTAACCTATGATAGAAGCAGGTCCATAGTTCCCTGGAAACAGGAAAGCAGAGCTGGGGTGGATTTGGGGGCATGATGGAAATGTCTGCTATTATGATTGTGGTGATGGTTTCACAGGTGTACATATGACATCTATATGTCAAAACTGATCATATTGTACACTTCAAGTATATGCAGTTTAATTTACTTCACTTATACCTCATTATAATTAGGGGACATTTTTCAAGTGATGCAAGAAATAAAATTAGAAAAAGAAACATGATAGAAAACAAAAATTAAAGCAATACAGATAAGGCTAAAGTTCCCTTTAATGCCCCCTCCCCAATTCTAGTCCTCTCCTCTCAGTTTGGTATATAACTTTACAGGCCTCTTCTATGTAAATGCACACACATATGCACCTGCAGAAAATACATGGGGTTTGGGAGGCTAAAATGGTGCCACACTAAATCATTTCTCAACTTCCTCTTCTTGTTCAATAGTGTCACTGGAGACAGTTCCAGGACAGAATGCACACATATCCCTGTGCCTTTGGATCTGCTGTACGGAACTCCACAGCTGACGTAGCCCCCTTCTCCACCCCCCACCCCTCACCGACTACTTCCAATGTTTCTCCCAAGTGCTGCTTTCATTCCCCTGAGTCCTGAACGGCTGTGGCAAGTAGAGATGGGGGCTGGGGAGCTGCCCGAAGGGGGCTCATTGCCTCCTAATCCAACCCCCACAAGCTGCTGGATTTCTCTTCCCAGAGTCCACTCTGACCACGTTATTCCTGGGCTCCCCACTGCTCCCAGGATCAAGTTCTGACTCCATGGGCCTGGCCATCAAGGCCCACCAGGGCTCTGTCCATGGCAGTGTCACTTACTCACTCAATATCAGTCCCCTCCTTCTTCCTTATAAATAGGACTCTGATTTTGTGGGTGCCAATGTCCCAGGCTGGAAAACTACATTTCCCAGCATTCTTTGCAGCTAGAGGGTGGCCATGTGACTATGTTCTGGCCAGTGGCAGGTAGGCAGAAGTTGTTGCATAGCACTTCCAGGAAAAGAGAACTAACTCAGGAGGCGGGTACCCTGCCTGGAATGCTGATGTGAAAGTTAGAGCTACAGCAGCCATCTTGAGGCT
This sequence comes from Choloepus didactylus, assembly GCF_015220235.1. Lineage (NCBI taxonomy): Eukaryota > Metazoa > Chordata > Mammalia > Pilosa > Megalonychidae > Choloepus > Choloepus didactylus. Next base: position 9,758,746 of record NC_051329.1, on the reverse strand, counting down.
TTTAGGACAAATGCAACATCATGGAACCACCTTGGCTAGAATGTCTAGCTCCAGACTTATTTTACATGCTAAGGAAGCCCTATCATGGTAAAGCCCGCTGCTGGGCTTTCTTTCTCTAAGCTAACTCAATTCTAACTAATATGAACTCAAACTATCCCTCCAGCCTCATCTCCACACTGCCCCCCATGATGGGCCCCACACTCCAGCTGAATGAACCACTCATCACCTCTGAGTCTTTGCTCGTTCTGTGCACCCACCTGGAGTGAACTCTCTTGTACTCATCTCCAAGTTTTAAAGTTTTGCCAAGTCTTCAAAATGTAGTGAAACATCAGCCACTTTAGAAAGCTATTCATGATTTCAAGTCTCCTCCCCAATTAAGTTCATTCATTCCTTCAACAAATATTTTTCAGCTCCCACTATGCTCCAGGCACTAGGTGCTGAGGACACAGCAGTGGAGAAGAATGTTCTACTGGAGCTCACATTGTAGGAGGAGGCAGGAAACAAGCACTTGACCAAACAGATAATCCCACAGCGCTGCATGCTTTGATGGAAAATAAATAGGGCCAAAGGCTAGGGAGGGCTGGGACTGCTTTAGAGAGGGCGGTAGAGGACCCCTTCCAGGAAGGTGACTTTTGAGTCGAGATCTGCATGACAGAGAGTGTCAGCCTTGCAAAGATTGAAGATCGAAGATCGCTGGGTGGTGGGGCAGGGAACTGGTTCCAAGCAGAGGGGACTGCAAGGGTAAAGGTCCTGGGGTGGGAGTAAGCTTGGGGTCTCTGAGAAACATAAGAAGGGAAGATGCAGGTGGAGCTCTGTGAGAGCAGGGGAGTTGGGAGGGGCAAAGCATGCAGGGCCGGAAACTCTCCTGGAAGTTAGAACAGGGATGAGATGGGATGAAGCACCTAAAGTGTCCATAAGAGGAGCCATCACTGCGGTGACCCACCATGTCCCCTTGTCAGTGTGCCCAGCAGCACACCCAGCACAACATCCCTCTATGGGGCAGGGGTGCAGCTCCCCTCTGGCTCCTGGAGCCCGTCCTGCCCACACTCACAGCCGCACCCCCATCCATATCCCTCAGGGCTCGTGGGCCTTGCTGTCTCCCAGGCTCCCCAGAAGGATGGAGCCCCGGGGATCCACCTGAGTGACCAGCTGGGGGAGGTGCCCTTTGCAGACTGCACCCCGTTCCCTGCCTCCTCTCCCCAGCCCTCTGCAGGGCCTCCTGGGACCACCCCCGCAGGAAGTTGCACTCGCATCCTTCTGGGGGCCCCTGGGAAGCAAGTGGCCCCCAGCTCACGCACCTGCAGACCAGTGATGGAGACGTGGTGAGACTCGACGGTGGGCCGCCGCGGCAGCCGGGGCGAGGACTGCGGGGAGCCCACGGGCGAGTCCCCACAGCAGCGCCCGTTCACGTCGGGGCTGCCGCCGCCCGCCGGGCCCGGGGGCCGCTCCTGCAGGGAGAGCTTGCGACCGGCCAGCAGGGGCCGGGCCTGGGGTTCGGGGGCGTCGAGGCGGCCCTCGCGGCCACGCGCCTCCATGGGCCGGTCCCCCGCACGGCCCGGCTGGCACTCGGGGACCGCGAGGAAGGACTCCATGCCCAGGCGGATGCTCAGCGAGGACAGGCCCCGCAGGGCCTCGCAGGGCTTCGGGCCGTCGCTGCTGCTGCTGCTGCTGCCGTCCCCGCCCCCCAGCTCATCCTGGGGGGCGGCCGGGTCGCTGCTGGGCTGGCTAGAGACGCATGATGACATGGTGCGCCCGCCAGCTGCATCCAACACGCCGGGGCGCGCCCATCCAGCACGGGGGCTGCCTGCAGAGAGAGGAAGGGTCAGCACCGGCGGGGAGGGGGCCCCTCTCCTGGCCCCCGCCGGCGCCTGGATCCTGCCTCGGTTTGACAGCCTAAAATAAATCTTGCAAAACAAAGTAATGGATGCCACTGAACTGTACACTTAAAAATGGCTAAAATTGTAAATATATATATGCTACCACAATTTTTTTAAATGTGCTAACGGGGAAATCCATAAAACAGAAAGTAGATTAGGAGTTGAGGGATGGGTGCTGGTTGGATCAGAGTCAGGATGGCTAAGGAGTATAGATTTCTTTTTTGAGATGAGAAAAATATTCTGAAATTGACTGGTGTTGGTTGCACATATCTGTGAATATACTAAAAACCAACAAATTGTACATTTTAAATAGGTAAATTGCGTGGCTGTGAATTATATCTCGATAAAGCTCTTAGAACTGTTTTTAATTTTGTAAAACATGATGCAATCGGCTCTCTGAATCTGCACAGAAAAGCATGTTCTACACCTCTTTATTTTAAAATCCCCTTCCTACACACCAGAACAAGAATTTTAAACTCAGATTCCTCCTACAGGAACCGAGGATGAGAAAGCCCCCAAATAGAGCATGCATGTCCCTATAAGGGAAACAGCTACTTCCAGCACAAGCCAGTTGTTGTTAAGCAGGGATTTGGGCCTAGGATTGTCTGGGTTTCCCTTTTTTTTTTTTAAAGAAGCCCTAAATCCAGGATATTGGGTGACATCTCCTCATGTTTGTAGTTAGCAATTATTCCAAATATTTTCAAATGGTGTGCAGGCCAAGTAAAACATTTCCACATAGCCGCCTCTGGGATGCAGACCCTCACAACAGCGCTTAACAGTTTACAAAACATCTCCCACAGACCAGCATAGCTTCCCCTAGGTTGTTGGTTTGTTATTATTACCCCCATTTTATAAAATGGGGAAACTGAGGCTCAAGGGAGGGGAGCCTGGGCTCTGGGCTTGTCCTCAGTTGGTGCTTCTCAGCTGAGGAGTAGGAGGCAGGAGACGCCCAGTGGGTGGATGGGCCCGGGGTCTGTGCTGCTGTAATGCCAGGTGCAGCACAGCTAGAGGCAAATGTTTCCCCACCTCAGCCACAGCTACATCTTCCCGGCTGGTCCCCGGCAAAACATAATGTGAAGTCACTGGCTAAAAAAGCCTGACCTCACTGCGTTAGACAGTAAACTCCCTCCGTCCCTGGGACAGAACATTAACCTTTCATTCATGTGTTTGACATGTCCTTCTGGACAAACGTCACAGGCGCCACTGGAATTCAATGAGCACATCGGTGGACGTGGAGGGTGGACAAGACGGGCTCTTGAGGGGTGGCCGCGCAGCATCGGGGATGTACCGACTGCCACTGACTTGTTCACTTAAAGATGGTGAATTTTACATTAGTTGAACTTCACCTCCATAGAAACAAAAATGACAAACCTTAAGAGTAGATGATATCACTAGGAATGGAGAGAGAGAAACTGCACTTGCAAAGGCCCCGTGGCAGAAGGGAGAGAGTGCTCTGCTTTCAAGAATGTGAAAAGGCCCATGTGGCTGAGCAGAAAGTCAGGGTGGTTGGGGCTGAGGCCCAGGGTGGGGATCTGGATCTTCGTCTTCAGAGCCTTGGAAGACATTGACAGGTTGTAGGTAGAGGAATGACACAATTAGATCAGCATTTCTAAAAGATGCCGGAAAGAAAAAGGAAGGGCTCTCTGTCTGGGTGCCAGGAAAATGGTGGGCGCTCAATAAGGACTTTATCACTGTGTAAAATGATCCTCTTGTTGACACTGGGAGGTGGAGGGATAGAGAGGAAGGGAAGAACGAAGAACTGATGGCAGCAGAAAGCCAGTGCTCCCCGGAGGATCTGTCTGTGGGCAGAGAAATGCCACCTGGCCCTTCTGGAATGGTCCTTCAGGAAGTATTTCTTGACCGTCGTCTGTGTCAGGCCATAGTGCATGGATAGTGGAGTACACAGACAGGGTCCCTGCTCTGTGAGATGGAAAATCCACCTGGAAAGGCACTGAAGAGACAACCACGGCATCCGGAACAGACTTGGGCACAAGTTATGACCACCCATGCACAAAGAAAGATAAAGAACCCAATCAGGGAACAAGATGCCAGCCTTATTTACTGGAAGAGCAGTGCTCCTCGAAACCACAGTGGGATACCACCGCACACCTACTAGGATGACAATAATCAGAAAAATAATAATAACAAGTGTTGGCGAGGGTGTGGAGAAATTGGAACCCTGTGCATTGCTGGTGGGAAGGTAAAATGGTGCAGCCGCTGTGGAAAACAGATTGGCAGTTCCTCGGGAAGTTAAACACAAAATTACCATATGACCCGGCAATTCCACTCCTAGGTATATTCCCAAAAGGAATGAAAACAGGTGTGTAAATTATTACATGTAAACACATGCTCATAGCAGCTTTATTCACACTGTCATCTGGTGAATGAATAAACAGAACGTGGTCTGTCTGCACAATGGAACATTATTCAGCCGTAAAAAGGAATAAAGTTCGGATGCATTCTATGACATGGATGAACCATGAAAACACGATGCTGAGTGAAAGAAGCCAGACCCAAAAGGACAGATATGGTATGATTCCACTTATATGAAATATCTAGAACAGGCAAATTCATAAAGACAGAAAGTAGACTAGAGATGACCAGGGGCTGGTGGATGGGGTGGGAGGTTATTGCTTCACGGGACCAAAGTTCCTGTTTGAGATGATGAAAAAAACAGACAGTGGTGATGGTTGCCCAACGCTGTGGATATAATTAATGTCACTAAATTGTACACTTAAAAAAGGTTAAAATGGTAACTTTTATGTTTTCTATATATATACACCACAATAAAGAAATAAATCAAAACAAAAAATAAAACCACAATGAAATATCTTTTTTCATCTATCAGATTGGCAAAGACGAAACATTTACTAACACTACTATGGCGAGGCTATGCACAAGCACACACGCCCCACGTTGCTGGTGAGAGTATAAATCGGTTGCCACCTTGTGGAGGGAAATTCATCAATATCTAACAAAATTCCAAATGCATGTACCCTTTGCCTTAGTGATTCCACAGCTGCAAATTTATCCTATGGCCAACCTCACACATGCAGAAAACGATGTATGCCCAAGATCATTCCAGGAGCGTGGTTTTAAACCACCCACAGGGAACCGAGTGAACAAAATGAAGTCTATCACTCTGGGAGAAAACCATGCATTCATTTAAAAAATGAGATGGCTCTGTCTGTCCCAGTATGAGTTAGCTCTGAGACACAATGTTACGTGAACAAAACCAAAGCATCAGTGTGCCGCTGTTAGCTAAAGGACAGACGTGCATGCACAATTGGTGCTGCAAGGAATGTTTCTGGAAAGACACCGAGGAAGTGGCAGCAGAGAAGGTCTCGAGGGAGAGAAGCAGTTTGCAGGGGTGGAGGACAGGGTGGCAGAGACTTACTTTTCACTATATACATTTTAGTTTTTGTACTGTGTGCACACAGTAACTATTCAAAAAACAAATTTTCAAAAGAAAGAAAATAACTGTAACTTCGATAGGAGGTAGGATGATAAGGCCTAGGGGCTGGGGGCCACTTGGGGTGGGAGGGAGGGGGTGGGTTCCATCTTCTTTCCCTCTCTCCTGTCCCTTACTGCATCTGAGAATGAATTGACTCTGGGCTCACGAAGGGACACGACCCAAGTTCAGTGTTCTCCATGGCCTCAGGCGCTGTCACGTTTCACGTTACATCCCTTTCTGCCATCCTTGTCTCCCGGCAGGGGAAAAGCCAGGCTGTGAAGCTGGTCTGTTCGGGATCACCCTCATCCCAGCTCACTGTGGACGGGCAACCCAGCCTCTTGCAGCTTCAGTTTTCCAGTCCATAAAATGAGTCCCCACCAGACAGTCACGAGGACCAAATGGGGTAAGCACTCGGCATCATGCCTTGCACGTGGTCTGGTGCCCAAAAAAGCTCTTCTTTTAGCAAATGCCTTTTGGCTGGCAACTACGGGCTGGGCTATGTTCCAGAACGTTCCTGAGGGGCTGATGGCAAGCAGGGCTGCGGCCAGCTCGTGCAAACCACAGCTCTGGCCATGGGAGCTGCCTCCCCCGGGCAGGAGAGCAGCTCGGGGGCTGTCCTCCCTCCCAGACAGGCCAGGACTGCTCCTGCAGACAAATCTAAGCCTGGCAGTGCCCAGAAACAGTCAATGGAGATTTTTTTTTTCTTGCCCACAGAAAAACAATTGCTTATCGACTTCTACTCCAGACCAAGGACACCAGGCCATTCGCCCCCGGCAAACGTGCTTTTAATCAGATAAAAGCACCCAGGCCTCCTTCCCAGCCTCTGACGGGAGCCTTTGCGGTCTGGAGGAGGGAGGAGAGGAGAAGAATGTGGAAGGCAGGGGCATCTGTCGTGGAGGGGGCAGGTATGTCCAGGTCTCAGCGAAGAGGAGCCCAGGACAGCCCAGCCCCAGCAGTGCTCAGGCCACCTGCGGATGGGTCTCGGGTCTGCAGCAAGGCCTCGGGGCCTGGGCTTGGCCATTTGGCCTGACGCAGACCCCTCCCAGACTGGATGGCTTCTCCCAGCTCACCCACCCCTGCACAGCCTAAGCCAGATCCCTTTAAGGATGCACAAAACACGCGGTTGTGGTGACAGCAGTTGCTAACACTCAGCCAAGCATCTATCCTATGCCAGGTATGGGCTGGCAGCTCCACCTGTGTCACTCAGTCCTCGAGGGCCCCCTGCCAGGGAAGCACTCTTAAGCATTCAATTTTGGGGGGGCCTAGAATAAGACCTTTCTGCAAAACCATGTGGGTTTAACAAAATGCACAGAGTCCTCTTCCCGGCACCTCCTGCCCCAACCCTGGGTTGGTCCCCATGATATCCAAGCAGGTCCAGCCCCGATGGCCGCCCCCTGGTGACCAGATGCTTCCTGGGGCACGTGGTCCCAGGATGGAGCCAGGAGGAAAGCATGCTCTCCTGCCTCTGCTGGGAGCAAGAGCCACGGGCTGCAAGCAAAAGTTTGCCCGGTTCCCAGGGGCCATCTCCAACCTGCTGCACCATGCAGAGCCCCTGGCAGAGCCACCCGCCCAAGAGGCCAACGGAGGTGCCAAGGACATGTCCCCAACCCCGAGAGGCACACCGTGCACAGGGTCCCGTGGGGTCGCCTTGTCTGGACACCACGGGACAACAAAGGGACCTGAAATAGCTCCAAGGATCGCTGCCAAGGCCAGGGACCACGGGCTCAGCCAGCTGCATCCTCTCACACGTGGGAAAACCGAGGCTCAGGGAGGACCTCAAGGAAATTCACATGTTCACTTGTTCTATCTACAAATAATTCTTGCGGACCTACTATGTGCCCGGCAAGCAAAACAGATGTGGTTTCTGCCCTGAGGGATTGACAGGCTAGTGATGGAAAATTTAAAAAAAAAAAAAAAAAAAAAAAAACATTTAAAACTAGTCATATGTCACATACATAAATGGAACTTGTTTGTTACAAGTTTAAACTTCTGATCTAGGAATGGGTGGTAAGGAGTAGTTTTGAAGTTGCACTTTAGAAGTATGTCTGATGCACATTCCATGGCTTTGATATGTAGCTACTGCAAGTAAGTCATGTTGGCTCGCGGATACCAGCCCTTTACACGATATGGGCATTAAATACATGATTGTGATTTTCTCCCCTGTGTCATATTGGAAATCTACCATTGGTTATGGAAGAATTGTAACTCTAACATTTCACCAGATTGGAGCACAGATTATGTCTCACTCTTTTGTTATTAAACAGATTTTTTTCCCCCAAGTGCAGAAAAAGAAAAACACATGGGGTTCCTTAAAGAGTTAAACACAGAGTTATCACATGCCCCGGCAAGCCCACTTCTAGACGTATGCCAAAGGGAACTGAACACAGGGCGCCAAGCAGCACGTGTCCACAGCAGCGTTATTTACAAGACTCAAAGGATGGACGCAACCCAAGTGTCCATTTGACAGATGAACCCAAATGTGGTCTATCCCTGCAATGGAACATTATTCAGCCACAAAAAGGGATGGGGTTCTGATCCATGCAATGACATGGATGAACCATGAAGACATCATGCTGAAGGAAAGAAGCCAGACCCAAAACGTCAAATATTGGATGATCCCACCTATATGAAATATCTAAAATAAGGAATTCATAAGACATAAAGTAGATTAGTGGTTACCAGGGGCTGGGCAGAGAGAAGAATGGGGAGTTAATCGCTTAATATGTACAAAGTTTCTACTCTGGAAAGATGAAAAATTCTGGAAATAGATAGTGGTAATGGTTGCACAACCATGTGAATGTAACTAATGCCACTGAATTGCCCACTTAAAAATGTTTAAAATAGCAGATTTTTGTTCTATTTTACCCCAATAAAAAAAATTAAAAAAAAAAAAAAAAAAAAAAAAGGAGATACATGGCTCTATGAGCTCAAACTGGGGGAGAGAAAACCAGGGTGCTGAAGAGAGCAGCAGACAGAATGCTTCAGCTCTGAGTGGGAGGAGGCAGCTGGGGGCCTCAGCTAAGGAAATTCATCCTGGCTGAGGGGCGGGGGTGCCGAGAAGGTTCCAGGTGGGGAAAGGGCTTCCAAGAGGCCCCGCGGCAAGAGGGATGGGGGTAAGGGTGGAAAGAGGGGCCCAGGCCGGAGCTGCAGGGGCGAGGATTGTGGGAGGGGGCTGGAGGGGGCTGGATCAGGACAGCTTTGTGGGGGAAGGAAAAGGACACTCGAAGGCACAGAGCTTGCACCCTACTCCACTGGCATTAGGGTGCAGGGGGCCGAAGGGCCACTGGCTCAGTGACTTTGGCCGATGCCTGAGGGTGACAGGGCGGGGGGCACAGCGGTTCGATGCCAATGGACAGACAGCGCCCGAGGGCCATGAGTCGGGTCCACTCCCCCTCGCCAAGCAGTCCTAGCAGAGCTGTGATGCCGGCTCTCCTTGAACTCCTGGAGGGGGCCGTGAAAACGGAGGGCCTCCCCGAAGGCAAAGCCCTCCTTTGTCGGATGGCTGGAAGGACGTCCACAGACCCTGTCCCACCACAGCCCCTGGAGCCAAAAGGTTGCAGAGGTGACTCTCAGATGACAGCGGGTCCCCGGCGTTTTGTTTGCCCTGCCCCACATTTAAAACGATTTGATTTAGAGACCAACATCTAAAAGCTGGGAGGCTTCCGATAAAAGCCTAAATGCCCTGCCTCTCTTGAATAGTTGGGCACGCAGAGAACACTGGGACCACATTATTTGAACTGGGTTGAATAATGCCCTCCACCCCCCAAATTCAAGTCCACCCCGAACCTGTGATGTGCCTTCCTTGGAAACGGTCTTTGCAGCTGTCATCAGGTTAAGACAAGGTCATCCTGGGGAAGGGTGGCCCCTAATGCAACATGACAGGTGTCCTTGTAGGAAGAGAGAATTGTGGACAGACTCCCAGAGGGAGGCAGAGGCTGCAGCGACACAGCTACGAGGGAAGCAAGGCCAAGGAACACAGACGGTGGCCACCAGAAGCTGCAGGGGGCAAAAAGGGCCCCCTCCCAGGGGCTTTGGAGGGTGTGTGGCTCTGCTGACACCTTGATTTTGAACCCCTGGACTCCAAAACAGTGAGAGATGAATTTCTGTTGTTTATAGCCACCCGGTTTGTGGTCATTTGTTACAGCAGACCCAGGAAGCGAACACGAGCTCTTTGCAGCATTTGTCAGGGAACACGCTCGCCAGCACGCCACAGTTCTCACCACTCCCTGCTGCCTCCCGACACTAAGGACAGGCGCCAGCTGCCCTCCACTTGTCTCATGTCTCCCTCACCCCTACAGGTGTCCGAGTGTGCAGCTCCTGCTTTGAGGGTCATCAGATGTTGGAGCTAAAAGGGCAGACACCAGCAGTCACTGTTCCAACCAGTTCATTTCACCGATGAGAAAACAAGACTCAGAAAGGTTTACTGCTTTGCCCAAAGTCACACAGTGGTTTCAGGCAGAGCTGAAATTGGTCTGGGTTTCCCAGGAAGGGGCTAGAAACTAAAGGCACAGCCTTGCAACATCTACGGATTGTGTCCTGAGTAAAGTCCAGGCTGAGCCACATGCCCTAACAAAGGGGAGCACAGAGCACATCCCTCCACTCTCCTGGGACCCCCCGTGTGTTTGAGGGGAGGCAGTGAAGGCACAGTGTCTTCTGAAATGCACAGGATTTGGGCACAGAAACATTCATCCGACTAACTCATAAGAGCCGTGGCTTTGCCTCTTTTGTTTACTGCTGGACTCCAGATCCCAGAACCTTCTAGAACACTGTTGGCACAATGAATATTGGCTGAAGGTGGCTGCTTATTTCAACCATCCTAAGGCCACTCAGAAGTGGCCTAGAATCGACGTTCCTTCATTCTGACAACAGCAGCCTGATTTACTTCTGGGAACCGATCCCTTCATGTGAGAGATCACCCCAAGAAGCTGTTCATCTACGACTCAAGCCTGGACAACTGGGCACCAATTGCTCTGGCCAAGGGATTGATTCTAGAGTGGATGCATGACCCACGTTGGTCTACCGAAACATAGTCAAGGATTTTATGGAAGTGTTGAGAAGAATGAACGCCTCTCTTTCAAAGGAATTTAGAGCTTTGAGGATGTGCTTCTGGATTTACCAGGGGCTGTGGAGAAGTCTGCTGAGAATGACGTCAACAGAGAGAGAAGAGAGGCTGCAGACACTGTCTGGACACCTGGATCCAACCATGCCTGAAACTCATGAACTCAGGAATTTTTTTTAAACTTACATGAGCCAATAAACATTTTTGCTTATGCCAGTTTGTGATTGGTTTGCTGTCACTGGCAACAAAGGGTCCTGACTGACAGATGATACAGAGTTGACTGACAGCAAAGCTTTTCCACAGAGCTCCCTGTTGGGCTGTTCAGTTCCCTACAGCCTAAGGCTCCCATCTACGCCAAACTGCCAGGCAGCTGCAAGTCCCCTGGCAGCCAGGAAAGCCTTCACCTTGACACTCAGGCAGAAAGCAACAGCTGCAAAGCCTTTTGTTGTCATTATTTTAATCTTTTTTATCTTAAAAGAAAAAAAAATCAAGGGAGTGGGAGGCAAGGAGCAATGAGCAGAGTGAAGGGACAAAAGTGACTGGCCCTTTAGTCCTGCTAAAAATAGTCACAGTAGCTGTGGTATTTGAGGATGTAGTAACAGTGGTGGCTCACTTAATAGCCACAACAGCCTTGGGAGTCAGTTGCTGATACCCTATTTCACTAGGCAGGAAGCTGAGGCACAGAGAGCCTGACCAACTTACCCAAGATCACACAGCTAAAAACTGACCAAGAAACAAAGCGCTTTGAGTGGCCCAGGTTTAAAATCAAAGGCTCCTGGAGGGGTGGAGTTTCGTGATTGGGATTTAGCCTCTGCAACTGCAGACCTGACCCCACCCCTTCTCCTTAGCTGTGGGACCTTGGGAGATACCAAAAACCTCGTGGGAACGTTGCAAGGTTAAAAGTGCTAACACAAGGGTACACGGTAAATGCCCACCACACAGAAGCCGCTGCCAAGAAAGGTCTTGAACGTGATCAAGTTCTATTAAAACAAAAACAATTTATCTATAATCCCACCATGGTAACCTGACTCTTTCCATCTTCCCCTCTAACCCGTGTCCATATGCATCACATTTTACAAAACTGAAAAGGGTGTGCCTATAATTTCACATCTTTGCTTACTTGGGTTTAAGAATTGGCACATGCTTTCACACGGCTTTCGTAATCAACGTACCAGTGGCTGCAGATAAAATCGAGGAGACTCAGGGGGTGGAATGACCTCCCCAAGGGAGCCCAGCAAGCTCACGGCCGGAGTGGGAACTAGAACCCAGAGCCCAGACCCCCGCAGCCCAGCGCCCTTTCTCTACAGCCACGGACACTCACTGGGCAGCTTCACCCGTCTGAGTCCACAGGCAGCTCATGTTCCAGCAGTAATTATGCATCACTGAGAGCGCGGCCCAGTCACGCGGGTCAGGCACCTGCAGCCAGGTGCATACTGGGGGCCTCAGCCTTGAAGCGGGGGTGGGGTGGGAGGTGGAGAAAGTGTGGCGTAGTGGGTGTGTGTATGGTGGGGGAGGTAATTTAGAAATGGGAGGTAGGAACCACCTTAATTCCCTCCTCTCCTTCCACCGAATCCCTCCCAACCTTTCACTGAACCAAAAGGAACCAACTAGAAGTTCCATTCGTAATGCAAAGAAAAGACATCAATTCAAGCTTTCTGCTGCCTGGCAGGATGGAGGCAGAGGGGCCAGCTCAGCACCCACGGCCTGGCCCGCCCACAGCCCTACCCCTCTGTCTGCTCGGCTGTCTGGGGGTGAGGCTAAGGGGTGACGAGGGCCTGGGGACAGTCTGCAGCTTTCCATGCCCGTCCCTGCTTCTGGCACCCAGAGGGCAGGAGAACTGTCTGGGATAAACATAAATAAAACTCTCTCGCCTCCAGAGACTTTGAAGTCAAGACCCTAATGCACCTTTAAAACCCCCCAAAAGGAGGTGTCTTCATTTCCCGTGGCTGCCTTTACAAAGTACCCTGAACCAGGGGGCTTAAAACCACAGAAATGTTTTCTCTCACAGTTCAGGAGGCCAGAAGTCAGAACTCTAGGGGGGAATCCTTTTGTGCTTTTCTTAGATCTGGGGGCCAGCCAGCAATCCCTGGGCTTCAGTCTCCACCTCGGTTGTCCCTCAGCCTTCGTCCCTCCGTCTGTCCGTCTCCGAGTCTGCTCTTCTTATGATGACACCTGTCACACTGGATCAGCGCCGTCTTTTAACTAATCACATACAAGTATTTCCAAATAGCGTCACGCTCACAAGTCCAGGAGTTGGGACATGACTGTATCTTTTGGGGGGTCACAATCTAACCCCCGACAAGAGGTGCTCTCCCCATCCTGCCCAAACCACTGTTCCCCATTTCAACACCAGCACAGCCTCCTCTGGGGAGCCACTGGCTGTGCCCCTTCCCCTGCCCGCTCGTGCCTGCTTCCAGCTCGAGCCCTGTGGACACAGGACAACACCCCCGGCCTTTCCCTGCCCGTTTCCTCGAGGGACCCCTCCGTCTCTCCCCTCCCAGATGGAACTGGCATTTTTCTCTCTGCAACTGCCATCTCTCCACTATTTACAGAAGCAACCGGGATAAAAAGAGGCAACATAAAAATAGTTGTTCAGCAGCTTTCAAGAGGGGGTAGGAGCGGGGGCACAACAGAATCTTCGAGTTCTTTCTCTCCTTTGCAAAAGGGAAATGAGGCTACAATTGTCTTTTCCGAAGGGCTCCCCAAGAGTTCGCAGCCCACCGGCCTGGGGAAGCTCCTTGGGGACAGGGACCAAGTCCCAGGGCTCCTCAGGTCCCCGGGGCATGGCCAGCCACAGGCCCCCCCAAAAAAGTGTGGGTGCAGTGGCAGGTCATCAGGGTTCCAGAGCCATGCTGAGGAGAGCTCGGCGCCCAGCTCTGCTCGGCTTCCCGCACCTCCGTGGCCTCCTTCCAGCCTTCCAAAAATGAGCCACTCGGAAAACAAGAGAAAACGAAACAGAACTTGGGCTTTTCTCTCTGCTGAAAATGGTTCATAACTGGGGGGTGGGAGGGATTCAGCGGCAGTCCTGCAAACTGCAAACATGACTGAAACTGAAAACACTGGAGGCTAGAAGAATTTCGTCCTCGTGTTGACCTTTGACCCCCACCCCAGGCAGGGAGAGCAGGAGTCCAGGATTCCCTGACTAGTCCGACAAAATCACCTCGTTTTAAATGGGGCTCTTTGCTTGGTTTTGTTGAGGAAGAGGGTCTAATCAGGGAAGAAGAAAAATACAAAAGATACTTCAAAATCTTATTTTTTCAGATAGCAAAACCATTTGGAAATTGTTTCCACAGAATAACCTTGTAGAGAAGGTAGGCTCCACTCCACTTTGCCAGTGGAGGGGGGCTGGGGGGGCACGTGCAGTGGGTTGAGTTGTGCTCCCCCCACATTCATGTCCACCTGGAACTTCAGAAAGTGGCCTTTTTGGAAATAGGGTCTCTGCAGAGTTAATGGAGGATGGAGATGAGGCCATACTGGGTTGGGGGGGGCCCTAAACCCAAAGAGAATGTCCTCTTAAGAATCAGAAAAGGAGACTTGGGGAGACGCCGAGGAAAAGGCCACCTGAGGATGGCCACCCAGTGTGTGGACATGTGTTAGGCAGCCGTGGGAGACGACACAGATCCCAGGGGGCTCGGCCTTGATTTTCTCATCTGTGACATGGAGCAGCACAGCCCACAACGAGGGGAGCACACACAGTCAGTCTTCTGTGTGAACGTGAGCCCAGCACGCAGCAAATGCTCCCAAAGTCCAGGCTCCCCCTTCCTTTCTGCACCCCACTTCCCCGTCGGTAAAGCGGGGAGGGGCTGCGTGGCTTCCTCCCAGCCTCCCGCTCCCTCGGTGGCCACTCCTGGCAGAGCTCGTGGCCAGATGTGTGGCCACGGAGCCACGGCCCGACCTGTCAGTGCGGCTTTCTCTCACTCCGTGGCTTTACTTACCCTGAAAAAGGCTCAGGAAATAAAAAACCAATGAAATCACATCAGGGCCCACATGTAACACGTGGTTGTGACAGAAAAGAAAGGAGCTGCGTGGAATCCACTCTCCCTGAGAGCCACACTCGCTGTGTCTGTGACATGGAGGCAACGGGCTGGGGGGGGAAGCTTGGCTTCTTGTGGGGGGCAGGTGAGGGTGAGATTGAGGGACTCCCCAAAACCTCGGCCGGGGAACCTGGTCTCCAGCTGATTTTAGAAAACCAATCTTCCACTACTCCCTCCCCACAAAAGGAGTGCCAGGGATGGGTCTTTACACACCCATTAATAACAGAAGTGCTGCTGAGTTAGAAGAAAGAACAAAGTGGCCTCGAGCAACCCAAGCGTCCATCAACAGGTGAAGGGATAAACAAAACGTGGTCCACCGGGATAACGGAGTATCACTCAGCCATAAAAAGGAATAAAGTTCTGATCCTTGCTCCAACATCGACGAACCTTGAAAACGCGATGCTGACTGAAAGAGGCCAGACACAAAAGGCCACATATTATATGACTGCATGTATATGGAAAGTCCAGAACAGGCAAATCCATAGAGAGTCGATCCGTGATTGCCAGGGGCTGGGGGTAGAGGGGTGGGAAGGAACAGCTCTATGGGTTCAGGGTTCCCTTTCTGGGTAATGACAATGTTTTGGGACTAGATAAAAAGTGGTGGCTGCACAACACTGTGAATGTAATAAATGCCCCTAAATCGTTCACTTTAAAATGGTTAATTTTATATTACGTGAATTATCACCTCAATTTAAAAAACAAAAGAAGCCCTTATGAATTCCTATTATCAGGTTAGAACGTTAACAAGCACAGCCTGAAAGAAGAACGGACAATTCCTAAAGGGAAGCCCAATTTCCTCAACTGCCAGGAGAGAAGGCACAGATGGGAGCAAGGGGGGGATTGCTGCCCCAGCCTTGTGCCAGGCCTGCCTGAACCCCACGTCCAGGTTCTCTAGCCCAGTGCAAATGGAAGGAGCTATTGGGAAAGTAAAACACCTGCAAAACACAACAAAACAAAATGACACAAGGACCTCTGACTCAAAGGAAAATCTGAAATAGCATTTGCCCAAATCACTGGGATTGGGAAAGGAAATGAGAACCATATGCTTCCCAGAGCCACCAGAAGGAGTGCCAGGGAGGGGAGAAGATCCCAAGCGACCCTGGGCTAGTTACTTAACCTCTCTGAGCCCTTCTATAAAAGGGTTCATGGTGGCCTACAGGTGACTCTGGCCCATGTTAGAATTTGAGCCAAAATGCCCTGAAAACACACTTGCCTGCCCCACACAGCTCATACCTTTCCCCACTGAGAGATCCTGTCTTGGATCCCAGTGTGGGTCCCTAGTGACTGTAGAAAGTTCTCTCCGCTAGATAGTCCCAGGGCAGCCACCAAGCTCTGCGTTTTAGTCCATCGGTCAAGGCCCAGGACAAACAACGCCTCCTTTGGGGCCTCCTGGATTCACACTGGCCAGAAGGGATTGCTCCAGAAGCCCCATGCCTCTGTGTCCTCCGGTCCCATGGCACTGACTCCTCATGGTGTTTCTGGGGGTGCTACTGGCATTTAGGGTGCAGCAATTCTTCATGCTGTGGGACTGCCTGCTTGCAGGACATTTGGTATCCCTGGCTCCTGCCCGCCAAAAACCAGGACTGCTCCGCATCATTTTGACAACCAAAAGTCGCCCCCACACTTTTCCAACCCCTGATGAGAACAACTACATAGTTATTAGTGAATACATTTGGCTACCAGCCCACTAACAACCAGGGGGCCAAGACAAGTTCTGAGGAGCTCTGCATCCCCAGTGGGCCTCCTGAGATCTGTGTCTTCCTAGGTAGGTTTAGTAAACAAACCTGGGCTCTTCAATAAGCCAAGGGCAACCTCACAAGGGCCCTTGGCCCTAGAACAGGTGGTAAAGCCCAAAGCTCTAACGGCCTGACATACCTGGCTTGGCTGTGTGATCCTGGGCAAGATACTTAACCTCTCTGAGCCCATCTATAAAATGGGATAACTCCAAGCAACACTGCAGGATTTCCTCATCTATAAATAGGAGACAGAAACCCCTGCATCCTGGGTTTTGGTAGGCATTACACGAGACAATGCATGCAAAACATAGCACAGTACCTGGTACACAGCAAGAACTCAGTAAGTGTTAGCTATTCTCAGCATTAGTCTCATTATTATTATTACTCCAATAGCTCATCAGAAGACGGCTATCACCCTATTACAGCGATATGCCTATACTCTTCTGCCAATGGCTGCTTTGTAGACAGAGAGGTTCACCAGCAGCGTCTGGTTGGAAGGTGGGAGGCCCTTCCTGAAGTTGCACTTGCACAGCATGCACGCTGTTCCTTCTTAAATTCCGTGTATTTGTTGGGCGGTTTGGGAGGAGGGGGGCTAACGGTCCTCCCAACCCTTCCCCTTGTTGCTGCCCCTGCCTCCCCCTAGGAGCAGGGGGCCCCTGAGGACACAGCCTGCGAGCCCAGCTCTGGGGCACGTGAAGTTTCTATCTCCAGGACCGTGGGGCTCGGAACACTTGGCAGAGGCAAGTACAACTTGCCTGTGAGGAGGTGGACACCACATCCCACCCAGAGGCCAGCGTGCCCCTCGCAAGCAAACTGCACAGGAGACGGCCCCAGACGCGTGATCCCTCCGCCCCAACCTTCTGAGGGAGATGGGAGGTTTTGAGGTGCAACCTCTCCAGCGCCAAGTGAGCGCAGCCCGGGCTGCTGGCGGAGCTGTGAAAGCACCCTGCTCCCCAGGCTGGGCAGTGCCGGGGGTGGGGGGAAGCCGGGAAGAGCTCCAGGCTGGAGCGGGTGGCACCCAGGCACCAACACCCAAGGCAGAGCCGGGCTGGGCCCGGGATCCTCGGGACCGGGAGGAGGGGGCCCGAGGCGGCTCCGCTCTGCGAGCGCAGCCTGCTGCAGCCCCGAGGTGAATTTAGGTCAAAAGGACCAAGCCTGGAGGCTCGGGCTCAGCGAAGGGGAGGAAAGGACAGACCGAGGAGAGGGCAGAGGGGGCCCCGGAGCCCACGACTGTAGGTTCGGGTCCTGCCCCAAGTGTCCAACTCACCGGGGCCTGGGTTTGCCCCCAAAACACCCGAGGTCCGGCGGCCGGATCTTCCCCGGAGCGCTGGAGGTTTCCCCACCTGTCAACGCGAGGGGGTGGGCCTAGGCCGCCCCCAAGATCCTTCACTGCCCCGGCCCGCGGTGACAGCGGTTCTAAACTCCGGGACCGCCCCTGCCACGCCGCTCGGGCGCGGCCCGGCCGAGGAGGCCACCCCGAGGCCCCGCGCGCCCCGAGGACGCTGAAGAAGGGGCGCCCGCGGGCCGCGTCCCCCCACGTGGCGGGGCGTGTGGCGCCGCACGTGGGGCCCCCTGGGTGGAGGGAGCCCCGGCCAGCCTCGGGGCTTTGTCTCGGACCCCGGCACCGATAAGCCCGCCCCGAGAAGGCGAGGACACCGGCGGCCGGGCCCCCGCGCTCACCTGGGCTCCGCGCCGCCGCCTCCCGCGCTCTGCGCCCGGGGCTGGGCTCTGCGCGGCCGCGCGCTCCTCTCCGCGGCCCCGGCGGGCGGCGGCGGGGCGGGGGGAGCCGGGGCGGGAGGGGGAGGAGCCGCCCGGCCCCGGCTCCCGCGCGACGGCGCCTCGGGCTCGGCGGGGATTGGCCGCCGCCGCCGCCACCAACCCGAGCGCCGAGCCGCAGGCGCCAGGCGCGCGCCGCCCTCCGCGCGCTCCCGACGGCCTCGGCCCCGCGCGGGCGGGTGGGGGTGGGGGCGGGAGAGCGGGGACTGGGGAAGGGAGGGGGGAGCGCACGGAGCTGAAAGTGGCGGCGAGGCCCTGGGAGAGGGGAAGGGAGAGGCGGAGGCGGAGAGGAGGCAGAAGTGAGGCGCCGGCGGGACCTGCGAGGAGGAGAGCAGTTGGGGCTCAGGGGCGCGGGAGGGCGCGCGGTAACTTCGCAACAAGCGGGACGCGCGACGAGCGCTCGCTTGCTTGAGCCTCGGGCTGCAGGGCGGCGCTGGGCCTTGGAAAGTTCCCCAAGCCGGCGGGAAGACTGGGGTTCACCTCGGCCCCCACCCCAGGGCTGCCCCTGCAGAAGGCGCCCGGTGGCGAGTGCGGTCTGGAGCTCGGGGTTTCCTATCCATTCGGAGGAGCCCCCTCCCGCCCACTGCTCAGGGCCGGCTGGGGGATGGTGGTCACCGCCCACCCCAATCCATCTTGACACCCCAAACTACAATGAATCCACAATGTTCTGATTTTTCCCCCGTGAAAACTACTTAGATGCTTTTTGTGAAACGACATTCTTTTCATTCTTCCCCTTTTTGGTACCGTTTTCCTGGAGCCCTATGTTATGTTTATCTCCCCATTGGGTGACTGCACTGAGGGGTGGGAGAAATAGAGCAACCCCAGAACTGAACCGAAAGTTTCTCCTGCTCCCCATGGGATGTCCCCCCAACCCTGCCAAGCAGCTGAAAAAGAATCGAGAGTTGAAAGTCAAGCGCCAAAATAAAACAAAGGTTCAAAGCCCTCTTGCCAATGGGGTGGATTTCCAGCCCCCTACTGGCTGCTCTGGTGGTTCCAGGCCTGCAGGGGCCCTCACAAGCCATGCTGGGCTTTCCAGAAAGATGACCACGCCCTTCTGTTTCTCAGCGTTGTGCATTTGTTGGTGACGATAAACCTCTAGGAAAAACCAACCTAAGTGTCCATTAGAGGAGTAGATAAATAAAGTGTGCCACAGTCATTTGATGGGATATTCTACAATAGTCAAAAGGAGAGCAGTAGATCTATTTGGACCCACATAAAGAGATCCCAAAAAAATAATGATAACTAAATGAGCAAGTTGTAGAATATAGTATGAGGCATAATCTGCATATATTTAAAAATCTCACACAGTATAAATTGTTCACAGACACGAGAGTATTTAAAAAGCCAGTAGGGATGAGTATACACTAGACTCACAATTCTGCCTCAAGGAAGAAAGTATGGATGGACAATAGGGACAGGGAGCAAAGGAACAGTGTCAAGTTTTATTGTTTTTACTTAAAAACAGATTTGAAGTGAATGGCAAAATGTTAATACTCAGTTCTGAACGGTGGATGCATAATTCTGTATTTTTCTATATTTTTATATCCCCTGCATCTCCCCCAAAATGGATTGGGTGTGCAGGAGAGCATTTTGGACATTTATGACTCTAAGACAGGGGTCAGCAAACTTTTTTTGTAACAGGCCAGATAATAAATATTTTAGACTTTGCAGGCTATATGTCTCTGACTCAACTACTCAACTCTGTGATTGTTGCAGCCATCAACAATAGCAAATGAATGGGCATGGCAGTGTTCCAATAAAACTATTTATGGGCACTGAAAAGTGAATTTCATATAATCTTCACGCAAAATATTACTCTTGTTTTTTTCCCAACCATTTTAAAATGTAAAAACCATTCTTAGCTAGTGGGCCATATGAAAACAGGTGGTCTGCAAAGGGTAAAGGATGATGCTGACTGTGTTTAAAACTTCAACTTCCATGCGAGACCAAGGAAAGAGATGTTTATTTGGTTGCAAGATCCATATTTCCTAAACAATTTTACTCGTACAGTTTGTTCAAATACCATAATTATATGGAACTTTGAATAGAAAGTGAGAAGACCTGGTAGGTTTGTACAGGTTAGTGTGAAATAGCGACATATCCCAAAGTAATTTGGGCAGAGAATAAAAATACATATGCAGGGTCCCCCTGAGGAGCTGGGGGTGGGGTGGGGTGGGGGGGGATGCAGAAGTGTTGGACTTCGTCACCTGGATTGTTGCTGATGTTCTCACAAACACGGAGGACTGGCAGTTTGGTATAACAAGCCCTCTATCTTGGGGCTTGCCCTTATGGAGCTCATTACTGCAAAGGAGAGGCTAAACCTGCTTATAATTGTGCCCAAGAGTCTCCCCGAGTACCTCTTTGTTGCTCAGACATGGCCCTCTTTCTCCAGCTAACCCAACTCAGCAGGTGAACTCACTACCCTCCCCCCTATGTGGGACCTGACTCCCAGGGGTGTAAATCTCCTTGGCAACGAAGAATATGACTCCCGAAGATGAATGTGGACCCGACGCCATGGGATTGAGAACATCTTCTTGATCAAAAGGGGGAAGTGAAATGAAACAAAATAAAGTTTCAGTGGCTGAGAGATTTCAAACAGAGTCGAGAGGTCACTCTGGTGGACATTCTTATGCACTATATAGATAACCCTTTTTAGGTTTTAATGTACTGGAATAGCTAGAAGTAAATACCTGAAACTATCAAACTGCAACCCAGTAGCCTTGACTCTTGAAGACGATTGTGTAACAATGTAGCTTACAAGGGGTGACAGTGTGATTGTAAAAACCTTGTGGATCACACTCTCTTTATCCCTGTATGGATGGATGAGTAGAAAAATGGGGACAAAAAATTAAATGAAAAATAGGGGGGGATGGGGAGGGATGATCTGGGTGTTCTTTTTTTATTTATTATTTTTACTTTTTCTGGTATAAGGAAAATATTCAAAAAAATAGATTGTGGTGATGAATGCACAACTATATGATGGTACTGTGAACAGCTGATTGTACACCACAGATGACTGTATGATATGTGAATATATTTCAACAAAACTGAATTTAAAAAAATACAAAGATAAAACAAAACAAAACAGGTGGCCTGGCAAGTTTGGACTATGGGCAGTAGTTCAGTGACCCATGTTCTAGAGTAGCCAAAATAGATATCAGTCAATGTCTTTTCTGGTTATTTGTTAAACAAAGCGTTTCCACATGTTTACTTTGTGTTACTAAATTGCCTGGGTACTGGAATACCATAGCTAACACAGTTGAGATATATATATAACAGAAACTCAGACATACATAGAGGTATGAGAAATTAGAAGCCTAGGAGGTAAGAAAGGTAAGAAAGAGCCCATTTAAATGCCCATGATTCACTTCTTCCTCGAACTCCCTGAGATGCCCTGATCCAGCCCTCCCTGCCCTTTCCCCTGTCTCCTCTCTGACCTTTAAAGCAAAGACTGCCCGATTTATTTGATGCTCAGCCACTGTGTCTTTATTTTTTACTTTTTCATTCATGTTTGACTTATCGATCGAGCTATGAGTTCCTGGAGTCCAGGAAAGTATCCACATCCCAAACGTGTGTATACTGTCAGCCTGGGGGTTGAGAATATACAGCTTCGGAGTTAGACCCATTCAAATCCCGACTGCACCAGTTACTGTGTGGCCTTGGGCAAGTGACTTGCTTTCATTTGCCTAGTTTGGTTTCAACATCTGTTAAATGAGAATAATATAGTACTTGCCTGGCAGCCTCGGTGCAAGGTCCAGATACGATAACATTTGGAAAGAGCTTACTTGGCTCAGAGCCTGGCACACAAGAGATCAATGATGCCAATTGTTATTAATATACTTAGCTCAGGGCTAAAACCCCCCTCCACTATGCGCCTTTCTTATTAAAGTGAATTAGAATAAAGCTGAGAACATCACATTCCCTTTCATTGACATTTGGGCTCCCTTATGATAGAAATCATCCCACTCAGAGAAAGCATTTACTTCTTAGAAATATCAAAATAAGAATTAGCTTTGCTTTTTGGGTTCCTCCTCCAAGAACACCAGAAAAAATCTTATTCTAGGCAAACAGATCCTGTTGTCTTGACAACACAGACTGCCAAGAAAATAAACAGTGCGTCCGAATCTTACTTTTAAAGGAAACTTGAACATTACAAGGGAGTGGGCAGAAAAGTAAGACTTGAAAATTATCTTGATCACTAGCACCACATTGTACAGCGCGTGCCAAGGTGCCGCCCCTCCTTTCTGAACTGTTCTGTGTTCTACTCGTGCTTTTTCTGTGGAATATTCTGCCTCCCAAACCTTGAACATCAGGTTGGGATCACTCCAATGTTTCTTATTTGCTCTGTCTTTCCCATTCAACAGGACAGGAGAAAAGCACAGGCAAAAAACAAAAAACAAAACAAAAAAAAAAACAGAGACCCTGAGAAATTTTCCATCAACAGGCAGTTCGGATTAATATGTTCATTAGTCACAAACAAATATCATAAAAGGAGAAGTTAGAGGGAGCATAGAGATAGACGCTCTTCCTTAGTCTTTGAGCATACAAGGGAAATAATTACCCGGAAATGTCAGTTCAAAATTTAAAACACTGAACGAGCAGAAATATCCAAGTTAAAGAGGCGACCACAGGCAGCCAGGTGGAGGGGCGTGCAGGCTTCCGCGTCCATCACACTCAGGACTGATTTCTGACTCTGGTCCTTACTAGGCAGGAGGCTGGGTGAGGCCAGATCTCTGGGGCTCGATTTGCTCACCTGTAAAATGGGAATGGCACTCGGCGCACAGCGTTAGAGATGATAGATGCGTGACAATGCACCTAGCACAATGTCTGGCCCATATTGGGCACTAGATAAATGACAGGGAAGGGTATCAATTATGTGGTCAACAAAGCGAAAACAAATGTTCACATAAACAGTACTTTTCAAAACTCTGGGAACAGATGGCTTTAGGATAACGCCATCAGCTACCTGGAATCCCTGCTTTGTCTCTTAATAGCTGAGTGACCTTGGGCAAGTGACTTCACCTCCTTATGCCTCAGTTTCTTCATCTGTTAAATGGGATTGATATTGCCTACGCAGGATTGCTGTGATCTTAATGTGTTAATCCATGTAAAGAACTTACAAGGCATTCTGTAAATGTTGGGTATTTGTTCTCATTAGTCCCAGGGTTGGAACATTCAACACCAAATGGGCCGGGGAGAGCCCCTGGGACACCCAGCCACAGGCTCAAGCATTGCACCTTCTTCTCTCCCCCTTTGAGGAGACTTCCTGAAGCTCTCTGTATGGAACTGGATGCCCGATTACCAGTCTTGAATTCCCTCCTCACCAAACCCTTTCCCCATTCAACCAGATCAATTCTTACACCCTCTCATTACACCACTCTAATTACGCCAGTCTGACTCCTCCTTCTCCCACCAAATGCCCCACCAGGAAAAGAGCCAGTTAGCTGGATCCCAGACAGTTAGGAGTTTTGAGGTCACTCTGATGCTTCCACTTTCTAATCAACCTACTATTCCTTCCTGGAGGGGATGGGCCCCAGCCAACAAATCTGGCACAGATAGCAGGTGTATTAGTTAGGGTTCTCTCAGGAAACAGAACCAGCAAGAGATATCTATAAATGTAAGATTTTTAAAGGTGTCTCACACAACTGTGGGGATGCAGGAGTCCAAATTCCATAAGGCAGGATGCACAAGTCCAAATTCTATAGGGCAGGCAGTGAACTGGCAACTCCAATGAAGATGTTCAATGAACTCCTCAGGAAATGCTTTGCTGGCTAGTCAAAGGTTTTCTCTCTCTCTCCCTTAAAAGTCCTATGGCCTTTTACCAGGGTAACTGTGTACCGGGGAAACTTAGAACAAGTTTCCATGGAGATGTGACTCAATCAACTGTGGGTGAAACATTTTGAATTATTTCCATGGAGATATGGACCTGCCCATTCAGGGTGGGTCGATTTTATCACTGGGGTCCTATAAAAGGGCTCACAAACAGAAGGACCTGAGAGCAGCTGAGAGTGACATTTTGGAAAGAAGCTAAGAGCTGACACTGACACTGATGCTTGGAGACGGCTGCTGAAAGAAGACTGTTGCTGAAATTTGGAGAGGCTAGCCCAGAGTTTGCTCCAGACAAGCCAAGAGAGGACAAACACCCCAAGAGCAATATTTTAGAGAAAGCACAACAGCTGAGAGGAGCTGGAACTCAACTTGGAATTAGCAGACGCTAACCACGTGGCTTCCCAGCTAACAGGTTTTCCGGACGCCACTGGCCTTCCTTCAGTGAAGGTATAGTTGTGTTGATGCCTTAATTTGAACATTTTCATGGCCGTCAGACTGTAAATCTGTAACCAAATAAACCCCCTTTGTAAAAGTCAATCCATTTCTGGTATTTTGCATAAGGGTAGCATTAGCAAACCGGAACAGCAGGGGACCAGAGACCCCCTCAGTTAGCTTTGGTTTCAGGTTCTCTCTCCCTGCCAGGGTGGATGCACAGCAAGCAGAGAGCAGAGGCCGGCCGGCGGTTTCATGGGTGCATGGTCTGTGTGGTTGCACAGAACCCCAAGCTCAGAGGGGCCCTGTGTTGGCTTTAATGCTTTGCTCTCAGTTTTGACATTTTTAAATATCTTTTTTTAATACAGAGACCTTGAGTTTTCTGCACTGGGTTTCATAAATGATGTGGCTGGTCCTGGTCAGGCTGGGGTTTTCTGTTTTTTCTGTTGGTATCTGTGGGGTCAGCTGAGCAATCTTGCCCCCCAACTCCTGGGCTGTCTTGCGCTGAAGCAGGGTGGGCATTTCTTGGGTTAGGAGAATCTTACTTCAAACACATTGATCAAAAATAGCATCAGACAGTAGTTTCTAGGGGGTGGGAAGATGGAGGGGAAGACAGAATTATTGCATAACGGGTGCAGAGTTTAGGTTTGAGGTGGTGAAAAAGTTTGGGTCATGGATATCGGTGATGGTAGCACAATATCATGAATGTAATTACTACTGAATTGTATACTTCACAGTGATTAAAATGGGAAATTTTGAGTTCTATATGTCACTACAATAAATTTTTTTAAATTAACAGATGGGAGAATACATTTGGAAGAATAAAAAGAAACTGGTAATAGTTTGAGAAACATTTAACTTTAAAAAGCTATTTAATTTTCCTGGAAGAAATCCTTTTCAGTATATAGCTTTTATTGTTATTTAATTTTCACCAAACACATGTATAACCTTCTTAAAAATTTTAAGATAATATTTTAATTTTAAGACAATATTTTTAAGCGTCAACAAACCAATTAGCGTCCTTGTTTCTACAGTGGGCCTCTTGTTTCCAAAGCAGCTGTCTTTGGCGAGCAAACATATTCTAAAGGGTGGGAGTTGTTTTACTGTTTCAAAGAACTCTGGAGATAAATTATTTCCCATCAGAAGGTTTAAATTTAACAGAGAGAGAGAGCCTATGACAGAAGCTACAAAACTTAATTGGTTTCTTGTTGCTTTCTAAGGGTTGTTTGGGTACAGCTGCTGTTTTAGTCTTTGAAACACAGGAATATTTCTGTGAACACTCATGGATAAAATAAAATCATGAACAAACCAGTAACTGGCTTCTGCTTAATTATGGGGTTGAGATATATAAATCATATACAGTGTGTATTTGAGTCATAGCATCCACATCCCTCAGAGCTTCTGACCATTTCTTAATTTATAATCATCTTCTTATTCATGAGGAATCCCTAGACTTAAGTCATTAGCATCCTTCATTCATATGATTATAGATAGGAAAAATCTACCCATGCAGAAGATATAAGAAAGCCAACACCCAGAAGATAACTGAAAATGCTTCCTGATTCTGGTCAAGAAACCATAAAAAGAACTTTTCCTTCTTAGACTCCAGACAGGGACCGACGTGTGCTTGTGAGCACCTGCAGGCAATCCACAAGCCCTGACTCGGTCCAACAGAGCAGGGAAATTCAAAAAGAAAATCCTGGCCTCTCAAACATCTATGCTGACCCATTAGAGCTACCAATACCCAAAGAGCACTTGTCTGAGCATGTGCTAAGCCAATTTACATAATGATAGAGAGTATGCACAATTTCTAATAAAGATATTGGCACGTCTGCCCAAAGAACATAGTCCTGGACACTTGCACTAACTTGTTAGCAAAAGAGCTGTTTATTAACAAAAACAAATGGTGCCCTTTGCTACCAAAAAAATAAACTAACTAACTGGAACGCAGTCTATTGACAGGAAAGACAGGGTGTTACAAATACATCATTTATGGGGAGAAAGGGAGGGTGCCCAAGTCCAAAATCGTACATGCTGCCCGGCAGTCCCCAGACGGCGGTGCCCTCACTAGAGATGACTGATCAGGGGCACCCGGGAGAGGGCAGCTCTTGGTGCAGCTGCCGGAAGAGCATCGCACACCGGTTCCTCTCCTGGGTCCTCCCCAGGCTGTGGTAGAGCCTGGCCTGGAAGTAGACGACGTCTCTGATTTGCTCTTTGCAGTCGACCTTTGCAAAATAGCTCCTGGCTTCGTTGAGGTTCTCAATGGCGGCCTCCAGAGCTGTGGGAAAGTGGAGAGAAATACCACATGCATTTAACTCAACACTCTACGTATAGTTTTCGAATAGGTATCTAGTTTTATTTGCTTAACTTTCACCAGATAGGTTATATTCTAGTCTAAGAAAAAAAAAATGCACTAGAGTGAGGTTTGTAAAAAGGTCTGTAGTCCTGATTTCTAATCAGGCACCTGGCTCTATAGGGTTAATATAACCACTCACCTGCCCTCAATCCTTCTTCCAGGCATGCATGTGCGGGAACTTTAAATGCAGTAGGTATGAAATGTTAACGGATATTTGTAAAACTCTGAACTGAAATGTTGTCCCAAATTTAATGTCTTTTCTTCTTCTGGGTCCTAAATTTTAGAAGTTCTCTGGAATAGTATTTCCTGACAATATTTGTAAGGCCTCCTACCTTCTACTTTCTTTGGTGGATCGTAGGAAGCTGCTGAAGCCACCTGGCACTTGGCCACCAAGAACATGGCACAACCTTTGTCCAGGACGGCGCCGTCAGCCAAGATGGGCTCAATGGCCATGTGGAGGAGACTCAGGGCCTGTTCAGGGATTCCAAGGATGAGCTGAAAAAGAAAGAGCATGGCACTGTGCATACCCACACCTTCTGCCAGGAAGGGCTCTGTGTCTGTTTCTAGCCCTTCTCCTGAGTGGCCACCGGCACACCACATCACAACGTGCACCAATCTGAGAAAATGTGGTGTGTGGCAATCTGATTTAGACTATGATAGAAGCAAAAGGATGTGATTATTCACAATACAGAAAGGTTTTTGTCTTCAGAAAAAGATCCGACATAGATATGCTTCAGATTGGCAATTCTAAAGGGTTGAACCAGCTGTGTAAGCCACCAAGAAAATAACTCAGAAGTACATGGTAGGCCCACCCTGACAAGATGGCGGAGTGAGATGCTTCAGGGCTCCGTCTCCCGACACAAACTTTGAACAATCAGCAAGAACTGGCAGAAATATCCTTCTCAAAGCTCCAGAAAATAGTTAAGGACTGCAGTGACAGGACAGGTGCCGAACCAAGAAAAAGGCGACTCAAATTGGTAGAACTGATGCGGTTAATTGTACAAATATAAGGAAGTTTTTATATGAACGATAACAAATGTATGTCACTATTACAAGGGGTTAAAAATAAAATGGTATATGGAAAAAATACAATTAATGCAAACCAAGGTCTACAGTTAACTGTAACACTGTAATATTCTTTCATTAATTGTAACAAAGGCAATTACCAAAGCCAAATGTCATTAAGAGATGGATATAAGGGAGGGGTATGGGATTTTTTTTTTCTTCTTTCTTTTCGGAAGAACTAGGAATGTTCTCTTATAGAGTGGGTGGTGAATGCATAACTATGTGAGTATATCAGGAGCCACTGATTGTACACTTAGGATGGATTGTATGGTGTCTGAATAAAACTGCTTAAAAAAGTAAGCAGAAAACTACAAGTGTTGGAGATGACATGGAGAAAGAGGTATACCTATTCACTGCTGGTAGGGAACAGAATTGTGCAGCCCCTCTGGAGGGTAGTATGGCAGTTCCTCAGGAAGCTAAGTATAAAACTGCCATATGATCCAGCAATCCCATTACTGGGTACATACTTGGAAGAACTGAAAGCAGGGACATGAACAGACATTTTCACGCTGATGTTTACAGTGGCATTATTCATGATCGCCAATGGATGGAGCCGGCTCGAGGGTCCACTGCCTGATGAGCAGAAAGGCGAACTGTGGTGTAGACATACGACAGAATATTGTGTGGCTGCAGAAAGGAATGAAGTTGTGAGGCGTGCAGTGATGTGACTGAAGCTTGAGGACATTATGTTGAGTGAAATAAACCAGAAACGAAAGGTCAAATATTGGATGATCTCACTAATATGAACTAAGTATAAAGAGCCAACTCTGAGAGATAAATTTGAAAGCGTATGTTATCAGGATATAGAAAGAGGTCAGAGATTGGGCAATTGATGCTTAAAGAGTATGGAATGTTCAGTAAGGTTGATTGTAAAGGTTTGGAAATGTATAGCATAATACAGTGTGATGGTAGCACAATACTGTAAGTGTTGGTTAAAAGAGGAAGGCTAGAGTCATGTATGTCACCAGAAGGAAAGATAGAGGATAAAAACTGGGACTGTATAATTTAGCAAAACCTAGAGTGGATTATGATGGTGGTTAATTGTACAAATATTGAAAGTTCTTACGTGAACTAGAGCAAACATGTCACTATTACAAGGTGTAATAATAGGGTGCTATGTGGGAAAAAATACAATTATTATAAACTAAGGTCTATAGTTAACAGTAACATTGTAGTATTCTTTCATTAACTGTAACAAAGGCACTATACCAAAGCTAAATGTCACTAAGAGGGGGGTATAAGGGGTATAGGATTTTCTTCTTTGGAAGAAATGGCAATGTTCTCATATTGACTGTAGTGGTGAACGCATAACTGTGATTATACCAAGAGCCACTGATTGTATACTTAGGATGGATTGTGTGGTGTGTGAATAAAACTGTTTAAAAAAAAAAGACGTGCCCTGCTCAAGGGCTGAAAATTAATAAAATAAATCAGTTTTACTGCAAAAAAAAGAAAAAGGGTAGAATCTTAGTGCAGCTTGGTGCAGACTGACCCACGCTCCCAGTGAGGTCCCTGGTGCAGGTTCCAGAGACAGGAGAAGAACCCTCATGCGAGATTGGGAGCATGGATGTCTGGCCAAATCTGTCTGGCGGTGGCCTGAGGGCCTCACCATTCTGGAACTTGCCATGCAGGTAGAAAGCAGCTCACAGAGCTCTCCTACAGAATGCTGTGGGAGAGCAATCAAGTGGCTGCCTGGGGCAAGGGGCTGTTGGTTGTAGTGCTTGAGGAAACTGTTTCCTAGGGAAGAGGGGACATTCCTGTCATGTAAATGGGGGAATTCCTAGGGCCACACACACATGCCCAAGACAAGAAAGGACCAGGGAGGCCCACTTTGGCCTCTTGCTATTCTCTAAGCTCACTGTATGGATAAGCTCTGAAGCAGAGAACTGGCACACGTCAGTCTGCAAAGACTGGGAAAGGGGTTTCCTTTTTTTTTTTTTTTTGGTAGCTCCTGGCATTCAAGGAAAGCTCTATCATAACACTAACTGGATACAACTTAAGGAACAGATAGCTCAGAGTTAAATTCTAGCAATAACAAATTAAAATGTCAAAATGTCCAGGTTAAACAAAACACTACAAAACACAAAGTAACAGGAGATGATGGCCCAGGCAAAGGAAAAATCAAAGCATTAGAAACTATCAATGAGGAGCCCATATCAGAAAAAGACTTTTAAAAAAATAGTGCTAAATATGCTCAAAGAGCTAAAGGAAATAATGGCCAAAGAACTAAAGGAAATAAGAAAAACAACAGATGAACATAAAAGGATTATCAATAGAGAGTAGGAAATTATAAAAAGAAACCAAACAGAGCTGAAGATCATGGTAACAGAAATAAAAAATTCCCTAGAGGGGTTCAACAGCAGATTGGAACAGGCTAAAGAAAGAATCAGGGAACTTGAAGAAAAGATAATGGAAACCATACAGCCTGAAGAGCAGAAAGAAGAAAGAATGAAGAAAAGTAAAGAGAGCCTGAGGAAACGTGGGACACCATCAAGCACACCAATATACACACTGTGGGAATCCCAGAAGGCGGAGAGAGAGAGAGAGGGGCAGAGAGAATATTCAAAGAAATAATGGCTGAAAACTTCCCAAATTTAACAAAAGACATGAATATACATGTTCAAAACACTGAACAAACTCCAAACGGCATGGCATATTATATAACCAAACTGTCAAATGCCATCTAAAGATAAAGAGAACTGTGAAAGCCCCAAGACAGAAGCAACAAGTCACATACAAGGGAGCCTCAATAAGATTAATTGCCAATTTCCATAGGAAATTATGGAGGCAAGAAGGCAGTGGGATGACACATTTAAAGTGGTGAAAGCAAACAATTGCCAACCAAGAAATTCTGTATCTGGCAAAACTGTCTTTCAGAAATGAAGGAGAGGAGGCGGGGCAAGATGGTAGACTGGTGAGCTGTATGTTTTAGTTACTCCTCCAGGAAAGTAGGTAAAAAGCCAGGAACTGCGTGGACTGGACACCACAGAGCAATCTGTCTTTGGGCATACTTCATACAACACTCATGAAAACGTGGAACTGCTGAGATCAGCGAAATCTGTAAGTTTTTGCGGCCAGGGGACCCGCGCCCCTCCCTGCCAGGCTCAGTCCCGGGGGAGGAGGGGCTGTCAGCTCCAGGAAGGAGAAGGGAGAATTGCAGTGGCTGCTCTTACCGGAAACTCATTCTACTGATTCAAACTCCAACCATAGATAGACTGAGGCCAGACACCAGAGACTCTGAGAGCAGCCAGCCCAGCAGAGAGGAGACAGGCATAGAAAAAAAACAACACAAAAAACTCCAAAATAAAAGCAGAGGATTTTTGGAGTTCTGGTGAACACAGAAAGGGGAAGGGCGGAGATCAGGCCTTGAGGCGCATATGCAAATCCCGAAGCAAGGCTGATCTCTCTGCCCTGGGCACTTTTCCTTAATGGCCCTGGTTGCTTTGTCTATTAGCATTTCAATAACCCATTAGATCTCTGAGGAGGGCCGTGTTTTTTTTTGTTTGTTTGTTTGTTTTTTTTTTTGTTTTTTTTTTTTTTAAATCCTTTTTGCTTTTTCTAAAACAATTACTCTAAGAAGCTCAATACAGAAAGCTTCAAAGAATTGAAATTTGGGCACGTCAAGTCAAGAGCAGAACTAAGAGAGCTCTGAGACAAAAGGCAATAATCCACTGGCTGAGAAAATTCACTAAACAACACAACTTCCCAAGAAAAGGGGGGTGTCCGCTCACAGCCACCATCCTGGTGGACAGGAAACACTCCTGCCCATCGCCAGCCCCATAGCCCAGAGCTGCCCCAGACAACCCAGTGTGACGGAAGTGCTTCAAATAACAGGCACACACCACAAAACTGGGCGTGGACATTAGCCTTCCCTGCAACCTCAGCTGAATCTCCCAGAGCTGGGAAGGGGGAGCAGTGTGAATTAACAGAGCCCCATTCAGCCATCATTTGAGCAGACTGGGAGCCTCCCAACACAGCCCAGCAGCCCAGAACTGCCCTGGGGGGACGGCACTCACCTGCGACATAGCACAGTCATCCCTCAACAGAGGACCCGGGGTGCACAGCCTGGAAGAGGGGCCCACTTGCAAGTCTCAGGAGCCATACGCCAATACCAAAGACTTGTGGGTCAGTGGCAGAGACAAACTGTGGCAGGACTGAACTGAAGGATTAGACTATTGCAGTAGCTTTAAAACTCTAGGATCATCAGGGAGATTTGATTGTTAGGGCCACCCCCCCTCCCCGACTGCCCAGAAACACGCCCCACATACAGGGCAGGCAACACCAACTACACACGCAAGCTTGGGACACCAATTGGGCCCCACAAGACTCACTCCCCCACTCACCAAAAAGGCTAAGCAGGGGAGATCTGGCTTGTGGAGAACAGGTGGCTCGTGGACGCCACCTGCTGGTTAGTTAGAGAAAGTGTACTCCACGAAGCTGTAGATCTGATAAATTAGAGATAAGGACTTCAACTGGTCTACAAACCCTAAAAGAACCCTATCAAGGTCAGCAAATGCCACGAGGCCAAAAACAACAGAAAATTATAAAGCATATGAAAAAACCAGACGATATGGATAACCCAAGCCCAAGCACCCAAATCAAAAGACCAGAAGAGACACACCTAGAGCAGCTACTCAAAGAACTAAAGATGAACAATGAGACCCTAGTACGGGATATGAAGGAAATCAAGAAGACCCTAGAAGAGCATAAAGAAGACATTGCAAGACTAAATAAAAAAATGGATGATCTTATGGAAATTAAAGAAACTGTTGACCAAATTAAAAAGATTCTGGACACTCATAGTACAAGACTAGAGGAAGTTGAACAACGAATCAGTGACCTGGAAGATGACAGAATGGAAAATGAAAACATAAAAGAAAGAATGGGGAAAAAAATTGAAAAACTCGAAATGGACCTCAGGGATATGATAGATAATATGAAACGTCCGAATATAAGACTCATTGGTGTCCCAGAAGGGGAAGAAAAGGGTAAAGGTCTAGGAAGAGTATTCAAAGAAATTGTTGGGGAAAACTTCCCAAATCTTCTAAACAACATAAATACACAAATCATAAATGCTCAGCGAACTCCAAATAGAATAAATCCAAAAAAACCCACTCCGAGACATATACTGATCACACTGTCAAACATAGAAGAGAAGGAGCAAGTTCTGAAAGCAGCAAGAGAAAAGCAATTCACCACATACAAAGGAAACAGCATAAGACTAAGTAGTGACTACTCAGCAGCCACCATGGAGGCGAGAAGGCAGTGGCACGATATATTTAAAATTCTGAGTGAGAGGAATTTCCAGCCAAGAATACTTTATCCAGCAAAGCTCTCCTTCAAATTTGAGGGAGAGCTTAAATTTTTCACAGACAAAGAAATGCTGAGAGAATTTGCTAACAAGAGACCTGCCCTACTGGAGATACTAAAGGGAGCCCTACAGACAGAGAAACAAAGACAGGACAGAGAGACTTGGAGAAAGGTTCAGTACTAAAGAGATTCGGTATGGGTACAATAAAGGATATTAATAGAGAGAGGGAAAAATATGGCAAACATAATCCAAAGGATAAGATGGCCGATTCAAGAAATGCCTTCACGGTTTTAACGTTGAATGTAAATGGATTAAACTCCCCAATTAAAAGATATAGATTCGCAGAATGGATCAAAAAAAATGAACCATCAATATGTTGCATACAAGAGACTCATCTTAGACACAGGGACACAAAGAAACTGAAAGTGAAAGGATGGAAAAAAATATTTCATGCAAGCTACAGCCAAAAGAAAGCAGGTGTAGCAATATTAATCTCAGATAAAATAGACTTCAAATGCAGGGATGTTTTGAGAGACAAAGAAGGCCACTACATACTAATAAAAGGGGCAATTCAGCAAGAAGAAATAACAATCGTAAATGTCTATGCACCCAATCAAGGTGCCACAAAATACATGAGAGAAACATTGGCAAAACTAAAGGAAGCAATTGATGTTTCCACAATAATTGTGGGAGACTTCAACACATCACTCTCTCCTATAGATAGATCAACCAGACAGAAGACCAATAAGGAAATTGAAAACCTAAACAATCTGATAAATGAATTAGATTTAACAGACATCTACAGGACATTACATCCCAAATCAACAGGATACACATACTTTTCTAGTGCTCACGGAACTTTCTCCAGAATAGATCATATGCTGGGACATAAAACAAGCCTCAATAAATTTAAAAAGATTGAAATTATTCAAAGCACATTCTCTGACCACAATGGAATACAATTAGAAGTCAATAACCATCAGAGACTTAGAAAATTCACAAATACCTGGAGGTTAAACAACACACTCCTAAACAATCAGTGGGTTAAAGAAGAAATAGCAAGAGAAATTGCTAAATATATAGAGACGAATGAAAATGAGAACACAACATACCAAAACCTATGGGATGCAGCAAAAGCAGTGCTAAGGGGGAAATTTATAGCACTAAACGCATATATTAAAAAGGAAGAAAGAGCCAAAATCAAAGAACTAATGGATCAACTGAAGAAGCTAGAAAATGAACAGCAAACCAATCCTAAACCAAGTACAAGAAAAGAAATAACAAGGATTAAAGCAGAAATAAATGACATAGAGAACAAAAAAACAATAGAAAGGATAAATATCACCAAAAGTTGGTTCTTTGAGAAGATCAACAAGATTGACAAGCCCCTAGCTAGACTGACAAAATCAAAAAGAGAGAAGACCCATATAAACAAAATAATGAATGAAAAAGGTGACATAACTGCAGATCCTGAAGAAATTAAAAAAATTATAAGAGGATATTATGAACAACTGTATGGCAACAAACTGGATAATGTAGAAGAAATGGACAATTTCCTGGAAACATATGAACAACCTAGACTGACCAGAGAAGAAATAGAAGACCTCAACCAACCCATCACAAGCAAAGAGATCCAATCAGTCATCAAAAATCTTCCCACAAATAAATGCCCAGGGCCAGATGGCTTCACAGGGGAATTCTACCAAACTTTCCAGAAAGAACTGACACCAATCTTACTCAAACTCTTTCAAAACATTGAAAAAAATGGAACACTACCTAATTCATTTTATGAAGCTAACATCAATCTAATACCAAAACCAGGCAAAGATGCTACAAAAAAGGAAAACTACCGGCCAATCTCCCTAATGAATATAGATGCAAAAATCCTCAACAAAATACTTGCAAATCGAATCCAAAGACACATTAAAAAAATCATACACCATGACCAAGTGGGGTTCATTCCAGGCATGCAAGGATGGTTCAACATAAGAAAAACAATCAATGTATTACAACACATTAAAAACTCGAAAGGGAAAAATCAATTGATCATCTCAATAGATGCTGAAAAAGCATTTGACAAAATCCAACATCCGTTTTTGATAAAAACACTTCAAAAGGTAGGAATTGAAGGAAACTTCCTCAACATGATAAAGAGCATATATGAAAAACCCACAGCCAGCATAGTACTCAATAGTGAGAGGCTGAAAGCCTTCCCTCTAAGATCAGGAACAAGACAAGGATGCCCGCTGTCACCACTGTTATTCAACATTGTGCTGGAAGTGCTAGCCAGGGCAATCCGGCAAGACAAAGAAATAAAAGGCATCCAAATTGGAAAAGAAGAAGTAAAACTGTCATTGTTTGCAGATGATATGATCTTATATCTAGAAAACCCTGAGAAATCAACGATACACCTACTAGAGCTAATAAACAAATTTAGCAAAGTAGCGGGATACAAGATTAATGCACATAAGTCAGTAATGTTTCTATATGCTAGAAATGAACAAACTGAAGAGACACTCAAGAAAAAGATACCATTTTCAATAGCAACTAAAAAAATCAAGTACCTAGGAATAAACTTAACCAAAGATGTAAAAGACCTATACAAAGAAAACTACATAACTCTACTAAAAGAAATAGAAGGGGACCTTCAAAGATGGAAAAATATTCCATGTTCATGGATAGGAAGACTAAATGTCATTAAGATGTCAATTCTACCCAAACTCATCTACAGATTCAATGCAATCCCAATCAAAATTCCAACAACCTACTTTGCAGACTTGGAAAAGCTAGTTATCAAATTTATTTGGAAAGGGAAGATGCCTCGAATTGCTAAAGACACTTTAAAAAAGAAAAACGAAGTGGGAGGACTTACACTCCCTGACTTTGAAGCTTATTATAAAGCCACAGTTGCCAAAACAGCATGGTACTGGCACAAAGATAGACATATAGATCAATGGAATCGAATTGAGAATTCAGAGATAGACCCTCAGATCTATGGCCGACTGATCTTTGATAAGGCCCCCAAAGTCACCGAACTGAGCCATAATGGTCTTTTCAACAAATGGGGCTGGGAGAGTTGGATATCCATATCCAAAAGAATGAAAGAGGACCCCTACCTCACCCCCTACACAAAAATTAACTCAAATTGGACCAAAGATCTCAATATAAAAGAAAGTACCATAAAACTCCTAGAAGATAATGTAGGAAAACATCTTCAAGACCTTGTATTAGGAGGCCACTTCCTAGACTTTACACCCAAAGCACAAGCAACAAAAGAGAAAATAGATAAATGGGAACTCCTCAAGCTTAGAAGTTTCTGCACCTCAAAGGAATTTCTCAAAAAGGTAAAGAGGCAGCCAACTCAATGGGAAAAAATTTTTGGAAACCATGTATCTGACAAAAGACTGATATCTTGCATATACAAAGAAATCCTACAACTCAATGACAATAGTACAGTCGGCCCAATTATAAAATGGGCAAAAGATATGAAAAGACAGTTCTCTGAAGAGGAAATACAAATGGCCAAGAAACACATGAAAAAAATGTTCAGCTTCACTAGCTATTAGAGAGATGCAAATTAAGACCACAATGAGATACCATCTAACACCGGTTAGAATGGCTGCCATTAAACAAACAGGAAACTACAAATGCTGGAGGGGATGTGGAGAAATTGGAACTCTTATTCATTGTTGGTGGGACTGTATAATGGTTCAGCCACTCTGGAAGTCAGTCTGGCAGTTCCTTAGAAAACTAGAGATAGAGCTACCATTCGATCCAGCGATTGCACTTCTCGGTATATACCCGGAAGATCGGAAAGCAGTGACACGAACAGATATCTGCACGCCAATGTTCATAGCAGCATTATTCACAATTGCCAAGAGATGGAAACAACCCAAATGTCCATCAACAGATGAGTGGATAAATAAAATGTGGTATATACACACGATGGAATACTACGCGGCAGTAAGAAGGAATGATCTGGTGAAACATATGACAACATGGATGAACCTTGAAGACATAATGCTGAGCGAAATAAGCCAGGCACAAAAAGAGAAATATTATATGCTACCACTAATGTGAACTTTGAAAAATGTAAAACAAATGGTTTATAATGTAGAATGTAGGGGAACTAGCAGTAGAGAGCAATTAAGGAAGGGGGAACAATAATCCAAGAAGAACAGATAAGCTATTTAACGTTCTGGGGATGCCCAGAAATGACTATGGTCTGTTAATTTCTGATGGATGTAGTAGGAACAAGTTCACTGAAATGTTGCTATAGTATGTAACTTTCTTGGGGTAAAGTAGGAACATGTTGGAAGTTAAGCAGTTATCTTAGGTTAGTTGTCTTTTTCTTACTCCCTTGCTATGGTCTCTTTGAAATGTTCTTTTATTGTATGTTTGTTTTTTTTTTTTTTTCTTTTTAACTTTTTTTTTTCATACAGTTGATTTGAAAAAAGAAGGGAAAGTTAAAAAAAAAAAAAAAGAAAAAAGACAAACAAGGAAAAAAAAAAAAAAAAAAAAAAAACGATGTAGTGCCCCCATGAGGAGCCGGGGGAGAATGCAGGGGTATTCGCCTACCCCACCTCCATGGTTGCTAACATGACCACAGACATAGGGGACTGGTGGTTTGATGGGTTGAGCCCTCTACCATAAGTTTTACCCTTGGGAAGACGGTTGCTGCAAAGGAGAGGCTAGGCCTCCCTGTATTTGTGCCTAAGAGTCTCCTCCTGAATGCCTCTTTGTTGCTCAGATGTGGCCCTCTCTCTCTGGCTAAGCCAACTTGAAAGGTGAAATCACTGCCCTCCCCCCTACGTGGGATCAGACACCCAGGGAAGTGAATCTCCCTGGCAACGTGGAATATGACTCCCGGGGAGGAATGTAGACCCGGCATCGTGGGATGGAGAACATCTTCTTGACCAAAAGGGGGATGTGAAAGGAAATGAAATAAGCTTCAGTGGCAGAGAGATTCCAAAACGAGCCGAGAGATCACTCTGGTGGGCACTCTTACGCACACTTTAGACAACCTTTTTTAGGTTCTAAAGAATTGGGGTAGCTGGTGGTGGATACCTGAAACTATTAAACTACAACCCAGAACCCATGAATCTCGAAGACAGTTGTATAAAAATGTAGCTTATGAGGGGTGACAGTGGGATTGGGAATGCCATAAGGACCAAACTCCACTTTGTCTAGTTTATGGATCGATGTGTAGAAAAGTAGGGGAAGCAAACAAACAGACAAAGGTACCTAGTGTTCTTTTTTACTTCAATTGCTCTTTTTCACTCTAATTATTATTCTTGTTATTTTTGTGTGTGTGCTAATGAAGGTGTCAGGGATTGATTTAGGTGATGAATGTACAACTATGTAATGGTACTGTAAACAATCGAAAGTACAATTTGTTTTGTATGACTGCGTGGTATGTGAATATATCTCAATAAAATGATGATTAAAAAAAAAAAAAAAAAAAAAAAAAAAAAGAGACCCAGACTGGGAGCCCTGAGACCACAGGTCGGGTCCTGGCTTGTCCTCAAATCGAACTGCATGACCTGAGGCTAATCTCTTTACCTCTCTGTGTCTGTTTTCTCACCTATAAAATGGAAAAAATAAAATGTGATTCACCTCAAAAAAAAAAAAAAAAAAAAAAAAAAAAAAGAAATGAAGGAGAGATTAAGACATTCCCAGATAAACAGAACCCACAGGAGTTAGTCACCAATAGACCAGCATTACAAGAGAAGCTAAATAGAGTTCTGCAGGTTGATAGGAAAAGATAACAAACAAGAGACTGGAGCCACGTGAAGAAATATGGATAATGACATGGGTAAATATAAATACTTGTAGTATCATATTTTTTACTTCCTACAGGATCTAAAAGGCAGATATATAAAATGTAATGATAAATCAGTGGTTTTGGACTCATAATGTATAAAAATGCAATTTGTGACAAGTACATAAAGGTGGGGGGGACGGATGGGTATAGGGACATAGTTGGTGTATGCCACTGAAGTTAAGCTGGTATCTAAACAAAAAGAATGTTATAGATTTTGGATGCTAAATTTAAGCCCCATGGTAACTATAAAGAAAATACAGCTAGGGGAGAGTGGGGTTGGAAAGTAGAGTTAATGCATAATGGGTGTGGGATTTCTGTTTGGGAAGATGGGAAAGTTTTAGTAATGGAAGGTGGTGAGGGTACTAAAAATTGTAAATACGAGTAATCCCACTGAATGATGTGCTTGGGAGTAGATGAGATGGGAAAGGTTACCCTGTACGCATGTTCCCACAATTTAAAAAAAAAGAATGAGCAACTAAAGAGACAATGACAATGAAATATAGTACATAATCCTGAACAGGAGAAAAGGCCCAAAAGGACATATTGGGTTATGAAAAAAAATTGAAGTATAGACTATAAGCTTTATATCAATGTTAAATTTCCTAAACTGGAAAACTGTACTTAAGGTGAATACATAAGTGAACATCCTTATTCTTGAGGAATACACATGGCAATATTAAGTGTTCAAGGAACATGATGTATACAACCTACACTCAGGTGTTCAGAAAATGGATTGTAAACAGCTATAGAACAGATAGATGGATAGACAAATAGATGGATCAAGAGACTGATGGTGAGATAGAATGATCAGCAAATGTGGCAAAATGTTAAAATTGGTAGACCTGGGTATCTGGGAGGATTATGTCGGAGTTTTCCAAATAGGGTTTGTATTATTTTTGCTAACTGTATTGTAAGTGAAAGTATTTCAAAATAAAATTTTTAAAACAAGGTATACAGGAGAACCTAAGATGGTGGCTAGGTGAGACAAGGTAAAAAAACACCTCCGTGAAAAATACTAGATAAAAACCAGAAAGTGACCCAGAACACCACTACCAGCAATGCACCAGGGAACTCCTGGTTTCACTAAATCCACAGGGAACGTGCTTTTGGTGAAACCAGGAGCCTGCATTCTGAAATGAGTGAGTGAGCCGGCTGAAAGTCCCACGGCTGTGCTGCAGTGTGGGGAAATGGTGGACTGGCGTTTGGAGACGGACTAGTTCTTTAAAAAGAAAAAAAGCCTGGGAGTGGCTGCAGATATTATGGGGAGAGCCACACAGTGAAGCATAGTGGGAGCGGGCTGGGCTAATGCCTCGGTGTCTGGTGTGGAGGATACCCCTTCCCACACCCGCTGCTGATTGTCTCGAGACCACAGGAGCAGAGGGGAGCCAAAAGGAGAAAAAAAACCGCATTCCTTGCAGCCATGTCCCCAGCAGACTGGGGATGCTCCAGCCCGGAGCCAGACCCACAGCCCAGAGCCGCACCAAGAAACCCAGTGTGACAGGGAATCTTTCCCGCAGCAATACACACAAGCCACAATATCAGCCGTGGACAGTGGCCTTTAATACACCCACGGCTGATTGTCCCAGAGCTGGGAGGGCGGAGCTGTGTGAAAAAGGGGAAGTTAACGAGTCCCATTCAACCATCTTTGAAGCGGGCTGGGAACGCCCCTCCACGGCCCGGTGACCCAGGGCTTCCCTGGAGGCCGGCGCACACTAGTGACGTGGTGCGGCCCTCCCTCAGCAGAGGTCCTGGAAGAGCACAGCTGGGAAGGGGGAACCGCTCGGAAATCCCAGGGACCCTACGCAAATACCAAGGACATGTGGGTTAGGGCAGAGACAATCGGTAAAAGACTGAAATGAAGGCTTAGGCTCCTGCAACAGCCTTAAATCTCCGGGAACACTTGGGAGGTTTGATTATTAAAGCTGCCCTGCCTGCCTAACCACCCAGACACACGCCCCCACATTCAGGGCGGACAGCACCAGCAACACACCCAAACTTGGTGCACCAACTGGACCCCATAAGAATCAGACCCCCACACACCAAAGACAAAGTGGTTGAGAACTGACTTGAGGGGAATAAGTGACTCGCGGACGCCATCTGCTGGTTAGAGAAAGTGTACGCCACCAAGCTGCAGGTCTGTCAAATTAGGGATCAAGTAAAGCAAATGCCAAGAGGCCAAAAACAACAAAAAATCTTAAAGCATATGATAAAACCAGACGATACGGAGAACCCAAACCAAAACACCCAAAACAAAAGATCAGAAGACACACAGTACTTGGCACAATTAATCAAATAATTACAGACAGGCAACAAGAGCATGGCTCAGGATATAAAGGACATGAAGAAGACCATGGCACAGGATATAAAGGATATAATGAAGACCCTAGAAGAGCATAAAGAAGAAATTGCAGGAGTAAATAAAAAAATAGAAGATCTTATGGAAATGAAAGAAACTGTTGGCCGAATTAAAAAGACTCTGGATACTCATAATACAAGATTAGAAGAAGTTGAACAACAACTCAGTGTCCTAGAAGTCCACAGAACAGAAAATGAAAGAACAAAAGAAAGAATGGGTAAAAAAATAAAAAAAATCGAAATGGATCTCAGGGATATGATAGATAAAATAAAACGTCCAAATTTAAGACTCATTGGTGTCCCAGAAGGGGAAGAGAAGGGTAAAGGTCTAGAAAGAGTATTCAAAGAAATTGTTGGGAAAAACTTCCCAAACCTTCTACACAGTATAAATACACAAAGCATAAATGCCCAGCAAACTCCAAATAGAATAAATCCAAATAAACTCACTCTAAGACATATTTTGATCAGACTGACAAATACTGAAGAAAAGGAGCAAGTTCTGAAAGCAAGAGAAAAGCAATTCACCACATACAAAGGGAACAACATAAGACTAAGTAGTGACTACTCAGCGGCCACCATGGAGGCAAGAAGGCAGTGGCATGACATATTTAAAACTTTGAGAGAGAAAAATTTCCAACCAAGAATACTTTATCCAGCAAAACTCTCCTTCAAATTTGAGGGAGAGCTTAAATTTTTCACTGACAAACAAATGCTGAGAGATTTTGCTATAAAAGACCTGCCCGACTTCAGATACTAAAGGGAGCCCTACTGACAGAGAAAAAAGCCGAGGGACTTCATCACCAGTAGATCAGTCCTATAAGAAATGCTAAAGGGAGTTGAGCAGGCTGAAAGGAAGGGACACTAAACAATTGACTGAAACTACATGAAGAAATAAAGGGTACCACTAAAGATCACATGGTAAATATAAATACCAATACTACTATATTTTTGATTTGTAACTCCACTATTTACTTCCTACAGGATCTAAAATACATAAACTGTAATGATAAATCAGTGGTTTTGGACTCAATGTAAAATAGGTAATTTTTGACAAGAACTACATAAAAGTGGGGGAATGAGGGTGTACAGGATCATAGTTTATGTGTCATATTGAAGTTAAGTTGGTATCAAAGAAAAACAAGATTGTTATAGATTTTAGATGTTAAATTTAAGCCCCACGGTAAACACAAAGAAAGTATCAGAGAATACGATCATAGTGATGAAAAGTAGAGTAGGGGTTCCGAGAAGTGGGGGAAGGGGCAACACAGACTTAAGAAATGAGTGTAGGGTTTCTGTTTGGGGTGAAGGGAAACTTCTAGAAATGGATGGTGGGAAGGTGATAGCATTGCAACATTCTAAATGTGATTAATCCCACTAATGGAATGCTAGGGAGGGGGTGGAATGGGAAGATTTAGGTTGTATATATGTTTCCACAATAGAAAAAAAAAAAAAGAAGAAGAAGACATTCTAAATAGATGACAATTAAATGCCAAGGATGATCCTGGATGGGATCTGAGGATGGAGGAGAGGAGGCTCAAAGGGACACAGATGGGACATAAGGAAAAAAAAAAAAAAAAGGAAATATAGAATGTAAGCTTTGTATCAAGGTTGAATTTCTTGAACTTCTTAGCTGCGTTTAATGGGATTGCATAAAAGAATGTTCTTGTTCATGGGAAATGTATATGTGAATTATATTGTTTTTTCAAGGATGTGTGCAGCTTGCTCTCGTATATTCAGAAGACAGAGCAATAGATGATGGATGATAGGGAGGGAGAGAGGGAAGGAGGGAAAGAAAGAAAGAAATGGTGGTGTGACGGGATGTTAAAGGTGGTGGACCGGGGTATCAGGGAAGGGGGCTCGGGGTATGCTGGAGTTCTATGTATGGGGTTTGTACTGTTTTTGCAACTGTTCCTGTAAGTTTGAATTTATCTCAAAATAAAATTTCTTATTTAAAAAAAAGGTATATAATAAACAACAAGAGAATTAAAATGGTACACTGGAAAATAACTACATAACACCAAAGAAGGCAGTAATGGAGGAACTAAGGGACAAAAAAGAAATAAGGCTAACACAAAATGGTAGAAGTCCTTCTTTATCAGTAATTACATTAAATGTAAATAAATTAAACTCTACAATTAGAAAGCTGAGATTGATGGAATGGATTAAAATATCAATCCACCTATATGCTGTCTACAAGAGACTCATTTTAGATTCAAATATACAAATAGGATGAAACTGAAAGGACAGAAAAGGTATCCCATGCAAACAGTAACCAAAGGGGATAGACTTTAAGTGAAAATTTTTACAAGAGACAAAGAAGGATGCTGTATAATAACAGAAGGATCAGTTCATTAAGATAAAACGATTAGAAACATATATATACTTAACAGAGCCTCAAAATAGATGAAGGAAAACTGAATTGAAGGAAATTAGAATTGAAGGGAGAAGTAGACAGTTCTACAATAATAGTTGGAGACTTTAAATACCCCACTTTCAATAATGGATAGAACTAGACAATAGATCAGGAAGGAAACAGAACACTTGAACATTATAAACCATCTAGTCCTAACAGACATATATAGAACACTTCATCAAACAAGAGAATGCATATTTTTGTCAAGTGCATATGGATCATTCTCCAGGCTAGACCATAAGTTAGGCTGCAAAGTAAGGCTCAATAAATTTTAAAATACTGAAATCATACCAAGTATCTTCTCTGGCTCCAATGAAATGAAATTAGAAATCAAGAATAGAAGATATCTGGAATATTCACAAAAATGTGGAAACTAAACAACACATTCTTAACCAAAGGGTCAAAGAAGAACTCACCAAAATACTTTGAGATGAGTGAAAGCAAAGACACAACACACCAAAATTTATGGGCTTGAGTGAAAGCAGTGCTTAAAGGAAATTTATAGTTGTAAATGGCTACATTAAAAAGATCTCAAATCAGTAAGCTAACCCTCCACCTTAAGGAACTAGAAAAAGAGCAAACTAAACCCAAAACTAGAAGAAGGAAGGAAATACTACGGATTAGAG
This sequence comes from Choloepus didactylus, assembly GCF_015220235.1. Lineage (NCBI taxonomy): Eukaryota > Metazoa > Chordata > Mammalia > Pilosa > Megalonychidae > Choloepus > Choloepus didactylus. Next base: position 9,714,599 of record NC_051329.1, on the reverse strand, counting down.
CAGATATAAACAAAACAGAGAATGGAAAAACAATAAAGTCAATGAAACTAAAAGTTGGATCTGGAAAGATCAACACAATTGACAAACCTTTAGCTAGACTGAACAAGAAAAAAGAAAGAAGACTCAAATAACTAAAATCAGGAATAAAAAAAGGGACATCACTACCAACATTACAGAAATAAAAAAGATTATACAAGAATACCATGAACAATTGTATGCTACCCAATTAGATAACCTAGATAAAATGGACAGATTACTAGAAAGACACAAACTATTGGAAGTAGATTGTCTGAATAAACCTGTAACAAGTAATGACATTGAACTGGTAATTAAAAATACTTTCAACAAAGAAAAGCCCAAGACTAAACGGCTTTACTGGTAGATTCAACATTCAAAGAATTAACACCAATCCTTCTCAAACTTTTCCAAAAAAAACAGAAGAAGAGGGAACACGTCCTTAATTCATTCTTTCAGGCCAGCATTACCTGATACCAAAGCCAAACAAAGACATCACAAGAAAAGAATACTACAGACCAATATCCCTTATGAATATTGCAATAGTCAAGTTCACTTGTCAACTTGGCTAGGTTATGGTGTCTGTTGTGTGGTCCAGATTATTACTGATTATTAGGGTATTTTATGGACTTAAATCATTAGTCTGTTGATTGCATCTATGACTGATTGCATCTACAATCAACAAAGGAGATGGCCTTCAGCACAAGAGAAGTCTCACCCAATCAGCTGAAAGTCTTAAAGGGGGCAATGATGATTTTGGCAATAAGGAAGAATCCCCATCTCTACTTCAGCCAGCCAGATTCTTCCAGGCAATTCATCAAAACCTTCGTTTGAGTTCCTCACAGTTACATGAGCAACTAGGGAAATGTAAATCAAAACCACAACGAGATACCACTTTACACCCACCAGGAAGGCTATAATTTAAATATAGAAAGTAACAAGTGTTGACAAGGATGTGGAGAAACTGGAATTCTTGTACACTGCTGGTGGGAATATAAAACGGTGCAGTCGTGGAAAACAGTTGGGCAGTTCCTCAAAACATTAAACACAGAATTATCTTATGACCCAGGAATTCCACACCTAGGTATACACCCAGGAGAACTGTAAACAGGTATGCAACAAAAACATGAATGTTCAGAGCAGCATTATTTATAACAGTTAAAAGGTGGAAAAACAATTCAAATGGTCACCAACAGACAGACAGATAACAAAATGTGGTCACATAACTATTCAGCTATAAAAAGGAATGACGTTTTGCTCCATGCTGAAACCATTATGCCGGGTGAAAGGAGCCAGTCACAAAAGGCCACATACTGTATGACTGCATTTATATGAACTATCCAGAAGAGGCAACTCCACAGAGACAGGAAGTCATGTCTGTCAGGGGCTGGGGGAAGGAGGAATGGGAGTGACTGCTTAATAAGTGCAGCCCTTCTTTACAGGGTGATGAAAATATTCTGGAATTAGATACTGATGATGGTTCACAACCTTGTGAATATACCAAAACCCAACTAAACTGTAAACTTTGAAATGGTTAAAATGGTAAATATTACAGTATATGAATTTTATTTCAATTAAAAAAAAATCACTGGGAAAGCTGCTAAGGAACCAAATTCCTAGGCTTTGCCCTCGAGATTCTGACTCAGTGGGTCTAAGGCAAGGGCCAGTAGCATATTTTTCTTAAATCTTTCCAAGTGATTCTAATGTACAGGCAGATTGTGCAACCTGTGCTTTAGTTAATAAATCCCTCCAGTGAGTTTAAAATTATTCATTCATTCATTCAAGGAAATATTTATCGAAAGCCTTTTATGTATTAGCTCTTACTAGACACCATGGGATACAGCAGCGAAAAAACAAAGATTTCCTTCCTTCATAGCATTTACATTCTACTGTGGGAGACAGAAAACAAATAAAAAATCCAATTTGATTTCCAAAAAAAACTTCTAATGAACACACGAATTCCTCATTCCTTTATTTGCCACCTTGTTAAATTAAGCGATGCTGGGTGCCAGCTCACCAGTAACATGACGCAAGCCTCCTCCCTAAAAGGTGAGACCCCCTTACTAAACAACTTGGTAAAGCCAGTGCCACTGGGCAGTGCCAGCTTGTCACCAAGTCCACAACGCCACAGACTTCCTGGGAAGGCTTTCATATGGAGACTACATTTCCAGACTTCAATGGCAAGGAGCGAAAGCTCATTAGATTTTTTCAAACCCAAACTCACCAGTTCTTGAGAACAAATATGTGCTATAAAAACAGAGATCGGCTTACCTGGGCAAAAGCCAAGTTAAGCACTGTTTCGGAGGCCAAATACTGTAAGCGGTACTCCTTCGAGAGGGCTAGAGCCTGCAGGAGGACGGGCAGCGCGATGGTTGGGGAGGAGGAGCGCCAGTACAGCTCTGCCACTGCCAGCAGGACACTGAGAGCAAAGAGAAGCTGGGATGAAAACAGCCAACCTGAGGCAATGTCTGCATCAGATGCAAGCGACCAGGCTTACCTAATCACCATTTCTGTATTTTTAATTTTCTGACAACGAATCAACAGCTTTTGTAAAAGCTTGTGTGCCTCTGACATCTGGTTCTGAGCTTGTAGTACAATTGCTTTTCTGTAACAGAAACAAATAAATACCAGTGATTACGCTAATGCTCCATAACAGTTAAAACTATGGTCACTTTTCGGGTTAGAATCCCCATCTCCTCAATCAGACTGCAAACCCTGCAAGGGGAAGTACTCTGTCTAATATAATTTTAATTATAAGAAAAAAAAACACCGTATACGTGTGTGCACGAATGCATATATACTTGCAAGAATGTGTTTGTATATTAACAGTCAAACATATACACACATTCACACACACATGGATGCAAGAAAAAATTCTGGAATTACAGAGTCCAGAATGTTAGTGATGCTCTCTGGGTGATATTTTATTTTGCTTATCTGTATTTTTTTATTTCCTGTAATAAAATGTTTTTTTCCCTAAGCTAAAATAAATAAATTAATAATGACCCATTCACAAACTATTACACATACATAAAAACAAAACCATTTAAAAAGTACTTCATTTTGGGATTGGAGTTTTCAAAGTTTCTTACCTATATACACCCTCTATGCTATTAAGAGCTGTGATTCCTGCAACAAGTGAATCAGCCAAATGATATTTGCCATCATTCATTGCTCTGTCAAACTGTATTTTCTGATCACATAGCATCCATAACTAATAATAAGAAAAAAAGAAAAAAAATGGCATATGTTCACCTTATTACTCAATGGAGATACAAAGGTATTTTGGCTTGTTTAACAAATATCCTTAGAACTGTTCACCCGCATTCTTTTTCATTTTATATTTAAAACTTTTTGTCTAAAATATTTCAAGCACATGAAAAAGCAGACAGAATAAAATAACAAAGTGAACCAATCACCGACTTTGTCAAATCACATTTTGCTATATTTACTTCAGATACTATTAGATAATATTGAGGTCCCCATGTTTCTTTCACAAATTCCACTCTCCTCTCTCCTTTTCCAAAGTAAGCACTTAATATTTATCATTCCCATGCATATATACTTATACAGAAACAACATATAATATTATTTGTGTTTTTAAGCTTTGTATAAAAAAATCACTTTGTGTATGCAACTTTTGTCTTTTGCCATCTTGCTTTTTTAGCACTACATTATTTTTCTGAGACTTATACATGTTTATACAAGTAGTTCAAGTTTATTCATTTTAACTGAACAGTTTTCAATTATATGAATAAGAGGCAATTTCTCTATTCTCATGTCTATGGGTATTGAGGTAGGACCTGATTTTTCACTCTTACGGACAACATTGCAATCAATACTCACACAGCTCTCCTTGTGCATGGGTATATAGACTGCGTTATCTAGCCACCAGTGGAATTGCTGGGTTGGGGGAGCATATGCATCTCCAACTTTAATACACAGCTCACTTGTTCTTCAAATGGGTTCTGCAAGTTTCCACTCCCCACCAATAGCTGTGACAGAACCCACTGTTCCTCCTCGCCAGCACGTGGTGTCACTATCAATCTGATGAATCTGAAATACCTCATTAAGGTTTTAATTTGCATTTCTCTGATTACCAGTCAGGTTGTGCATTGTGCCATATATTTATTGGCATGAATGTTTCTTCTCTGAACTGTGAATAAAATGAGTCATTTTCTTTTTTTTACTGTGCCCCCTTTTTAAAAACATTTGGAACTGTAACCAAAACTACCCCACCACATTAGCACTACCACAGAGCCACCAGGGACTCTTCCTTCCCACAGCCTCCCTGGGTTTGTTTTCTATCATCCCGTTCGTCTGCTGGCCACCTTCCTGTCTGGAAACTTTGAATCCAGATCACAGCCTGCTGAATGGCGGAATGAGGTCCCGGCACAGCTTCCCACGCGAGGGGCTCTCACGCCATATTCAATGACAGCCTCAAGACCAGCATCAGGAGATTCCCAGGCTGGGCGGCTCTTATAAGTTCAAATTCCCTAACCCACTGAAGACTAAACTTGGTAAGGAAAGGTAGAAAAAGGGACCTCTTGAAACAGCTTTCTGAGCACCATCAGAAATGGAAACTAGTGCAACAAGGAAGAGAGGGTCTTGGACTGCATTATAAAGTTCATTCTCTCTGGGTAGGATAATTCCCAAAAAGTTATTCAATTTTGAGAGGCAAAGATTAGAATTGCCAAGTGAGAGACAGAACAAAACTGAGACATAATTCTTGATCTACCCAAGGATATTGATGATTTCTTTTCATATTCTCATACAATTAAAAGATATTAGAGATTCTAACTTAAAGCTATGAAGGCAAGGGAAAAAAAGTACTCTACTTTAAATCTTTCCTCAGAACTTATTTCTCAGCTTTCATACCTGAACAACAGCTTACTCACAGTCTCTCACCCTCTCATGTTGACCTCAATGCACAGATGTTGCAAAAAAAGGAACCAAGACACGAGAAATTGAAGGAAGACTCTAAAATATCTTGTTGTTGGTGTGACAATACAGTGGAAACAGTCTTTTCAGAAGTAAATCTCATGCCATGCAAAAGGCAGGTTACCTGGGCATGCTGACTGCTGGGTGGGAATCGTTCCTTCAAGTGCTTTAACACTTCAGAAGCTGCAGCAAAACAGCCCTAAAAGAGAGGGACACCATTTGATTAGCACCCCTGTGTCAAAACCGCATGGCTGACAACCCAAGTCCACTGACAGATGACCAGTTAAACAGGAGGTGGCATTTCTGTACAACAGAGTATTATTCAGCCTTAAAAAGGGATGAAGTTCTGATACATGCTGCGACGTGGATAAACCTTGAAAACATTATGCAGAGTGAAGGAAACCAGGCACAAAAAGATAGATATATGATTCTACTTTTATAAAATATCTAGAATATGCAAATTCTTAGAGACAGAAAGTAGACGAGAGGCTACCAGGGGCTGGGGTTAGGGGGATTGGGGAGTGATTCCTCAATGGGTGCAGAGTTTCTGTTTTGGGTGATAAAAAAGATTTGGTAATGCATGGTGGTGATGGTAGCACAACACTGTGAATGTAATTAATGCCACCGTATTGTACATTTAAAAATGGTTAAAATGGCAAATATTACAGCATATATGTTTCCACAATTTTTTTTAAAACTGGCTGCACCACACACAAGGATGCTGACGTGATTCACCTGTTCTTGGTGCAGAAACTTGGAAAAAAAAAAAAATAGGCACAGAGTATCATATTTCAAGAGGCTACTCTTTTTAGGGTTGAGTATAATTTTTTTTTCCTTTATTGAAAAAGAAAAATCCAGAAATACAATTTTTTTGAACTTTTTAAAATTACATATATAATACATGCTCACTCTAGAAGAAACTTACAAAATAATGCAAATAATACATGTGAAGAAAATACATGTAAAAAAAAGACAAGACAAATTACTTTTAATCTGATAAAAGAAAATCACAGTTAACGTTTTAATCATCTCTCCCTCTAGACTTTTTAATGCACACATACATAAAAAATATATAAATATTCCCAAAACAGCTATACATACTATTTTTGCAAACGGCCTATAACACTGCCTACCACACGGCAGACACTCAGTAAATATTTTTTGAATGAATGAATCCTTCCAGTGTTAATAAACGCAAATCTATATCATTATACTACATGAGGAGGTAAATAAATTACAGCACACCCAAATAACGTCCTAGCTTTGGTTATCTGGGTTGTTTCCAATTTTTCTCCTTTTAAAAAATGCCACAATGAATATCCTGGTGCATCCCTTTTTGCATACTTGTCCAATGATTTCCTGAAGATAAAACCCGAGAAGAAGTGTTGAGCCAAATGATAAGTATTCTAAGTCCTTGGACGCATATTCCTAACTTGCCCCGTGGAAGTACTTCCACACCAGAACTCTACAGCCTTTTCCTCCCCCAGGACTGAGCATTTTATCCTTTTTGATTGGTGGGACTGCTAATTCCCTGCTTCAACTGGAATTTCTTTGATTGACTAGCATGAAAGATTCATGCTTATTGGCCACTTATACTTTTCCTGTGAATACTTGGTTCATGCCTTTTTTACATTTTTATATTGCTGGGAGGTTTATCTTTATCTTAATGATCTCCAATTTGTTCCCATACTTTGATTAGGGAACCCGTCTTCTGTCTATACAGTTCAGTTAGACCTCAAGTGAACTTTTATTCAAAGTGAGTAAATGAAAATTGCATTGAATCACAATGAAAGATCATGATTAATCTCTTTATTTTCATTTTGCTTTAAACTAGTCAGTCATGCCAATTATTTCATGAGTGTCCCAGAGAGCTGAGAGAGTGGCTATAGGTGGCTTGTCACACCTTCAGGCCAAGTAGAATGAACAGCGCCCCCAGTGCAGTATCCCCAACACATTCCCATCTTGACCCCACCATTCCTAAAGCAAGAAGAGGAATGACATAAGATGAACCAGAATTAAAGAGCAAAAAGAGGTGGCTGGCTTAGAGGAAGACTTTACTCTACCCTCTGAGTGGCAGGAGGAAGCTGAGAAACAGTGGCTCAGAACCCCCTAACTTCTTATAGGCAACACCAAGCCCAAATCTGGCAGACCATAAAACAAAGCACAGTATCCACTTTTCTTGGAAATCAGTTTCAGAACCCAATTCTAAATACACACAAAGGAAAAAAGAGCAAATGAAGACTCAGGATGAAGCTGCATTTTCACAGTTGTCCAACCTGAATTTCACAGGTGCAGATCTAACTTGTAAAATTAAAAATTGATCTATATAATACCCAAAGGAACTGAAAAGAGGGACTTAATGAGATAAGTATACATCAATGTTCACAGCAGCATTATTCACAACAGCCAAAAGGTGGAAACAGCCCAAGTGTCCATCAACTAATAAACGGACAAAATGTGGTCTATCTATGCAATGGAATATTATTCAGCCATAAAAAGGAATGAAGTTCTGTTACATGCCATGGGGATGAACCTTGAAGACATCATGTTGAATAAAATAAATGAAACAGATATTATATGATTCCACTTATATGAACTATCTAGAATAAGCAAATTCTTAGAGGAAAAGTAGATTAGAGGTTAAGGGGCACAGAGTTTCTGTCTGGAGTGAAAAAATGTTTTAGTAATGGATGGTGGTGATGACGGTGATACAATATTATCAATGTTAATTAATGCCACTGAGTTGCCATGCTTAAAAATGGCTCAAATGGCAAGTTTTATGTTATATAAAAATAATGGTTGATTCTAAAACTAGAAACATTCATTGATGTATTTCCCAAACTGCTCCACTCAGCCATGGCACTAGGAAAGGAAGACACGCCACATTAAAGCTGTTCCAGTGCCATTAACAAGAGGGGGGGAGGGGGTGTGGTGAGCCACACGCAACATTCCTGGAGGAAAGCAAACAGCAAGTCCCAGCTGGTCCGATGTTTTGATGTTAGAAAGCTTGGGCGATCCTTCCCAGGCGCAGGAAGAGAGCAGCTGATAAAATCACATCTGGAAATCATCAGCCATAACTCATCTCATAGTCCACATCCTTCTACACCGTTTTATACAGCTATTTAAAGGATTGTAAAGTTGTAGAGTTTGCTTAATAGAGGGAAGTATTTGTAGACTTCTAAAAGGAGTGGAAACCACCCAAAGATCTTTAGGCTGCAAGTTAGGGAAAACTGAGTGTTATGATGCAAGCTAACAATAATGAATATGGTAAAAAGGTGAAGAAAAGTAATAGGATGGAGGAAACTTAACTCAAGGCAGTGTTTAGTAGATAGAGGGCCTTTCCCATGAAAGATGATCTTTTTGAGTAATGGGGAGAGAAAGCTTAGAGAAGTTCAAGAAACCCTTTCATCAGTCCCCTCTAAACAGAATCATGGAAAATAAATGAGGCTGTAAGCCAAGGTTATGTCCAATTCCCACCGCCCTTGTTTGGAGTCACCCAGGTTTGGACTGAAGCTCTGCCTCTGATGTTCACTGGCTGTGGGCAGAAGACTTGCCTCCCTGGAACTCAGTATTTTGTTCTGTGAAATTTTAATAAAACTAACCTCACAGGGCGACCATAAGGAGTCAGTAAGGTAACGCATGTGAAACACTGAACACAGGGCCTGGCACAAAACAAATGTACAGCAAATGCTGGCCACTACATTAGCTGGGCTTTTCTTATGCTCTCCCACCCCTGTAACATACACACACCTCAACCACCTCAATCTGGAAGACTTTTTTTGTTCCATTTGTTACATGGCAGTGGCCAACTCTCTTATTCTCTTCACTGATGCCAAAAAAGGGCCTTGCAGACCCCATACTCAGTCCATTTCCGCGGGTGGGATTTCATTCTTGCAGCCATGTCCACCCAACCCAACCTGTCCAAGACACAAGGGGCAAGCACCAGAGAAAACAATGGCAGAGCCTCCACTGTCCAGGGGCACGGGGGCTCGGCCAGCTGCCTACCTGCTCTGCGTGGAGCTCTGCGAGGTGGCAGAGTGCGACAGCAAACGACTCTGTGTTGTTCTGCTGCACGCCCGCGTTCACCGACTCCAGGCTGTTCATACTCAGCAGCATCTGGGCTTGCTGAAGGGCCATGGTGCTGCGGGAGGAGAAGGGACAGGACTGACCTTTGCCCAGCAAGCAGAGTAGAAACGGAAGGAAGTTGAGCCCCTCTCCAGGCTCCGGCTCTGTGCGAACAGTGACCTGCCAATGCCCACTCTCCTGACGTGTGGCCTCAAAAGAAATGCAGTATCTATGGCACAAATGGGAGCTCCGAGGCCCAAGCCCCATCCCACCCTCCACCCACCCCCAGAAGTCCATGTGGTCACAGCATGTCAATTAGGTTTCACGGGTAAATTCAGACCCAACGCCATCCTGGCACCAGCTGATCTAGCAATGTGAGCAGCTGCCAGCACCCACAGCTGTTTCAGACCACACCGTGCCAAAATCAGAAGCACAAAAACAAGGCTGGTAAAACAAGCACTTCCTTTTATTATTGAATTCCTAGAAATAGCAAATTGGCTAGGTGGGAGGTGAAGCAGGGACAGGGCCCAAGAATTTAAAATCTGCTTCAGAAGGTTATTTCCAAGCTAAAGGAAGCTAAATGGAAAAGCAATCACAAGGCTGGAGATATGCCAGAGAAAACACCGGGTTAACAGGGATGCAACTTCTTTTACACCACAGATTTGGGGTTTGGGGGCGATACAGAGCATGTGTCCAGCAAACAAGATGAGGGTTTTTTTTTCCTCAAAGCACAGACTCGGGAACTTGGAGTCAGATGACTTGGCTTTGAGTCCTGGCTCTGTCCCTTGTTAATACAGTTATGATCTTGGGCTGATCAGATGTGTCTAACCTCAGTTAGTCACCCTATAATACAGATAGTCCACCAGGCACCTCACAGAGCAGTGGAGAGGAGTAAATAAGAAGGCACACGGGGAGAACGAGGCAGTCTGGGCAAGACACAAAACTAGTTTTTAAACTATATTTTATTTAATCCTCTGCATGAACTTCCATCAAAGGATGTGTGTAGGAGGGGAGCATTTATGCATTTGGCCCTTAGACCCAGTTTACTAGCTTCTGCTTCGCTGTGAGAGGACTCCCGGCCTTGTAGCCCACTGCCCTGTTGGAAGACCCACCTGCGGCCGTACAGCCTCCAGATGGCCGTCTTCTGGGCGATGCTGATGTCGATGAGCTCTGACAGGCTGTGCTTCCAGTGCAGGAGGTCGGAGTCCTTCAGGGCATCCATCAGTTTGTGTGCTGTCTTCCCAGCAAAAGCTCTCTGCTGAACTAGGGACTGTATTCCCAGGGAGGCCAGGTACTAGGGGGACAGACCCACAATCCAACAGAGAGATTACATCACTGATATTTTTTTGCTCTTCATAAATTTGGCCTACTTCACATTTCAGCATGGGCACAGTGACGGCACCATTGTATGCAGAAAACAGCCGCAGCCTGATCCCCGGCTTTAATCTGAGATATGTTCCTGAAAAGCTGGGGCTGAATGAGAGGCTGATGTTACACATGCTGGAAAGAGCCAGGGCTTTGGATCTAGTCAGGCCTGGACTTAACTGCTGCCTCTGCCACTTCCTGTGCGACATGGGGCCATTCATTCAGCTTCCTAGCCAAGCCTCACCTTCCTCATCTATAAAATGGGGATCAAACCCACCACGAAGAATTGTTGTAAGGATGAAATGAAATAATAAGGGTACACACAGTGCTGGACATATAAAGGAGATAAAAAAAAAAATGATGCCTACTATGAGCAACAAATGATCTTTTCATTAACTTCTGGTATAATTTTCAAGAACGAAACCTCAATGAAAAGAAGTCAGCTTAAATGTATAACAATAACTGTACTTAAGCAGTCTGTCATTAATTTCAAGAAGCCACCTGCTTTTGTCATTATAATCAATTCTGTACATCTAAGTTTCCTTTCCCAGAAGTGAGTCAAATGGACAATCTACAGACTTCCCCCCTTATTTAAAAAGTATACATGTTAAATTATTACTCACGGTTACTTTCAATTTTCCGGACTTTGTAGCAAACTTTATGAGATAGAATGCTTAAACAGCCCCCTGCCTGTGGTCCAGTTTTTTAGATGTTTTTGGGACAGAAGAAGGTGCTTTATGCAAGAGTAACCTAGATTCTAACAGCTATTACTCCTTCAAATGTGGGCAAGGCCTTTTCAATACCCCTCAGCATATGTTTCAAAGGTTTAGTCATTGAGGACTATAATTTAGGCCCTTTCCTATCATTCAAAGTGAGAAATGACAGGCCTGCCCATCAGGTTTTCTGTTCCCAGGTTTTGTTCATAGTTTATAACAGGGATGGGCAATCTTTTTCTGTAAAGGGCCAGACAATAAATAATTTAGGCTTTGCAAGCCATATTAAGTCTCTGTCACATCTTCTTCTTTTCTTTTTTCCCAACCATATAAAAATGTAAAAAACACTCTGAGCTTGAGGGCCACACAGCATAAAGAGGCAGGCAGAAAACCAGAATTGCCCCATAGGCTGCAGTTTGCCAAACCATGGTTTAAAAAAACGTCTTACCTAAAATTTTTCTAAGTGAATATGTGCTAAGCTAATGTAGATCAATAAACTACACAAACATCTCTTGTCAAACTGATAAGTGGAACTTCTGCAGATGTTAACAGGATAAAGGAAGGGGGATGAATCTATCAAACAGAATTCAGTGGTTTGATTAATAATTAAGGCCATATGAAACTAGCAAGAATAAAGCCACACCTTGAAATACCTACTCTAAATCTGTATTATTGACTTATTCCAAAATTGAGTGAAAAGAGAGACAAAGGCGTTTTTTAAAAACCATTTCTTTAACCAATCTCACAGAAAGGGGAGTCTTACCGGTAACCCAAAATGTACTGCTTTCTTCACAGAATGCTCCAGCAGAACATAGCTATCAGCCCTCTTCTGCCCCAGCACATAAAGCCAGCTCTGGTAAGAGAAATCATCAAAATAAATCATGACAGTGAGGAAAGCTAATGTTCATCTGAAAAATCAATGTGGACATAAGAATTAAGAACTACCAAGGGACAGAGTCTGTGCAATAGGAACAGGGTTTCTGTTTGGGGTCGTGAAAACGTCTTGGTGATGGTGGCAATGGTAGCACAACATTGGGAATATAATCAATACCACTGAAGTGTATACTTAAAAATGGCAAAAATGAGAAATTTTTTAATGTTTTTAATTTTTTAATGTTAAGAGATAAAATAAATCCTCTAAAATACTCTCAGGAATTATGAACCTAAGTGAAAGCTGAAATAAACAAGCGATTGATTGTTTCACCACTGACAGCAGTGAGTGGCAACTGTTCCAGAAAAAAAGCATAAAGTAAAAATGGCCTTTAATTGAAAAGCTGAGATTCCTAGATGATTGTTAAGTGAGTTCCGTGTTCTCCTCCTATTTGGGGCTTATGCTTTGACAGGGCGTCTCACCCAGTTACGTGTGCCGGTTTGTATATTTATGACCCCCAGAAAAAGCCATATTCTTTAATGCATTCTTGTGGGGAAGATGTATTAGTGTGGACTGGGTTGGAACCTATAGGTTCAGTGTCCATAGAGATGTGACCCACCCAACTGTAGGTGATGACTCCGACTGGATAATTTCCATGGAGGTATGGCCCCACCCATCCAGCAAGGGCCTTGTTTAGTTTACTGGAGCACTATACAAGCTCAGACAGAAGGAGCTCAGAGGGAGCTGGAGATGAGACAGACATTTTGAAGACGGCCGTTGGAAGCTGATGCAGACATTTTGGAGAACACCATTTTGAAACGCAACCTGGAAGCAAGCAGATGCCAGACACGTGCCTTCCCAGCTAACAGGTTTTCTGGGTGCCAATGGCCTTTTTCCAGTGAAGGCACCTTTGTTGATGGACACTTTATGGCCTTAAGACTGTGACTATGTAAACAAATAAACCTCCTTTATAAAAGCCAGTCCATTTCTGGTATTTTGTATCCTGGCAGCATTAGCAAACTAGAACACCAGGTGTAGCCTATACCATTCTGTTAATGCCAATGTTAAATCAGGAGGTTAAAGGTTTACTTTTTTGCAAGGCCAGTTACATTAAAATTTGTAGACAAGAAATGACCTCAAAGAATAGAAGCCATGAATTAAGAAAGGTAAATAAATACAGGTTGCCTTTCCTAAATTCCCAGGACCACCTAGCTGGTCTCCCTTCACTGCCAAGGACTTTGTTCCACATGCAAAACATCCCAATTAAAATGGACCCTCCCAAAGCAAAACTCCCAGGCACAAGGGCAGCCTCACCAAGCAGTGCTGGAGACACACGTGGTCGTTGGACTCCTGGGCGATCCTAATTGCCTCCTGCAGGGCGAGCTCTGCCTGTTGACTGATGACAGACTGAACATGAACATCCATTAACAATCACAAACACGCACAAGCAGCTAGCAGGAAGTCATCTGCACACAATTCAACCAGGAGCAGACCTCTGAGCTGGAAGTTGTCACTCTTTATGGGTTTACTCTGCAGGGACACTCCCCTCCCCCAGAAGCAGGAAACCAGAGCAATGCAGATGCAAGATGGATCCTTCAAAGGCAGATTTCTATGGGCATGGAGGACTGGCATGAAGGAATGGAATTAAGGGGCATGAAGGAATGAAGGAACAGCTTTGCTTTATCTTAGCCAAGGTTTTTGTTTTGGATTTTCACTACTGAGGAGAAGGGAAAGGAGAGGACACAATTTCTACTTCTCATTGCATTCCCTTTTGCATTTCCATTTTGCACTATTTGAATTTTTCTTACCATCTACATGTTACTTTTATAATTTTTTCAAAACCAGTTTAAAAAACCATTTTGAGAATTCCCACTTGTGAGATTTTTTTTCCCCCCTGTTTATATGGCTCCCCTCCATCTGGAATGTCTCCCACAAGCTCTCAATTTCTCTGGAAATCCAACCCACTATTCCCAGCCCCGCTGAGCTCACTTTAGAAAACTTTCACAGCAATACTATGTACTGCATTTTTCAGTGCCTAATTAATTACTACTGTGTGTCACCCTCTATTTAATCTGTGTTAATTTTATTTCTTCAACTAGTTTATAAACCTGTAGAGCATATGGGCCATGTCTTAAACTATGTGTTTCCCAGTGCAAAGTCACATAATAAAAGTTCTGGAAGTGTTGGTTCACTGAGGATCTCAAAATAGGATCAGAAATTCTGTGGGTGCTCCTTATTAAAGGAAAAACTTACATAAAGAATTTTCCTCCAACACTAGCATGAGTAATTTTAATTGTAGAGAGCTGAATTGTTTCTCAATAACTGTTCATATAAAGAAACCAGATACCTTTTTACCTATTTTAAATTTCTTTTGAATCCCTTTTAGAGTTGAGCATGATGTAGTGCACCTGGGTGTAAGCTACGTGAGGGCAGGAAGCACATCTTCACATACAGGCTCAATAAACACTGTTGAATTAACTTTATTAAACATCTGATGACCAAATAATGTTATGTTTAGGAAAAGGCTTCCAGGAGAACTATAGATTATATGCTGAAACAGGACTAAATAGAGACTATTTTTCCCAGGTAGGAGGAAAGGGTGAATTACATCAAGAAAGTCAGGTAAATCCTTGAGGGATCTTCTGGTTTTCCATCACTGTTAATCAGAAAATCCAATGATAAAAATTTTCAGTAAAAGAGCAAGAGGCAAACTGGTTGTAATATCTGAAATGCACCGGCTGTCCACCGTTTTCACAATGCCAGGGCAGAAAGGTCACATCCTCTAAACAATGGCTTCCTATGTCACTCACAGTGATAGGCCTAGGGGACCTTAAGTGCTCCAATCCAAGCCACCTCTCTGATTTCATTCTCCCCTACTCCTTATTTCCAGCACTCCAACCACCTCAAACTCGCCAAGTAAACTCCTGCCTCAGGGCCTTTGCACGTGCTGTTCTCCCCTCCCTGAACACTCTCCAGATGCACACAAAGATCACTCCCTCCCCACCTGCACAAATCTGCCTAAACATTAAAGCAGCAGGTCAGCCCTCCCTGACAGTAAGATCTGAACAGAGATGTAAAGGAATTGAGAGCATGAGAGATCTGTGCATACAGCTGGAGGAAGTGTTCCTTATGAACAAAAGCAGCACTCCCACCATCACTCTGCAACCCCTTATCCTGACCTATTCCTACCTGACATGCTATAATTATATTTAGTTTTACTTACCGTCTCTCTCCCCACCTAGAATATAAGATCCATGAGAACAGGAAATTTTTCTTTGTTCCCTGTTTTATCCCCAGCAGCTAGAACAGGGTCCAGTACACAGTTGATGGTCAATAAACAACCACAAAGGTTCTGAAGAATTTTCCACAATTCCTGTTAGCTAAGTGACAAAGACTGACACAGGCCCAGAGATCCAGGATCAGAAACTAAGAGGCCTGGACGTGGCAGGAGGTAGACAAATAAGCTTATCAACAAAAATTCACCTTTCCTCATTCGTACTTCCTGCCCACTAGACGCCTATCCACTGACAGTAGTATAAACACAAAGGAAATTCTGTTCATCTAAAGTTTATTTGGTTAAGATGGATTGTATCGTGTGAACAAAACTGTTTAAAAAAAGGGCGGGGGGGGCTCATATGGATCTTTGTAGTAGGCTGCATACAAATTTCCAAACTCCAGGAGAAGTTGTTTTTAACACAGAAACGGGTTGTTGGTAAATGTTACAAATGGCATAGCTAATTTTATGAGTACTTTAAAAAATGGAAGGCCCTGATTAAGAGGTTATTAAAAACGGGCAGACAAAAAGAAGTTGGATATTAAAAGATACTATGGCATCTCACAAAATCACAGAGTTTGAAGTGGCCTTAAACATTCTGGAGCACAACACAATCAAAAGGTATCCCTGGCCTAGGCCTGTACAATCCACTGACATCTGTCTTGGAGGGCTCTATGTGGGGAAACATCCTCCTTATAATGGATAGAACTATTTTGTCCTTTCACTTACCCTTACTAGCTCTTGATCTTCTGTAGAAGCCAAACCCTTGAACAACCTCAGATCCCCCCACCCTTTTTTTTAAGAGATGAGGCAATTATTTGAAATAGTTACTGGAAGACAAATTCTGTGCATAAAACATCAAACTACCCCTTCCTGCTCTCTATGGAAGAGTGACTGAGTTTTCCAACTTCTCCCCAGGTCTCATGTTCAGAATTCAAGCTCACTGCCCTGGGCTGGGCCCTTCTCCCTGTCTTCTTCCCACAATCAAAGCACTTTTCACATGACCATTAACTATATGAAGATGGCAAAGACAGTCCTGGCTAAATCACTGCTAATGCAGGCTCAGCATTCTCCTACTCTTCCCGCATTCTTTATATGACATGGCTTTAAATTCTTTCACCACCCTGGAGAATGTCACCCCCACAAGCTCCAGCTTGTCAATGTCCCTTTTAAAATGTGACAACCAGAAATTAATGGAATTCCCCAAGTGCTGCCTGACCAATACCAAAAGGGGCAGAAGTCTCAGCTCTTTTCCTTTGGATACCATACTGCCATTAATACACCCTAGGTCACTATTCAAAGCTGCCTATGGCAGAGACCACACTTCTCTCTACCAGGACAAAGCAACAGGGCCCAGGGAGGCTCTACCAGTTAACACACTGTTGTGGGAAAGTACCTCTAGCGAGGAATCTGCGAATGAAGCTGCTGATTCTTCCCCACTCAGTAAGCATCAGGAAACTGAGGGGCCTTGCTGTCCTCATATACCACGGAATGCTTTTGATTCTGATAGAACTGGTCATACCCTTCGATACTGAAGCATATTCACCTGAACATTTACTTAAGAATACCAAAGTAATAATCCCTAAAAATGAGAAACGGAAAGGCCTCACTGTAATGACTGAATACATGACTCAGACCCGAGTCCTATATTGGAGACTATGCCAGTTATAACTGATAGGGAGGTAAAACTAGCCCAAAAAGAAAGGGAGAAAAGAAGTAATGATGGAGAGTCTGAGAAAGGCTAGAAAAATATAAAAGTAATAAGAAGAACCTCCCCAATGTTGTCAACCAAAGACAATGAAAGACCATCCTGCTCTTTATGATACAAGTCACATTAAGTTACAAGATTATGAATCTAAACCAATTATATGCTTGCTAAAATGATGTACTGCTTTAATTTAAGACTAACAATTAATCCAGAAATACATATGTCTCTTATCTTAGTTCACTTAAGTTTTAGTACAAACCATGGGACACTTGCTTTTTTGATTAAGGTTGAACTAAGAGTTTTTTGATTACTAAATATTAAAAAAAAGAAGTGTGATTCATATGATTAAGATTGAAGTTGAGGTAAGAAACTTCTATGCCAGTGCCAGAAAATTTTATTTGATTGAAGATGCAACCTTTATCACTTACAATATAAATACCCTGTGCTAAGAATGTACAGGAGCTCTCTTCTCGTATTCCGCTGTGACTGGAGAGGCTAGAGTTCCCAGGTTTGGTCATGTATTAATTTACATTTGCTTTGTAAAGCTGTTCCTTTTACCTTAAGTGCTCCTTTAGTAAATATATATAGAATTAGAATTCTTGTCTTCAATGCTCTATACTTAAAAATTATTGTCCACCCAATACTCTTGTTTGAGTGGGAGGCTGCTAGAAGCCCAAGCTTACTGCATCACGAACCCTTTTCTAACGGTGATCACTAGCTTGAGGTGTAAAGAGACGAACCTGTGATGGCACCACCTCAGCACCATTATTCACATTATTTTATTGTTTCCAAAGTAGTCCCCATGTTTTGAGTTTTAAACTACTTAGCTCTATTTACTAGGTAATAATTGATCAATTTTTCTATTTTTATTCATTAAAAACCTAAGCATATCTGAGCAATGGAATAAACCAGAGTCATCTCACTAAGCTGCCTGAATTGAATTTCAACCACAAGCAAAACCACGACTGTTAGTAAGTCCAGCAGTCTGTTATCCAGTAAAGACACAACTTCCTTTTGGCTTTTTAAAAGCTGAAAATAGCTTTTGCATCCCTATTATTAACTCCAAAAAATCCTTTCGGGAATCTCTGGCCTAATGACCTAATTTCCTTTCAGCTCAATGGCTGCTGTTCTTAGAAGTAATGAAAGAGGGCGTGCACTTAAAGAGTAATCCTACATAGTGACACCAGGGGGCAGACGATTCAGGTAGGAGGTTCCTTCTTGGAAGTTACTGACAAGTCCAGGTTGAAGAGGTTCCAGCCATCTCTCTCTCCTTCCTTCCCTTCCCGTCCTTCCCTCTTACCCTCCTCTTCTACTTTTTTTAAACACATAATGACATTTGGGTTAATTTCTTCAGTTTCTGCATAGACAAAACTCTTTCAACTTACCAGTGACCGAAGCGGCAGTGCAGGGCAGCCAGGTTCAGAGCGGCATATCGCAAGCTGCGGCCAGAGCCCTCCTCCCCATTGCTCTTGCTTTCAGCTCCAGTCAGAATCAGGCGGTCAAAATAATGAAGAAGGCTATGCGTCGAGCTGAAAACATCTTGGACCCGGAGGTTGTTTAAGTAGCTGAGATAATGCTAGAATAAGAAACAATCAACGTCTTTTACATGTACGCTCCATTGTGATGAAAGCGCAGAGAGTCCACTGGCTGCAAACAGCCTTCTAACAAGACGGTCATGGTTGAACTTATCTCTTCCCCAAATGCAGAATAAAACAGGTTCAGGATATACTGGTTTGGCACAGGCCCCTCAGAGGGAGACTTCACATGAAAAATGGGAATTCAGTCAGTATTTGTGTCGGGGTTTTATCCTTAATATATATCCACTACACCACTGGTTATTAGGACCCATGGTTGATCCCTGAGAGGGGGCACGGCGGGGACTCATTGCAGGTATTAAGGAACACTATGAGTTCAAAACTAAAACTTTAAAACCTGAATTCATATACAAGTTACAAAATTAATTTTTCTGTTCAAGTTAAAACACAGTGAAACTTTTGTTTGCTGACTAGTCATCTTCTATTTTGAAACTATTTTCATTTTGTTTGAATCACTGAATTAAACTGCCCTCCAAATGGGCAGATTCTAGTTACTAAGGAGCAAAACAAATACATTCCTACCTGTAGATAAAGTCAGATATCAAATCCAGGTACTAATAAGAAAGATTTCAGGGTTAAAAAATAAACCAAAACAGTAAGGAATGGAGTGAGTGAAACTTAAAAGAAATATCGATGAAAGAAGAAAGGAAAAGGATATTTCAACCCCAAAACTTTTTTATATCAGCCTACTCTATCATCTCCTGTCCAAAATTCACGTCATCAGAGAAACGATGGCATGAGAGAGAACATCAATAGACTGCAGAAATCCCCGATGGCCCAAGGGGTGGTGTTTTCAAGCCAGGCTGAGTTGTTTACTTGCCAATGAAATGATTTCTTTCAAGAACCTGCATCAATGGACCAAACATAAAAAGTAAACCTGTCGTTTTCTTTCCAACTCAGCAACAAATTCTGGGACAGACTCACCGCTTCAGCAAAATCGGGATTAAATTTCAGTAAGTTGTTCAATTCTTTCTGAAGAGAAGCTGGAGTGAGAGCTTTAGTCTCATCATTCTTTAACAAGGAAGCCTGAAATTTAAAATGACAAGTCGGTACACAAATAAATGGTCAATAAAGATAGGGAAATACATACCAAACAATATCACCTGATTATTTTCTTTTCTGCAGAGGTTCAAACCCTCATAGTTTGGCCCCGATTCTCATCAGCCTCAGTTCACTGCTCCTCACTCTAGAGACTGAATCACTGTCAAACCCCCAGCACATACCCTGTCCCCTCCCAAACAAAGAACGCTGTGTCCTCTGCCTGGAAACACCAGGCCTCCTGACCACCACGGCCCATCCACTCACTCCTCCCAGGCCTAGCAAACTTCTGCTCATTCTTCAGGTCGCAACCTGGACGTCAGTCACCTGTTTTTATGATCGTCTAGACTAGAAGAGGTCCTCTAAGTCCCTAAATGCTCTTACAAGACCCCTGCACTTACCTTCCCTATCGCACTTATCACACTGTATTAAAACTGCCAATCTGACCTCACCCCCAGCCTGTAAGTACCTCAAAGTTAGGGACTATGTTTTATTAACCTTGTACCTCCAGCATCTGCAAAGGGCTTTATGGCACCCAACTGCCTGCCCGACCCCAAATTAAGTGTTTTATATGGATGATATCAGCGAAGATTATATAAAATATGTAGAAAACTAGTTACAGATTAAATGACAGTACTTAACTGGTTTATAGACACTTTACTAGAATTTTACCTGGACAAGTTTTTCTTGTGAGAACTAATAATTTCTAATGCAGTTTTAAATTCATTATATCAGTGTAGAAAATTCCAAAAATACATAAAAGCATATAAAAGAAAACAAAATCTATCTGTAACCCCACCACCAAGAAATAACATTAATACTCTAGTGTATATTCCAGTATCTTTTCTATGTGTGTATACATGTGTACACGAGTGTGTATACCTGTATACACGTATACACGTATTTTTAACAAAATTAGAATGTGACACATAATTTTACTTAGTACCCTGCTCACTTAATATATTGTAAACTTTGTTTCATCATCAAATAGTCTTTGAAAATAAGATTTTTACAGCAAAATATATTAACCCTTTGACTGTCATATTTATTGCAAATACTTTTTCCCATTTTGTTGTTTGCCTTTTAATTTTGTTAGAACATGTTCTGACATGCAGGTGTTTTTAATTTTTATACTGAAAAATCAAATATCTCCTCCTAGATGTTTTCTTCCACAGCTTTTATGTTTAGAATGTCTTTCCCCATTCAGAGATCAGACAGAAGTCAATTATGCAGTTCCTTTTAGTCTAATTATAGTTTTAAACATTTTCATTTAACCCTTTAATACACCTGCAATAAACTGAGATGTAAGGGTGAGGAGAGGATCAAGCTTGATATTTCCTTTACACGTTAAGCAATTTTCTTAACTGGTTTTCTAATCTGTTTGAAATCAATTGCAGAGGTGATTCTATCATTACCTAAATCTCAACATTACCTCTTTCTCCAGGAAGCAAATTAATACAAAATTAGGGAAAGCTAGAAAAGTAGAGCAAAAAAAATCAAAATTCTATGCCGGAAATAAATAACACAGGAGAAAAATGTTAGGCTTATTTTAGTGAGAACATGAAAAAATATAGCTCAAAAGCAGCAACAAAAACTGTTTGGGGTGAAGTGTACTGATGTCTTCAACTTACTTTGAATGTATCAAAAAATAAGATCAAATGATGGCTGGCTAGAGGATGACAGAGTAAAGATCACAAAATGTCAATTGTTGCAACAAGGTGACTGGGGTATGGGTGTTCTCTACACAAAACTTCTCAAACTGCTCTTTCTGTTTGAAAATGTCCATAATAAAATGTTAGAGGAGGGGAAGCAAGTCCTCTAAATCATATGTTTTGCAAGTAGGCTAGTTATTACCACCACTAAATGAACCTGCACCATAACCTTAAAAGAAAAATCAAATCACATGGAACAGGAAGGGGCCCCTCACTGTTACTACGATACTAGTGAAGACGCAGCCAGAGAGGCGTTTTATAATGCCACAGGCAAATATAAGTTCACGATAAATTACAGAATTAAATACCTGCTGAGAAAGAAAAAATTCTGCTTGTTTTTGAGACAGAGGCCCACTGCAAGACACCTCTTCTTCTCTGAAAAAAAAAAAAAAAAAGAATAAAAATAGTAAAAAATCAGACAATAGTTAAAATGGTAACACAAAATCAAATAGATTCTTGTATCAGAAGAGTTTAAAATTTTAAAAATTAATTCTCTAATTCTCTCTTCTCAGAAACAGAAAAGACACAAAGAGTCACGTTAAGTGACCTGCCAAGTTCACACAATACACTTATGGACAGATAAAGATCTAAATTCTCTATACAGCTTCCAGCATGATCTTTCTAAAATGCAAATCCATCATGTCAGCCCTTCAGAGGTATTCCAGCGTCTTCCAAAATCAAGTCCACACCGTTTAGCAAGGCAGGTGTACTCCTTCATGAGTGGCCCTACCGCTCTCCTGTGCCTGCCCCTTCTCACCTTCCCTCCAGCCCTCATGTACCCGATGGGTTCCCTTTCAGGCCAAGATGCTTTGGCGGCTTCCTCAGCCTGCCATGACCATTTCCCTATCTACTTTGGACTGGTATACACCATCTGCCCTTCAAGACTAACTCCAGTATCACACCCTCCATGAATTTTTTCCCGACATTTCTCATTTGAGCTCCCCCTGTCTCCTGGAGATGCCCATCATAGCACCTGTGCATTACCACATCTGTCTGCTCCTCCTTGCATTTGTACGCCCAAACCAAGTACCATGCCCAGACACACAGCAGGCACTTGCAGTTTGTGCAATGAATGAATGAATGCATGAAGAGTTTCTAACTTCTGGCTACAGATACAAGATGGGGCTGTACCCACAAGAACAGGAAAAAGTGGCTTCAAGAAATAACCACTTGCCTAGAAGTTTAGACTACACAGAATGAATTAACAAAAAATGTACTAAAATAAACCTAGACGACAGATGTGGTGACGTTCCATGGGATGGGATTAGGGCAGAGGGGCTGTAAAGATGAGGTGGGGGCTCTTGGGGAGGATTTTTTAAAAATCATGGAAATTAAAGTTCCAAGAAGGTGTTTTATGAGGAAGTAAAAGGGCCCAAAGCCACAGCAGTCAGTAATAGGTGAATCAGGAAACCTGGAAAACAGGTGTAAGAGATATGCAAGTGCAGTTTGCAGCCAGGGAGTATTTCTGGGTTGTTGGTAGAGTCTACATTTGCACAACATCCCATAGGTGGCTGAGTATTTGGTGAAGAAACAATCTGACACATGGTATTGGGGCAAAAAAAAA
Organism: Choloepus didactylus; assembly: GCF_015220235.1. Classification (NCBI taxonomy): domain Eukaryota; kingdom Metazoa; phylum Chordata; class Mammalia; order Pilosa; family Megalonychidae; genus Choloepus; species Choloepus didactylus. The sequence continues at coordinate 9,691,738 of NC_051329.1, read as the reverse complement.
GAAAAAGAAAAAAAGAAAAGAAAAGAAAAGCCAAATTTCAGTGTCTTAATTTTTTTTAAGAAAATAAAAAAAAAACACCTGATATCCGACATGTGGCCCTCTTGAAAACTGCGCTCATCTCTCCCACTGAAATCAGACTTCAAATGCAGCTAACTGGGAATGAGAAAAAAAATGTGTATCTCAGTGCCTCTGCCTTCTTACCGAGTCCAGCTGTTTTGGTACAGCCAAGAAAATGGTTAAGATTATTCTTAAGGGTTATTTTACCGGGAATTTTAAGAAGTAGTTTAACATCTGGGATATTTCCAGTTCAGGGAAATGTGGAAAGGGACGCAGTTGTGAAGTGTTTTGTTGTAGATTATTAATCCGTAAGGGAAACTTAGACTGTAGCAGAATTGGTACAAACATGGTGCAGTTTTTGTTTTCTGTATGTTGTTGGGGGTATAAAGTTTTATATAGCAAGCACATGGCTTCTCTGATATCAAGACACCTTTATTAGGATCTGTAATCCCTTTATTAATTTTGTTGAAATCTTTTTCCCTCTTCCTCTTGAAAAACAGGTTCCAAAATGTAGTTTATTATATCTTCCATCACTAAAAAGTTTGTTCTTTTTTCATCACAGGCAGTTCACATAAGGCAAAAATATTAAACAGTTGGTTTTAGTTTGTTGTATAACTTTGCTATATATCAAAACTAATCCTTACAAGCCTTCCTTTTAAACCTCAAAACATGTAATTAATAATCTGTTTATTCATGACTTCATTGTGATTCTTTTATTAGTAAAAGCTAATGAAAGAGGATCCTTAAAAACAAAACATAGATTGAGAAATCTATGTATGTATAAATATAAAAATCTTATTTTGAGAACAAAGTATGAATAATACCCTTTTGCCATGACCCTGAAAAATCAGCTTCTCTAAATAGGATTATCGTAAGTATAAAAATCAAATTCATAAAGAATCGTTTTAGGTACTCTGGGTCTAATATAGCAGCTCTCAAACTATGTGGACAATATATAAGCGGGTATTCTAAGGGGAAAAATGCTTCTGAGGTTAAATAATTTGGGGAAAACTGTCCTTTATCTTTCGTGGAGATTCATAATGCACATTAAAGGAATCCAACAGAGAGCAACTTTGTTAACCTTTGCTTAATGTACTATCTACCAACCTGACTGGACCAAAGAATCCTTTCCTCACATCTCTCAAGAGGCACTACTGTTCTAGAGGGAACACTTTGGGAAGAGGGTCTTGTTTTTCAAACATACGACCTCTTAATCCCCAGGACAGTGTATGAGACTCTGCAACTACTGGAGCAAGGCCAAGACCCAGCCCCACCCAGGCCAAACAGGTCAGTGGTGCAACAGTGACCTACAGGGAAATGGAAAAAAATTCACGGGCCAAGTTCCCAAATGGAAAACAGGTAAGTGTCTCGGGTAATAAGAAGCCCTTTTCTTTTAAAGTGTCCTTCAAACAAAGTAAAAACAGAACAAAAGAAAAAAACGCGTGATATAAACATGGCTGTATACAAAAAAGGCTATGGATCAATGAGAGTTGGATGAAACTGGACATACCATCACTGGTCTCAATCATGACACTCACTGTTATCAAACGCTTTATCTATATAAACCCTTCCCACAAAAAAGGATTTGAGGTAGCTTATAACAAAAGACATAGGAGCAACCGGGTTAATTAAATAGAAAGAAAACATCAGAATTATGCAAAGTAAAATAGGTACAAATGAAGGGAAATATGGTTACTATAAATGTGAGGGTTCTAGCACCCTCACATTTATGGCCAACTGAACTTTTGACAAGGGTGCCAAGTCCACTCAATTGGAAAAGAATAGTCTCTTCAACAAATGGTGCTGGGAAAACTGGGCATCCATATGCAAAAGAATAAAGGTGGACTCCTACCTCACATCCTATATAGAAATCAACTCCGAATAGACCAAAGACCTAAATATAAGAATCAGAATACAAAACTGCCAGAAGAAAACACAGAGAAGCATCTTCAAGACCTTGGGTTCAGCAATGGTTTCTTAGACTTTACACCTGAAGCAGATGCAACAAAGGAAAAAATAGATAAATGAATCTCATCAAAATGAAAAACTTTCTGTGTATCAAAGGACTTCATCATGAAAGTGAAAAGACAACATACAGAATAGGAGACAGCATTTGGAAACCACATATCTGAAAAGGGTTTAGTATCCAGAATATATAAAGAAATCCTGCAACTTAACAAAAAGACAAACAACCCAATTAAAAAATGGGCAAAAGATTTGAAAATATATTTATCTAAAGAAGATCCACCAATGGCCAAAAAGCACATTAAAAAAGCTCCACAGCATTAGACATTAGGGAAATTCAAATCAAACCACAATGAGATACCATTTTGTACCCACTAGAAAGGCTACTATTTAAAAAAAACAGAAAATTACAAGCGTTGGAGAAGATCTAGGGAAACAAGAACATTTATTCACTGTTGGTAGGAAGGTAAAATGGTGCGGCTGCTGTGGGTGACAGTTTGACAGTTCCTCAGAAAGTTATATAAAGAATTCCCATATGACCTAGCAATCCCACTTGTAGGTATATACCCAAAAGAATCGAAAGCAGGGACTCGAACAGATTTGCACTCTGATGTTCACAGCGGAGTTATTCACAGCTTTCAAAAGATGGAACAACCCAAGTGTCCAACAACTGATGAATTGATAAATAAAATGTGGTATATACACATATTAGAATATGATACAGCTGTAAAAAGGTAATGATGTTCTGATACATGCAACAACATGGATGAACCCTGAAGACATCATGTTGGGTGAAATAAGCCAGACACAAAAGAACAAATATTGTATGCTCTCACTGATATGAAATAATTAGAATAAGCAAACAGAGTCAAAAACCAGAGTATAAGTTACCAGGGGCTGCTGTGGGGGTAGGGAATGAGGAGTTAATGGTTGAATTGTATGGAGTTTCTATCTGGGATGATGGAAAAGTTTCGGTAATGGATGGCAGTAAAGGCAGCACAACATTGTGAATGTAATCAATAACACCAAAATATATATTTGAATGTGATTATGCGGGGAAATTGGGTTGTATACATGTTAATAGAATAAAATTTTTAAAAAATATCAAAACAAAAAATCACTGGCTATGGCTTCCATAGCAGGAATGTTGGCTGTCATAACCAAGCTTAGGAAAAGCAGGTAAAATGATTATGGTCCAAATCATCCTTTACTGACTCCTCAGGGCCTCAGGAACACAGGCAGGAGAAAGTAACTCCTTAAAAAAAAAACACAGAACATGTTCAGTTTAGGAAAAGAGCTGGAGCATACGTTGCATATACATCCAGTTATCAGGTGAAACAAAATTTTAGACTTGTTTGTACTATAAATCAAGGGAACTTAACCTGGGGTCCACGGATAGGCTTTAAGGGGTCCATGAACCTTGTAAAATGGCTGGCATTTTTAATGGAGAGACAGTCCATGGCATTCAAAAGGAGTCTGGAAGCTCCCCCAAAAGGCTACACCACCCTAGCTGAAATTTAAAATAGAATATAGGATCAATCAATCAACAAAGATTTGTGAGCATATACAATGCATTAAACACCAGACTAGGCTGGCGAGCTCCCTCTGGGGCGGGTGGTATAAGGCCACTGTGTCTAGACAGGGAGTGCTTCCCCACAGTTCTAACGAGGGCCTTTTATTCCGCTCCTGAAGGATTTGTTCAGCAAATAATGGGACAGATGCACTGACCCAACTAGGATGTGCATATATATGTATATGTGTATATGTATATATGTAAATATACGCACACACATAAATATCTTACCCCCAAGCCTGAGTAGTGTATTTGGTAACAGCAGCTAGGAAGAGGGAAAGTGAGACAAGTGAAGGAAGTCAATAAAAAGTATGTCAGCAAGCCAGTTCCCTGTGTGAGCAAGAGCCTAGGTATTTTGATTCCCTGCATTCATTCATACAACACCTATTTAAGGAGCACATTCTGAGTGAGCACTATACTAAGCACTGGGGATAATGCAGTAAAACAAGATAGAGGAGAGTCTTAGCTCTCAAGGGATGCAGACAGAGGTAGAAACAGTAAGTAAATATATTTAAAAGTGATATCGCTATGAAGGAAATACAGAAGCTGAAAGTATTTAGGATGGGGGCTACCTCAGGTCAGGGCGGGCTGTCTGAGGACGTGTAAGCTGAGATGTTAAAGGTAAAGCTGGGGAAGAGCACTCCAGGCAACCGGAGGCAGAAATTGGCTTGGAGCATTCCAGAAACTGAAACAAAGTCAGAGCAAATAAGACTGCCGTGAATGAAGGGGTGAATAATGAGAAAGGGGCCAGGGAAGAAGACAGGGCCAGGTCACAGGCATTGAGGTCACAGCAAACTTGGATATTTGTCTAAAGCCCAGCGATAGTGAACAGAGGATTCGGGGCACAGTGTGCCAGGACACGAGCACATATTTGAAAGTTTCCCTTTTAAACATGAAGAACATGTTGGCATACTGCATGAAGAACAGACAGCAGGGAGACATCGAGTGCAGGCAAGAAGACGGGTAGGAGGCTACAGCAGTCATCTAGTAAAGAGATTTGCTACTTAGACGACGGGCTAGCATCAATGGAGAGAAGTAAACAAGTTCCAAATATATTCTAAAAGAAGAGCTGCTGGGTCTGCTGAAGGACGATATAGGGGTAAAGGAACAACAGACGAGTCTAGGTTTTGAGCTTGACCAACTAGGTGTGAGTTTGGCCAAGATCTTAGCAGGCACTCAATAATTCCTCAATGATTGAATCAATTCTTAATTCACTCTGATGTAATGAATGGGGTAATCCAAGAAGAGTTAAATAAAGGATGCTTTACAAAAGAGGGGCAGGGGACAGAGAAACCATAAAGGCCAACACAGTGCCCCAGGTGTGGGGCATCTTCACATCCTAGGCCTGGGAAGACCCCCTCTGGGTTTATCAGACCCCAAGGGAGTGCAGAGAGGGCCACCTGGAGAGCACTGTGGCCCTGCGGCCCGGCCAACCAGGGCCTCAAAGGAAAGAAGCCAGAGAATCAACAGCCTGACCTCACTCCCCTCTGCCCTCTGGATTTCCCGCCAGTCCTCCCATTGGCCAATCAGAAGTCAGAGAGCAAGGAGCCCACAAATACAGCCCATATGGGGCACAGGGCAGAGAAGAGTGGAGAGCATGTGAACACCTAGGGAATGAGGATTTACTTGTTTGAAATGATGCTATTTCACAGCAAAGGGATCCCCATCAGAAAAACCCAAGTTACCTGACAGATACATCAAGTTCTTCTTTTTCCATTTTTCTTTCCCCCTCCTCTCTACTGGTAAGTTCCATATCAGTATCTTCCACTGTCTTTTTCTCCCCATTTTGGAAGTACTGCTGAAGGGCAGTGTACAGTTTGAACACTTGACTGAAAGAAAGCTTACTGTAGGCCAAGATCATGTGGCGCAGAAATAAGCCTACAAAATAAAAGACAAAGTTAAATCACTACGTGAAACCCAGGCTACACAATGTTACAATACTTCCTTCAGAAGAATAAAACCGAGACACTCGCAATTGCTGTTCCCTCTGACTGGAATGTTCTTTGCAGTTGTTTATGAGCTGCTTTCTTTTTATTATTCAGGGCTCAGTCTTCCCACTTCCACCTCACAATCATTATCCATCAAGCCTCCAGGCTATTTCAACTACCTGAAATTATCTTCTCTGTTGACTTTATATCATCTGGCTCCCATGCCAGAATGTAATCTCTTTAAGAATAAGTTCTGTGTCTACCTAGTAAATCCAGAGCTCGGCACACAGAAGACAGATAAATAACTGAAACTGAATAACTTAGTTACCATGCAAGAACACCAGATGAAAAGGAGCATGGATAGAAAGCTAATAGAAAAGTGTCAAGAAATTTCTTGGAGGCTCTCACCCCACAGCCTCTAACAATAACAGGTTTTCACCTTCCTCTCTAAGTTGGGTTGGTTGCCCTCACTTAGAGTGAACAAGTTTGGACAAAGAGGTCAAGTTATCCAGAGGACTGTGAGCAAGAACTGGGAAAACCTAAAAGCCCCCAGGGACCAGACTAACACTCCGACTAATGCAGACAGAAACAGAAGGGGCTTTTGCACAAGGCAATTATTTAAACACAGATCAAAATGACAAGGCAATAAATGTAAACTATAACATGTCCATTGTGTTTGTTAACAAATATAGCAGAATGATGACAGACGGGATTTAGAAGGCTATTCACTTCAATGAAAATGTTCTCTCCTCTTCTTTGAAGCCATCCATACCTACTACACTTGTTTTGTGAACCTCTGGTTCGGTTCCAGAAAAAGAATCTGAAAGGTCATCAAAAAATTGTTCCATATCCTTCAATTCGCCTTCTGCCATAAGTTTGATTCTGAATGAGAAAATTGAGGTACACAAGTGAGTGGTGCCCTTTGAACAGCTCACATTTCACAATTATCATCTAAAATAAATCTATTTTAAAAGCAATTCAGAGGTTCATATAAAATTGTGGCACATAAAACAAATCTGATATTCCAAAATGTCATTCTCACATTTCTGAAAAGTATTATTGCCGACTGTTTTCTTAATCATAAAATTTGTCAAAGTATCACTAAAAAGAATGAGGCAGATCATAGAGAATAAGGAATTTTGGGGAAAAAATGTACAAAATAGTATGTCCAGTGTTATCCATTTTTCAAAAAAAATAATCATTAAGTCAAGGTACTTAGGCAAAAATCTAGAATAAAAATATCTTTTTCCAGGAATTAATTACCATGCACCCTTTTAAAATTTTCATTTACCTTTGCATCTTTTCATATACATACAGAAGAAAATGAAGTTTACCTGATCTGTACTGAATTTGCCAGCTGAGGACAAGAGTCTTCAATTAACTTGTACAGTTTTGACAGTGTAATATCTGGGCCCTGAGTAAAGGAAAGAAAGGGAAGTTATGGATAAATTTAAAGAGCTGGAGATTGAGACAGACACGAATTCATTTATCAACCCCCTGCTTTAACAATCATTCCAAACATGAAATCTCAAATCAGGAAGGGAAAAAAATCTACCTAAAACACTAAGGTAACACTTCATATTTGCATACCATTTTCCTCTAGTGGGTGGAATAGTTTTAAATGGGAGAAAAGCCCAGAATCTGTAGTCAGAGCACTCCACTGTTCCTTCCTTCTTGGCTTGGGAATCACAGAAAAAGAAACTGAGCCCTCATTTCCTGCATCAGTGAAATGGAGATAATACCCATCTCCCTTGTTTATGTCAAAGACTAAGTAAGACAATGGGTAGTGCTTTTGTGAACTGTAAAACACAACACAAATGCAGGTATTTATTTTTCATAACATAATCTTATTTGATCCTCCCCAAAACCCTGTAAGGGAAGTTGTGCCGAAGTCCATAAAAAGTCCTGTTAGAGACAGAGTATGCAACCTCAGCTATCAAGAAGATTACAATCTAGCTGCAATTAAAACTAAATGATGAATCTTTTTTGGAGTGTAAATTGCTGTACGTACGACAACTTTAGATGTGGATACCCTGTCACCCAGCAATTCCACTTCTAAGGAAGTATGCTCTACGTATATTGCTCAGAGAGAAGAAAAGCTGGAAAGAACCTATAGTCCATTTACAAAGAGTTAAATTATGTTTCTTTTCTTACTGTGGAATATAATACAGTTGTTAAAAAGAATGAGGCAGATCTACTCAAAGTTACTGACATGGAAAGATCCCACAAAACATGTCAAGTGAAAGGAGAAAATAGTAGAATATAAGTATCCTTTAAAGAAACAAAAGCAAGATTAAATTAAAAGCATACATGTATGTATACCTATAATCACATGCGTTTATCTATCTATACACACACACATATAGGATAAGGTCTAGAAGGATACATTACAAATTGTTACTCAATAAATAGCTGTTGAATCAATGAACATTAACAGTGATAATCTCTGGGAGGGAATGGGTTTGGTAGCAATGCAAAAGAACAACAACCTTTCATTCTATCCATTTTTGTATTGTCTGAAGTTTTTAAGATGAATCTTTATTTGTATATTAGTTTAGTAGTTTAAAAATAACTAATTTTTCAAATCAAACAATAAGTCAAAGTTGTTGCAGTCTGGATGGAATATCACTAGACAAATTCCATGAATACTACATTAAAACTATATATAGTATTTAGTCAGGCAAAGAACCAGAAAAGAAAATCCCAGACAGAAAAAAAACAGCATGAGCAAAGACACCAGGATGACTGTTTTGTTTCCCTTCTTTACTTACCAAATTTTTGGCATTGTGACTTATTTGAATAAGGGGGGAAATGCACTTACAATAACAGTAATGGAGACAGGAATGGGAGCTACAAGCTACAGTTTAGAGATCACGCTCCCTTTATTTAACTAACTGGGAAAGTCATTTAATGTGGCCTCAGTTTCTGCCCCCCACCCCCAGCCCCTCAAATACAGGTGATGGATTTTTTAAAAAGCCCTTCATAAACTATACTGAGTTGCAGAAATGCAACTCTGGGTAATAGTTTTAGTAGGTGTACTTCTTCAGACCCCATAATTTGGGAGTCAGGTCACCAAATCTTTGTCTCTGCTGCCTCTGTTCTTCCGTAGATACTTGCTCATCCTCTGAACCCCAGGTAGCCCTCCACTTCCTCTAGGAAGTCCTCCCCGTTCACATTTAGGAGGGCATATTACATTTCAATCATTGCACAAATATTTATCAGGCACCATACTAGGTTTTGAGAAAGCAGGGGTGAACATAAATAGGACAATTTATGGAGGCTACACTAGTGGAGGAGAGAGACATCAACCACACATTCACACAAACAAACGGGAAAACCACAACTGATATAAGGGAAGGTGCATGGCCTATAGGAACATATAATGAAAAGGTTAACATTGATTGTACATTATGTGCCAAACGCTGTGAAGTGCTTTACGTGGATCTTCTAATTTAATACAGCCATCCAACATTTCTACTACTGTTCCCATTTTAAGGAGAGAAAACTGAAATCCAAATAGTTTGAGAAACTTGCCGAGGTCACTAATAACTGGTGGAGTTAGAACCTAAGCCTGCAGAACGAAATAAAACACGTGAAGTGTTTAGAAGTCAGTAAGTGCTCAATCAATGTCAGCTGTTAGTTTGATGTTATCATTACTATTTAATACAGTCCTCAAAGGTAGGGAGCCTGTATGATTCACGTTTGTGTCTCCAAGGCTGAGAACTATGTATAGCCCCACCTTACAGAAGATAGAGGATCTGAGAAAATAACCGGCTTCCAGTCATTCAGCTAATAAATGCTGGGGCCAGGATGTGAACGAGCCAAGAAATGCTTGTAAAGCGTCCGGCCCACTCTAAGTGTTCAATAAACTTTAGCTGCTGATCTTACTATCTTTATTTCCTCGTGGCCCTCCAGGGCAGGGCGAGTGTCTGATGAATCCCCTGCCCCCAGGCCCAGGGCGGTGTCTCGCACTGAGCAGATGCTCAGTTAAAGGTCTGCGGAGTGCGCGGGGCCGGCGGGGCTGGCTCACCTGCAGCAGGGGAAGGAGGAGTTGGTTGAGCCTCCGCCGCTCCAAGAGGCTGACGGCGCCCTCGCCCGTGCGGCCCATCTCGTTCAGCAGCACCAGCACCGCGATCTTATACGGGGTCACCCAGTCCTTGATGCCGAACACATTAGCGTGCACCACCCCATTGGTCATCATGGGGTTGAAGTAGAGGCTCTCGTGGACGCTGGCCATGGCGGCCAGAAGGTTAAGTGCAGGTTTCCCACCGCCCGTGGCGCCCGGGTTCCACCCCACAGCACAACTCAACCCTCCCCAGGCCTCCACCCACCCGCGCCGTATCCCAGGAAACGGACGACCTCGTGCCCGCGGCACGGCGTCGGCCAATCAGAGCAGCCAGAGCAGAGCACGTGAGCGCAAAAGCCAATGAAAATGTCCAGCAATGCAGTGAGGGGGCGGAGCAAAGCGGTGCGCCCAGAAACTGATTCCCTATAGAAACTCTTGCCCAAGGAGGGAAGGTTCCCGGAAGGCGTAGACTCTCCCAATTGACTCCTGGTGGCCGGAGATGAAGGGCGAGAGGGGCTGCCCATTTGTTCGTTTAATTTGAAAACAATTAAAATTGAATTTTAAAACGATTGTGTTTAAAAGCAATGAAATTAAATGTGCACCTTTAAATCTTGCGTTTCATTCACTGTGTTAAGTTTAAACTCAAAAGTTTGGGAGTTTCATTTAACGCTTTGTCTTTTTTGAGACAGGAATAAACAGTATTTTTCTCAGCATTTCACAAATGCCGGTTGCAGACAGATCAGGTTGCAAAGGGCAGTGTATTCTCACTCGAAATAGAAGATAAACGTCACCTCCCTGTGGGGGCTCTGTGTTTCCTACCTGATAATGTACAAAATCTTTAGTCTGGCATTCAAAACCCTCCAAAATCAATCCCCAGCCAATATTTTCCATCTAATTTTTTCACAACCACCCTTCCATGCATCTGCACCTCCTCCAAGACACTTAACTCTCTAAATAGCCTGAACTGGTTTTAATAATGGTTTGTCTTCTCTACTAGTCTTTAAGTCCCTGGAAAGAAAGAACAAGGTACTGTTCACCTTTGGCTCTTCACACACTCACACGCAGACAACACACTGACATACTAACACACACACACTCACGTACACACTGTGCCTAGTGTCTGGTACATGGTATGTTTTGATCACTATATGTTTAATGAATAATGAATGACTGTGATTTTATTTCACAAAAAGAGTAAAGAAAGCAGATACGTGTAGGCTAAATGTCAGAAAAGAAACCATTAATAGCTTGGAATACAAGATGCAACTTCCACATTTTGAGAACACTCTACATTTTAGTTACCTCATACAGGTAGTATGTAACTATCTTTTATTTGTCAAAGGGGAAACTGTTTTGTTTTGTTTTGTTTTTTCAGAGAATTCAATGTTTACTTGACCTTCTCCTTTACCTCAATTTATAAAGCTTTGTTTATACTTGATTCAGGGCTTGTTAGGGGATGCGAGGTAGTTGGTTAAAAAGATGCCTCCTGGCTGGAAGGAGGGGCTCAGGCAGAAGCCCAGATCTAGGGGAATGCACAGCGGCTCCTGTGTGGGGCTGAGCCTCTGGAAGAGGCACTCACTCAGCCCGGTTCTGGATGAGTTTCCTCTCCTCCTCTAGGGAACGGCTCTACAGGAAGTCAGAGAGAGGAGGGTCTGGGTGGGCAAAACCAAGGGCCTGCCGATCCAGAAGAGCCTAGTTCAATATCTTCTCCAGGGCCATGCAGCTCCAGGGGCACTCAGGCTTTCACCCCACTCACCTTGGGAGCCTTCTGCATGCCCTGGGAGAGGGCCTGGCGGCCCTGTAGGTTTTGCATCTTCAGGAGCTGCTGTGTTCCTGCTTCTCCCTCATCCATTCACAGAGGAGTCCCATCCTTAGGGCCACATTGTTGCAATTGAAATGGACGCCCAGAGAGAGATGGGAGCAGGAGGCCACAGATGCAAGCTGACCAGGCGGCTCGCAGAGGCCTCCACCTCGGCAGGATAGTTCTGAGGATCTGGGAGCTCATGATTGGTTGGCAATGAGGAGCTAACCACAAAATCAGTGTTAGTGGGTGTTGCAGTTTGCTAAAGCTGCTGGAATGCAATATATCAGAAATGGGTTGGCTTTTACAATGGGGATTTATTAGTTTACAAATTTACAGTTCTAAGGCCATGAAAATGTCCCAATTAAGGCATCGACAAGACGATATCTTTTCTGAAAAAAGGCCGATGGCATCTGGGGTTCCTTTGTCACATGGGAAGGCACATGGCCAGTGTCTGCTAATCCTTCTGGGATTTCCTTGCTTTCGGGTTCTGGCTCTTTCACTTTCTATGGGTCCTTGCTTGCTTCTCCCAGTGCTTTTCTCTACAAGGTCTCCTGGTGTTGCTCTCTCTTAGCTCTCTAGGGTCTCTTTGTCTTTTATCTTCATAAAGGACTCCCGTAAAAAGGATTAAGACCATCTTTAATTGGGTGGGTCACATCTCAATTGAAACAACCTAATCAAAAGGTCTCACCCACAATAGATCTGCCCTCCCCCTGCCCCAGGAATGGATTAAAAGAACATGGCCTTTTCTGGGGTACATAACAGCTTCCAACCAGCACAGCGAGTCCTGGAGGCTGCAACTGGAGAGGAGGCTGGAAGGTGGACCGAGGCTGAGGGGGTTTGGGGCTAGTCCTGGGTGTGTTCCATCCAAACCCTGTTGACGGAAGAATCAGATACCTGGGACCACTGGGTACACTCCCCCTCTTTTTTTTTTTAATTATAAAGCATACTTATAATCTCACAGTTCTCCCAGGGTTTTTTTGCATATTGGGTACAGAATAGAATAAAGGTTGGCAGCGGGTCTTTGTGGAATAAATTTCCATTCAATTTTAAAATCTTGAATAGTATCACTTTACTGAATAGTAGAGAAAAGTAATTTTATAAAATCCTGAATAACAATTTTACTCCAAATTGGTTAGATCTTGTAGCAAGTTGAATTATATACCCTAGAAAAAAAATATGTTCTTAATCTTAATCCCATGGCAATGGGTATGCCTTTTAAAAATGTTACTTTTAGTTAAGATGTGACCAACTGAATCAGAGTGGGCCTAATCCTATTACTGGAGGTTTTATAAAAAAAGAAAGCCATGGGGAGGAGGCAGAAGCTGGAATTCAACAGAACCTGGAAGAAAAAGGAGAGGAAGAGAAAGGAGAGGATATCACCATACAACAGGAAAGCCAAAGAACCCCAAGGATTGCCAGCCAGCCAGAAAGCCACTGACCCCAGGAGAAAACAAGCCTTTCAGCCTCTGAAAACAGGAGCCAATAAATTCCTGTTGTTAAGTCAACCCATTGTGTGCTATTTGTCATTCATTTGTTCAGAAAATACATGCTGAATTCCTACCATGTGCAAGGCTCTGTTACAGATTCTGGAGATAAAGGAATGAGCTACTAGACCACAAGTTGCAAACTGGTTACCTCAACCAAATTTGGCCTATGAGATTATTTTATTAGCCTTGCATATGTTTGTCAACACTTAAAAATTGGGATGTTTCAACCCTGCCCCCCCCCCAAAAAAATCCATAATTCCAGTTTCACTTGGAACACTTGGAGATTGGATGACACGTGCATTCCCGTATGGTAAGGATTGCCTGAAGATGATCAACAAGAGCTGCCTTTATTCAAAACACAACTTTAATTCACGACAGTCCTTACCACTCTCTATTGTCTCCTCAAAGGCAGGCCACGTCACTCGTTTCCCTCCCTTCCTGTGGTAGTTTGGAGCATAATGTTATGTGCCCCAGAAAGGCCATGTTTTTTTAGTCCATTCCTGTGGGGGCAGACCTAGTATGGGTGGGACCTGTTGGTTAGTTATTTCAATTGAGATGTGAACCAGCCCTTTCAAGGTGCATCTTAATCCTTTTACTGCAGTCTTCCATAAGAGGATAAAAAAAAAAACCAAACAAACAGAAAAAGCCCAGAGAGCTCAAAGAAAAAGTGCCCAGAGGAGGTGAGAGAGGAAGTCAAAAGCTGGAAGCAATGAAACCCGGGAGAGAAGGACCAGCGGACATCGCCATGTGCCTTCCCGTGTGAAGAAGTGTCCCAGATGCCAGTAGTCTGTGTTCAGAGTCCAGGTATCAACTGTTGTTACCTTAATTGGAACATGTTCATGGCCTTAAACTGTAAATTGTAAGTTAATAAATCCCCATTGTTAAAAGTCAATCCTTTAACAATGTATATCGCATTTGGGCAGCTTTAGCAAACTGAGAAACACCTCCCCACTTACCACGCTTCTCCTTGCGACATTAGGATTGGTAACTCCTGTTTTAGACTCTCCAGTTTGCATGTGTCTGATTTTGAGAACATGGCTAAATATTATCAAAGCCCTGAGAATACTTCAACCCTTAGGAATTTTCTTCACTATCTCCCCAGAAATAATGTGACTGTTTTCATCACACTTTGTTCAAGCCTCATTGATTACAGATATGAATTTATATACCTCCTTGGATGGACTGTCAGCATGTCAAGGGCAGGGACCAAGTTTTTTAAATCTTTGCCTCCTCAATTTCTGACACAGTACCTGGCATCTAGCATGTGCTCAATTATTGCCAAGATTCCTTCCACCCATCTGGGCTTCAAATACTTAATATTCATTCAACACATGTTTTTGAGTGCCCACTATGTGCCAGACATTGTGCTAAGTCCTAAGGATACAGCAGTGAATATACAAACTGGGTACTTAACCACATACAAGAAAAAAGAGGCATAGGACACTAGCCAAAAATCCACTTGAGGAGCCTGACTCTTTCTCTGGGAGCCAAAGAAGGATCTGCAGTTACAGATGTATGGGTGACCTCCCATACTTTTCACTATGAAAACTTAAAGCTGCCTCCTTGACTGACATTGCAAAGCAGCCTTCCGAGGAAATAAAGGAAGTTGGGCTTTATAACTTGCAGTGGACCTTGGTTCATTTATTTTGTCTGACATGTCTACCATCCTCTCCTCAAATATGTTGCTTTAATTTGCTCAAAGTTATAGAACATGCCCCTCTGGATATCAGAATGGGCATATGGCCCAAGTAGAGCCAATCAGATCCTTCTCTGGAATTGCTATATGGTCTCTTCCAAGCAGAGCCAATTGGATCCTTCTCTGGGGTTGCTATATGGTCTCTTCCAAGCAGAGCCAATCAGATTCTTCTGTGGGATTGCTTTACGGACTCTGAAGAAAGAAGTAAACTATTTCTCCTGGGATTCTAAGTGGGTCTCTGATGGCCATATTCCCTGCTGACTGAAAAAGGCCTGACTGCAGGAAGAGAGGACAAGGCCAAAGGAAGAGAAAAGAAGGCCAATCTACAAAGAGAAACAGAAGTGATTGATGGGGACAGAGAAAGACAGCCCTGGTGGCATAGAGTTCTCTTCTAACTTGAAACCTAGCCATTGCAGATCTTTCAACTCTATGAGCTTTCCTAACATCCATCCCCCACCACCAACAACAAAAACTAGCAAATGTTTGTTGGTTTAGTTTGGGGTTTTTGTTTGCTTTTGCTTTGCTTTTGCCTGTTTGAGCAAGGTTTCTGGCTCTTGCACTGAAAGTATTTTTACTAATATAAAACCAAAGCCAGTGAAAGCAGTTCATCCTGATAGAATTGTTTAATTCCCAGCAAAATCTTCAGGCTCCTTGATTTGTCCCTGAGCCTTTATCTCATCCTATGTGGCTGGTTCCCAGCCAACTAGTACTCTGCTGCCAATCAGAGAAAATATGATTCAATATATATTCATACTGATGAAACAAGAGAGCTGGCCTGGGAATCAGAACCCCTGGGTTCTAGTCTTGGCCCCGAAACAAACTAGCTCTGTGACTCACACACTTGATATGCCAGATGTTAAATCCTTAACAGATACATGATTTCCAAATATTTTCTCCCTTTCTGTAGATTGTCTTTTCACTTTCTTGCTTCTGTCTTCTGATGCACACAATAGTTTTTAATTTTGAAGACATCCAATTTATCCCTTACTTCCTTTGTTACTCATGCTTTTAGTGTTATGTCTAAGAATCAGTTGCCTAGAACCTAAGATGGCGGCTAGGTGAGACAGGGCAAAAAAAACACCTCTGTGAAAAATACTAGATAAAAGCCAGAAAGTGACCCAGAACACCAGTTCCAGTGATGCACCAGCTGGACAAGCTCTGCTAAATCCACAGGGACCGTGCACTTGGTGAAACCGGGAGTCTTGTTCTGAAACGAGTGAGTAAGCTTCTGAATATTCAGCAGCCACGCTTCAGTGTGGGGAAACCAAGGGTTGGTGTTTGCAGGCAGACTAGTTCTTTAAAAAAAAAAAAACAAAAGCGGCTGCAGATACGGCAGCAAGAACCGCACAGTGAAGCAGGGCAGGAACGGGCTGTGCGAACACCTCAATATCCAGTGTGGAAGACAGCCTTTTGCATACTGGCTGCTAATTGTCTCAGAGCAAGGCAGGCAGAGGTGAGCCAAAAGGGGAAAAAACCATGCCCCTTGCAGCCATCTTCCCAGCAGGCTGGGAATGCTCCTGCCTGGCACCGGGGCCTCAGCCCAGAGCCGCACCAAGAAACCCAGTGTGACGGGGGATGTTTCCAGCAGCATGTGTACACACCAGAGTGTTGGGCATGGACAGTAGCCTTTTGCACACCCACAGCTAATTGTCCCAGAGCTGGGAAGGCGGAGCTGTGCAAAAAGGGTGAAATTGGTACACCCCATACAGCCATCCTTACAGCAGGATGGGAACACACCTACACGGCCCGGCAGCCCAGAACTTCCCTTGAGGGATGGTGCGCACTTGTGACGTAGCACAACCTTCCCTCAGCAGAGGCCCTAGAAGGGCACAGCTTGGAATAGGGACCCACTTGGAAATCCCAGGGATCATACGCCAGTACCAAAGACGTGTGGGTCAGCAGCAGAGACGATCTGTGGCAAGACTGAAATGAAGGTTTAGACTTTGTAATAGCCTTAAATCTCCAGGAATACCTGGGAGGTTTGATTATTAAAGCTGCCCTCCCTCCCTAACCACTCAGACACATGCCCCACATTCAGGGCAGACAACACCAAAAACACACCCAAACTTGGTGCACCAATTGGACCCCACAAGAATTGGATCCCCACACACCACAAAGACAAAGTTGAGGAGAACTGACTTGAGGGGAATAGGAGACTTGCAGACGCCATGTGCTGATTAGTTAGAGAAAGTGTATGCCACCAAGCTGTAGATCTTACAAATTAGAGATTCATCTTTGAATAATCCTAAATATTCTAAAAGAACCCTATCAAGTAAAGCAAATGCCAAGAGGCCAAAAACAACAGAAAATTTTAAAGCATATGATAAAACCAGATGATATGGGTAACCCAAACCCAAACACCCAAATCAAAAGATCAGAGGAGACATAGTATTTGGAGCAATTAATCAAAAAACTAAAGACAAACAATAATAGCATGGCACAGGATATAAAGGACATAAAGAAGACCCTAGAAGAGCATAAAGAAGAAATTGCAAGAGTAAATAAAGTACATAGATGATCTTATGGAAATAAAAGAAACTGTTGACCAAATTAAAAAGATTCTGGATACTCACAGTACAAGACTAGTGGAAGCTGAACAATGAATCAGTGACCTGGAGGACCACAGAATGGAAAATGAAAGAACAAAAGAAAGAATGGGGAAAAAATCGAAATGGACCTCAGGGATATGATAGATAAAATAAAACGTCCAAATACAAGACTCATTGGTGTCCCAGAAGGGGAAGAGAAGGATAAAGGTCTAGAAAGAGTATTCAAAGAAATTGTTGGGGAAAACTTCCCAAACGTTCTACACAATATAAATACACAAAGCATAAATGCCCAGCGAACTCCAAATAGAATAAATCCAAATAAACCCACTCCAAGACATATTCTGGTGAGACTGCCAAATACTAAAGAGAAGGCACAAGTTCTGAAAGCAACAAGAGAAAAGCAATTCACCAAATACAAAGGAAACAGCATAAGACTAAGTAGTGACTACTCAGAGGCCACCATGGAGGTGAGAAGGCAGTGGCATGACATATTTAAAATCCTGAGAGAGAAAAATTTCCAACCAAGAATACTTTATCCAGCAAAACTCTCCTTCAAATTTGAGGGAGAGCTTAAATTTTTCACAGACAAACAAATGCTGAGAGATTTTGCTAATAAAAGTCCTGCCCTACTTCAGATACTAAAGGGAGCCCTACCAACAGAGAAACAAAGCAAGGAGAGACAGATATGGAGAAAGGTTCAGTACTAAAGAGATTCAATATTGGTTCATTAAAGACATTAAGAGAGAGAGGGAAAAAACATATCTGACAAACATAAACCAAAGGATAGTATGGCTGATTCAAGAAATGCCTTCACAGTAATAACATTGAATGTAAATGGATTAAACTCCCCAATTAAAAGATATAGATTCACAGAATGGATCAAAAAATATGAACCATCAATATGTTGCATGCAAGAGACTCATCTTAGACACAGGGACACAAAGAAATTGAAAATGAAAAAATGGAAAAAATATTTCATGCAAGCTACAGCCAAAAGAAAGCAGGTGTAGCAATGTTAATCTCAGATAAAATAGACTTTAAATGCAAGGATGTTAGGAGAGACAAAGAAGGCTACTACATACTAATAAAAGGGGCAATTCAACAAGAAGAAATAACAATCATAAATGTTTATGCATCCAATCATGGTGCCACAAAATACATGAGACAAACACTGGCATAACTAAAGGATGCAATGGATGTTTCCATAATAATTGTGGGAGACTTCACACATCACTCTCTCCTATAGGTAGATCAACCAGACAGAAGACCAATAAGGAAATTGAAAACTTAAACAATCTGATAAATGAATTTGATTTAACAGACGTATATAGAATATCACATCCCAAATCACCAGGATACACATTCTTCTCTAGTGATCACGGAACTTTCTCCAGAATAGACCATATGCTGGGACATAAAACAAGCCTCAATAAATTGTAAAATATTGAAATTATTCAAAGCACATTCTCTGACCACAATGGAATACATTTAGAAGTCAATAACCATCAGAGACTTAGAAAATTCACAAATACCTGGAGGTTAAACAACACACTCCTAAAATAAATGGTTTATAATGTAGAATGTAGGGGAACTAGCGATAGAGAGCAATTAATGAAGGGGGAACAATAACCCAATAAGAACAGATAAGCTATCATGGGTAAATTTAATGTTCTAGGAATGCCCAGGAATGACTTTGGTTTGTTAATTTCTGATGGGTATGGTAGGAACAAGTTCACAGAAATATTGCTATATTAGGTTATTTTCTTGGGGTAGAGTAGGAACATGTTGGAAGTAAAATAGTTATTTTAGGTTGGTTGTCTTTTTCTTACTCCCTTGTTATGGTTTGTTTGAAGTGTTTTTTACTGTGTATCTTTTTAAAAAAAATTTTTTATATAGTTAATTAAAAAAAGTTAATTAAGAGTTAATGACAATCAATGCAATATATGCTACTGGACTGGATCTAAGAATGGAGGAGAAAGCTCAAAGGGGGCATAAGGAAAAATTGGAACAGAATTTAAGCTTTATATCCATATTAATTTTCTTGAATTAACTGCAGTTAAGTTAATGACATAAGTGAATATCCTTGTTTGTAGGAAATGTACATGGAAGTGTTATGAGTTCAAGGAGTATGATATATACAACCTGCTATCAAATGCTCAGAAGATGTAAATGGGTAGATAGATAATTGATAGAAAGATAATATATATAGTTGAAAGAAAGAGGGGGAGGGAGGGAGAAAGGAAGAAAGGAAGGAAGGAAGGAGGGAAGGAAAGAGAAAGAAAGGTACTGCAAAGGTAGCAAAATGTAAAGTTGGTAGATATGGATATCAGGGGGTGGAGGGGTGTTGGAGTTCTCTGTATGGGGTTTGTATTGTATTTGCAACTGTCCTATATGTTTGAAATTATTTAAAAAAAAAAGAGAGAATCAATTGCCTAATACAAGATCCTAAAAATTTCCCCTATGTTTTTTTCTAAGAGTTTTATGGTTTTAGTTCTTATATTTAGGTCACTGATCTAATTAATTTTTGTATATGGGGTAAGATAGGGGTCCAATTTCATTCTTTTGCATGTGGATATCCTTATCCTGGCACAATTTGTTGAAGAGACTATTCTTTACATGTTATGTGAACTGGTTGTCCTTGTCAAAAGTCAACTGGCCATAGATACAAGGATTTATCTCTGGAGTCTCAATTTTATTCCATTGGTCTATATGTCTATCCTTATGCCAGTGCCACACCGTTTTAATTATGATGACTTTACAGTAGGTTTTGAATTTGGGAAGTATGAGTCTTTCAACTTTGTTCTTTTCCAAGATTGTTTTGGCTATTCAGGGCCCCTTGCAATTCCATGTAAGTATGAGAAATGGCTTTTCCATTTCTGCAAAAAAAGGCTACTGAAATTTTGATTGGGATTATGCTGAATCTGTAGATCACTTTGGGTAGTACTGACATCTTAACAATGTTAAGTCTTTCAGGTCATGTGGTAACTCTACGTTTAGCATTTTGAGGAACTGCCTGCCAGACTGCTTTCTGAGTGGTTGCATGATTTTTCAGTAATACTAGTAATGTTGGAGGGTGGAATATACATCTGCATGCAGATTGGGGGCCCAGCTTTCTATTCAATCATGAATCATGTTCAGTAATGTCATGATTATAAAATAACTGAATAATTATCAAAGATTTTAAAGTTATTCCCAGTAATGGATGAGTATATTCATGATTTTTTTGCACCTGTGAACAGTGTACACCCTGAGTAGGATTTTGCCACAGCCAACTTTCCTCATTGCTCTTTAGGCAGTAGTAGCTCACCAGCAGCTAAGTGCTTTCATGTCATCTGCAGCCCCACAACAGATGGGAAAGCCAGCAGTGTTTCAGAATGCATGCTTTACCTGCTGCTGATCTGATCTAAACTTCTGAAAGCAACAGACTGTAACACTTCTGAAAACATTCAATTCAAAGACGTCATGTTAGGGAAAATAGAAAATTGCTCTGATTGCCCTGGACAAGGAAAGTGTAACCTGTGAACCAGTACTCCTATGAGGCATACATAAACACTCTCTTTTGATAATCCAAGAAAATCCAGCTGGGAGGAAAGAAAACATCTCCTATTGAATAATGAGCCCTGACTTTGAGAGAGTCATGCAGAGTCTCATGGCTCAATCAATACAGAAAGTTCTAGGTAATTAACCGAGCTGCTGCGGATATTTGATCCCTAGCTCGACAAGCATCACTAAGTGTTTCCAGACCCAAGGTAACATTCCAGCTTCTCAAAGCTCAGGAACTGAATTGACCTCGCTCCCCAGGGAAAGGAACTCTCCTCGTCATCTCTGGGCTTCCTATTTCATCCAAAGCAGACATTAATTACTATCTGCAGGTGAAAGGACTGATGAGCAACTTAATTAATTAGGGTTGAGTTTTATTTCTTTTATCAATTCTCATCTTTTGTTTGTTTGAATCCACACAGCATATCTCCTAGGGCTACTCAGCAAAAGATAATGCACATAACTTTCAACAAGTATACAGGTGTATTTTCAACCTCTACGTTTTCATTTCTTTGCAGAGACCCTGACTCATTCAGTTTCCAGCAGAAGGGCTGCTTTTAATTATAGAAATAGAGGCTAAATTTGCTCTCTGCTATTCCTTCTTTGCAGGTTGTTAATTTCTGTTTTGTTTTGTTTTGTTTAAGCTGCATTACAGCTTTATAGATACCTGTAATGTTTGATGAACTTTAGTGCAAAAGAGTGGCAGTGGATCCGTTCCCTCCTGCCACAACAGTGCCGTGTAGGGACCACAAAACCTCGGAGGTAAAACAATAAGTGTGCTGGCTCACACATCCGGGTGGCTGGCCAGGCAGCTCTGCTGATACTGGGCTGGCTGGCTGATCGTGGATGGGTGCCACTGGGACATCCGGGACGGTTCTCTCCATATTTCTCTCCTTCTCCAGCAGGCTAACCCAGAGAATGCTTTCGTGGGTGAAGGGAGAGAGGTTCAAGAGAGCAACTGGGAACACCTCTTGAGTCCTGAGCTCAGCAGTGGTATACCACGACTCCTACCATATCCTAGAGGCCAAAGCCTAAGGCAGCCTAGCTTCAAGGGTCGGGAAATAGACTGTGCCTCTTTAATTAGAGGGATGGTGAAGTCATGTGGCAAAAAGTATGTATACATGGGGAAATGCAAATTAAACCCACAATGAGATACCACTGACAGTGCTGTGTTGACAAGAACATGAAGCAACTCTCACATACTGCTGGCAAGGACTGTCTAATGGTGCAGTCATTTGGGGAAACTGTTTTGCAGTTTCTAATAAAGTTAAGCACCTACCCTATGGGAAAAAAACTGTGCACACAGGGAAGGGTGAAGAATTGGGGTCATACGTACAGTCTCCCACAGGCTGTTCCTTTCAGGTAAAGGGAAGGATTGGGACCAAGAGGCATAGATAGGAGTGACTTTTGTGTTTTTAACCTCACCAAGCAATTATATAAATAGATGCATAGGCTAAATTTAATAATTTTAGATCTCAAATCTTCATTCCTATTTAATTCTTTCCTCCAAATATATGTCTCACTTCTGATTGGGACCAGCTGTGAACAAATCCTCCTAATATTAGAAACCGAAGTCAGACCTTAACTTTGCAAATGTCTCAGAACAAGTTGGAAACACATCTGTAGCATTTCTTATTTAGTCATTAAAAAACACCCCCTTTTCTGATAGAGCTCAGGATATATATAAACGTGATTTACAGCCTACCCCGATTTTGAGGGAATAGATAACCAGTCCTTGTCAAACCAGATTTATTGGGAAATTCAAAGTGGTTTCATGCTTTACAGCCAAAGCATCAGAGAGCCTGTTTCCTATAAGGTTCTGAAACTTCTGAACATGATTCATTTGCTCTTAAAAATGGAATGACTCTTTTATTCTTTGTTTTCAGGCTCTTAAAGGCGTTGGACCACAAAGGCAATTATGTTGCCAGAGAACTTCTATAATATCCTGCTCATTTTAAGTTCTTTGAGCAGGTATTTCACTGATATATTGTGTAGTAGAAAAAGGAAGGAACTCTTCTCCAGGATCGTAATTAACATCAATTAATGATTTTTTAAAATGGACATTTTTTAAGAAGGGAGAACGGATTCAGAGACGGAATCCCTTATTCCAGAGAAAAGATGAGATCAATTTATTCAGCGAGCCCAGAGGAGAGGGACTGTGTCTTCATCTCATGGAGTTGCCCTAACAAACTGCCACAAACTGGGAGCCTTCAAACAGCTGGAATTTACTCTCACACTTCTGGAGGCCGGAAGTCCAAAGTCAAGCTGTGGTGGGGCCAGGCTCCATCAGAAACCTCGGAGAAGAACCTGCCTTGCGTCTTCCAGCGTCTGGGGTTGGCCAGCAGTCCTTGTGGTTCCCTGGCTTGTACTCTTTGCCTCTCCCTCCATACAGCCCTCTCCCTGATTCTTTCCTCCTGTTCTTAGATGATGCCAGTCATTCCGGATTTAGGGCCCAGCCTAAAGCAGACTGACTCCATCTGCAAAGACCCTATTTCCAAATAAGGTCCCCTCCCCAGGTACCAGGGGTGAGGACATCCACATATCTTTTGGAGAACACAATTTCAACCCACAACAGATTGTTATATTACAATATATTCCTGGCCTAGCTCCCCACCCTCCACCCCTGGAGAGGCGTACCCCTGGAACATGCAGGCAAAGAAGCTGCTGTTAAATCCAGTAAGTATCCCCAGGCGAGATCATTATTAATAAATCTTCAATCAGCAAAAGAAGCTGTAGACTCTTTACACAAGAACGTTAATATTGTTGTAGAAGGAATTTATGAAATAAAAACTGGATTTGGAAACTTTAAAGCCAAAACTCATTTCTACCACTGCTTTATGTTTAGAAGTGCTTCTGACTAATCCCGGCAAAAATTATTTAAAAAGTATGCAAGGGAAAAAAGATGGGGAGGATATATACAAAATTAACAGTGGTTAGTCATTTTTTTTTTAATTTCTATTGTAGTCACATATTAACACAAAATTTGCCATTTTAAACATTTTTAACTGTACAATTCAGTGGTATTCATTACATTCGCAGTGGTCTGCAACCATCAGCATAATCTATTTCCAAAACCCTTTCATTACCCCAAACAAAAACTGGACCCATTAAGCAGTCACTCTATTCCCCCTTCCCCCAGCCCCTGGGAACCTCTAATCTACTTTCTCAAGGAATTTGCTTATTCTAGATAATTTTATATAGAAGGAGTCATACAACATGTGGCCTTTTCTATCTGGTTTATTTCACTTAGCATAATGTTTTCAAGGTTCATCCATGTTGTAGCATGTGTCAGTACTTTATTCCTCTTTATGGCTGAATAATATTCCAGTGTGTGGCGATACCACATTTTATTCTTCCATTCATCAGTTGATAGACTTTTGGGCTGATTCCACTTTTATGACACTTTTTTATAATTTAAATAACTATATATTTTTCAGATTATAAAAGTAATACATGCTCCCCCTGAGGAGCTGGGGGAAAATGCAGAGGCATTGGGCTTCCTCACCTGGATGGTTGCTGATATTCTCACAAACATTGAGGACTGGCGGTTTGATGTGCGGAACCCTCTATCACAGAACTTGTCCTTAAGAAGCCTGTTACTGCAAAGGAGAGACTAGACCTGCTCATAATTGTGCATTAAGTGTCTCCTCCTGAGTGCCTCTTGTTGCTCAGATGTGGCCCTCTCTCTCTAGCTAAGCCAACTTGGCGGGTGAAATCACTACCCTCCCCCCTATGTGGGATCTGACACCCAGGGGTGTAAATCTCCCTGGCAACATGGAATATGACTCCCGGGGAGGAATCTGGACCCAGCATTGTGGGATGGAGAACATCTTCTTGACCAAAAGGGGGACATGAAATGAAATGAAACAAAGTTTCAGTGGCTGAGAGGTTCCAAACGGAATCGAGAGGTCACTCTGGTGGGCACTCTTATGCACAATATAAATATCTGTTTTTAGGTTTTAATGAATTGGAATAACTAGTAGTAAATATCTGAAACTATCAAAGTATAACCAAGTAGCCTTGAAGCTTGAAGATGATTGTATAACAATGTAGCTTACAAGGGGTGACAGTGTGATTGTGAAAACCTTGTGGATCACACTCCCCTTTATCCAGTGTATGGATGGATGAGTAGAAAAATGGGGGCAAAAAACTAAAGGAAAAATAGGGCAGGGGAGGGGACGATTTGGGTGTTCTTTTTTTACTCTTTTTTTTAATTCTTATTTTCACTTTTTCTGGTACAAGGAAAGTGTTCAAAAGATAGATCGGGGTGATGAATGAACAACTATATGATGGTAATGTGAACAATTGATTGTATACTTTGGATGACTGTATGGTGTTTGAATAAATCTTAATTAAAAAAAAGTAATACATGCTCATTGTAGAAAACTTAGAAAACATATGATAGCATAAAACAGAAAAAGCAAAACTGATTTTAATTCCAGAACCCAGTGATAGTTTCTATGTCATTTTGGTATATTTCCTTCAACTTTGGTCACTGTTGAATCACCACACATATAGCGTCTAACACATTATTAGCACCTAATAAATATTTGTTAAATACATTAATTTTTGCATCTTTTAAAGAGAAATTTAAACCAAGTAAAATTTACCCTAAAATTGGTTTGGATATGGGTTTCGCTATGTTGATTTTTGTTTGTAAAATTATCCCTGTACCTTTTGATTGTCAAGTTTGGTTTACTGGAGGAAGTTCTGCAGACAGGTCCAAAAACACAGGGAAGAGGAAAGAACCCTCGGCTGAGGGAACAGTTGGTTTAAAACCATCCAGTTAGAATCCTCTTCAGAAGTTTTACTATAAAACATTTAATTGCCTCTTATACTTAAAGATACGGGGCCACCTCTCACATAAGAAGGCTGATTTGGAAGCTACATTAATCTTTTCTGTCTCTGGTAGGTGCTTTGGATTATCAAGAATCTTATTTTACCCAAAAGCTGAGCTCCTCCAAAGTAATGGGTAAATTTTATGGTGGTGGACACATTTTCCAAAGCCTAAGGGAGACTGCTAATTAAAGACTGGTGGGAACTTGTTAATCAAGTAATCATGCCACAATGCATCTTCTGTAGACAACTGAAATTATATATATATATATATATAGGGTTGCTTAAAGATAAACACATGCTACTTCAGTGTTCCTATAAGACTGTTGCTCAAATTTCAAAGTACCTATGAATGAGGTGGGGAGCTTGTTAAAATAGACTCTGATTCATTTGGTCTGGGGCAGCCTGGGATCCTGCGGGTGATGTGAGGCTGCTGGACCTCGGAGCCTGCTTTGAGAAATAAGGTCCAATCACACAAAACACTTCAACAGCCTGACTGGTCTCCACTATTAAAATCCCAGGGAAAATGCTGTAGATGCAACACAGGGGATTAGGCTGGATCTCATATTGAGTCACCCCATTAACTGGCCTAATCATCTCTGCTGCCATCTGAAGTGCTTTGTTAATGAGCAGACATGACTGCAGTCAGCATTCAGTTTTTCTTTTCTTTTTTTTTTTTATTGAGAGGTGAAATTCACATAACATCAAACTAACCATTTTAAAGTGAGTAATTCCGTGGCATTTGGTGCATTCACAATGTTGTGCAACCACCACCTCTAACTAGTTCCCAAGCGTTTTCATCACCCCAGGAGAAACCCCATATCCACTAAGCTGTCACTCCCCATTCCCTCTTCCCCAACCCCTGGCAACCACCAATCTGCTTTCCATCTCTATGGATTTGCCTAGTCTGAATATTTTATATAAATGGAATCATACAATAGGCAACCTTTCGTGCCCGGTTTCTTTCACTTAACATAATGTTTTTTAGTTTCATCTACATTGTAACATGTATTTGTACTTCATTTCTGTATATGGTTGAATAATATTTCATTGTGTGGATATACCACATTTTATTTATCCACTCATCAGCTGACAGAAATTTGGGCTGTTTTCTTCGTGTATTAGCTAGGGTTCTCTAGGAAAACAGAATCAACAAGAGATTTCTATAAATATAAGATTTTATAAAAGTGTCTCGCTCAACTGTGGGTATACATGAGTCCAAATTCTGTAAGGCAGGCAGCAGACTGGCAACTCCAATGAAGATGTTCGATGAACTCCCAGGAAACGAACTGGCAACTTCTATGAACTCCTGGAAATGCTTCGCTGGTTAGCCAACGAAGTGAAGGTCCTCTATCTGTCTTGCTTAAAAGTCTTCAACTGATTGGATTAAATCCAGCTGATTACAGTCTCTCATAGCAGAATACAAGCCTTTCAATAATGTAATCAGTCACATCTGCAGCCAATTGACTGATGATTTAATAAACCAGCCTTCTGGTTTATTAACCAGCCACAGATGTCCTTGCAGTAACAGGCCAGAGCTTGCTTGACCAGACACCTGGGTACCATCACCTGGCCAAGTTGACAAACGAACCTAACCATCACACATCTTTCGGTTACTCAAATACATGCATGTTTATGTATTTGAGCTCAGTTTTTATTTTAACAAATAATTTATTGAGCACCATGAGCCCATGCTAGGCTAGATGCTGGGGATAGAGCAAGCAGCAAGATAAACATGGGCTTTGCTTTCAGGGACCTTCAATTCTAGTGAGGGGAGTTATCAAAAATAAACAAGAGAATTTCAGCTGGGGCTTTAGAGAAAATAAAGTGAGGTGAAGAGAATGGCCAGGAGGCCATTTCAACTTGAGCGGTCAGGGAAGACAGCTCCTGAGAACTAAATGACCAAAAGAAGTCAGCCATGCAAAGGCCTGGCAGAAAGGCATTCCCGGCCGAGGAAACTAGTGCAAAGATGCTAAGGAGAAATGGCACTTGGTGTGGTCTAGAAATGACAGAAGGCCAGAGTGGCCAGAGCATCACCCCTGAGGATAGAAGTGGGAGGAAATGAGCCAGAAAGGACCCGATCACATAGGGCCTTTTATTCAAGGTGCAATGTCAATAAAATATGATTCTTGGCTTTATCACCAAGGCTCTTTCCAACTTCAAAGGGACCAAAGAAAAGCTACCACAGTAACAGTTAAATGGCAAGGGAGAGTCCCCAGAAACACCCTTCAACTGACCAGCTCCTTCTTTCTGTCCTCACTTGTTATAACTCTGAATTCGCCTCTGAAGAAATGTTTGCATCTTCCTAAGAAAGTTATGAAAGATGTCAGCAAATATTTAGCCTGAGGGAGGTTTAACGAAAATTGAAGACACCTGATTTCCAGTGACAGCAGACCGGTTGAATAAATTATGGTACATCCAAACAATGAAATGCTTTGCCGTCATTGCAAATAATGAAGATTTCTATGTATTCTAATTTATGAATGTTACTATAATTTATCTAACCATTTCAGGTTTCACCTCAAATGACATTCCCCTCAGAGAGGCCTTTTCACATAAACTAGCAGCCCCTCCCTATTTTTCTGCATCATAACACTCTGCTTATTCATTTCATGGCATGTATCTGATTTTGCCATTATTATTTGTCTACCGGCTTATTCTCTGTCCTCCACCAGGAACCAGGGACCCTATCTGTCTTATTCTCTGTTGTCTGTCTGGTGCCCAGACCAATTCCTAGATCGTGACAAAGCATTCAAACACTTGTTTAATTGAAAAATACCTACATAATTATACTTATTGACATGGTGATATGGGCTGAATTGCCTCCCCCAAAAAGATATGCTGAAGGCCCAGTACCTTGGGATGGGACCTGATTTGGAAATAGGGTCTTTGCAGATGTAACTAGTTAAGATGAAGTCATAGTGGAGTGGGGTAGGCCCTTAATCCATTATCTGGTGTTCTTATAATAGGGGAGAAGAGACACAGAGGGAACAGGCCATGTGAAGATGGAGGCAGAGATTTGAGAGGGGCTGCCACAAGCCAAGGACATCAAGGACAGCCAGTGACCGCCGGAAGCCAAGAACAGGCCAGGAAGGAGCCTCCCCCAGAGCCTTTGGGGGGAGCGTGTCCCTGCAAACACCCCGATTTCAGACTTCTGGCCTCCAGAGCTGTGAGAGAATAAATTTTTGTGGTCTTAAGCCACCCAGTTTGTGGCATTTTGTTATAGCAGCCACAGGAAACCGACATACCTGGCAAGGTATCCATGAGATGTTGTCCATGAGGGTGAGGGGAGCATGACATGAAAGAGCAAAGACAACATGATTTTAGTGGTAAAAGTGCATCTGTGAGTCTAGGTAGAAAAAAGCCAGACAGGATGCACACCGGATGCTAACAGCAGTCGTAACTGGGTATTGAGATGCTGAGATAATTTATACTGTCATCATCAGTTTAATTGTATTTTTCAATTTGTCTTTGGTGAACATGTATCCATTGGTTAACACAAATAAAGAAAAAGTATGGCATGAAAAGACAGGTTTCCCTTTCTGGGTGTGTCTTCCTGATCATCTGACTCAGGAACGATTCACACTGAGAGATCTGACCAGCGTGATTGTGCATTCTAAGATATTATTTACCCATTTGGAGGATACAGCCATAAACCTACAACTTGCAGCGAAACTTGCCTCTTGGTAGTTTTCATCTTGTAGTTGGGGAATCTCATCATGTCTCACACACACATGGTATGGTTTTAAAGGACTTTTTTTAACATTTAAAATAGCAGTTGGTTAGAGTCCTGCTTCCAATCTGAGACAGGGTGGGGGCAGGTGACCGTGTTAACATCTGACCCCCAAAACCCCAGAAAACCCCAACTCCACAGCTCTAGAGAAAAACTGCAAAGACGTCATTAAAAGGGTGGGTGAGAATGTGAGGACCAGTCTTTTGATGATCGTTGGCATCATTTTACGTTTCATTTTCCATGGGAAATGTGTATGTTGCACTAAGGGTCATCCCTTCCTTCATGGATTCCTTAGCTTTAATTCTCCCACAAGGAGCTCTCTGAAAGAAAACATATTTGTGCCTACTTGTCTTTATTAAATAGGAACATATGAAGGTGGAAACAACCCAAATATTCATCAATAGATGAACAGATGAACAAAATGTGGTCTACCCATACAATGGAGTATCTTTCGGCTATAAAAAGGAATGACATTCTGAAACATGCTACAACATAGATCAATCCTGAAGACACTATGATGAGTAAAATAAGCCAGAAACAAAAGGACAAATATGGCCTGGTTTATCTTTTATGAAATACCCAGAATATGCAAATCCATAGACAGAAAGGGGATTACAGGTTACTAGGGTCTAGGGGGGTGGGGGTGGGGAGTTACTGCTTAACGGGTACAGAGTTTCTGTTTGGGGTGATGAAAAATTTTTGTAATGGATGGTGGTGATGACAGCACAATATTGTGACTATGATTAATATCATTGAACTACACATGTGAAAGTGGTCAAAATTGGAAATTTTGTGTTGTATATATGTTACCACAATACATTTTTTTAATGAAAAACAATATTATCCCTTCATGCCCTGTGCAGGGAATTGGACAAGATTGCTAAAGTCTCGTTCAACCTTATGCTGAAGGAATCCAGACAAAAAAGACCTCGAGAAGAGCAGAGTAGGATGGGTTTGATCAGGGAACACATTTTAACTCCAGTAAAGGAGCTGTAATTTGGGAAGAAGAGAAAGCATGAAAGGGCAAGGGTCAAGATTAGAAAGGTAGTTGTAGGACAAGAGAGGAAAATAAAAACTGGAAGGAAATGGTGGTAATGGTAGCTATTTTCTGGGTTCAAAGATTCCGGAATAATATCAATATTCTTGCATGTATATATACATATGTAAATATGTATGTATGTATTTGCATTTTCCAAGTTTCTACAAAGAGCATAAATTAATTTTATAATTTGAGTGTTTTTAAAAGACAAAAATGGCAGGAAAGGGAGAACTGGAGATATTTCGAAGGAAGATATTACAAAGGAGTAAATGCTGATGATCAAGGAGAGTGTTAAATTCTTCTCTAAAATGAAACCTAGGGGTCAGGGAGCCCCTTTCAGCAACTGTGATGTACAAGTTAGGTAAGGGTGCAGTTTGAAGGATAAGGTGGTGGGGTTCTTTGGGTTTACCAGAAGTGTGATTAGGTGTCATGTGTTTGCAAGAAAGGCCAGGAGGACAACTGTAAAAACTAGCCCGAGACAGGTGATACATCAGGTCACCTCAGGATCTCCTCTAGGAACCTCTGCTCTCTTTCATTCTCTCTCAAAAAATGTTGTAAAATATATATAACATAAACCTGCAATTTTAACCCTTATATGTGTACAATTCAGAGGCATTAATTAAATTCGCAGTGCTGTGCAATGATCACCACCATCACCATCATCACAAAACTTTTCATCGTCCCAAACAGAAACTCTGCACCACTTAAGCAATTGCTCCCCATGCTCCCTCCCAGCCCCTGGGAACCTCTAATCTACTTCCTGTCTCTGTGAGTTTGCTTATTCTAGATATTTCATATAAGTGAAATCATATATATTTGTCCTTTTGTGTCTGGTTTATTTAACTCAGTATAATGTGTTCAAGCTTCATTCACATTGTACACCTAGCAGACCTTCATTCCTTTTTTTTTTTATTTTGAAATAAATTCAAAGTTATAGGAACAGTTGCAAAAACAATACTAACCCCATACACAGAATTCCATCATACCCTGACCCCCCTTCCCCGATAACTCAATCCACCAACTTTAACATGCTGTCACATCGCTATTTCTTTCCCTCCCTCCCTCCCTCCCTATCCATCATCCATCATCTATTGCTCTGTCTTCTGAACATATGAGAGCTAGATGCACACATCCTTGAACAGACACTATAATTCACATATACACTTCCCATGAATAAGAACATTCTTTTGTGCAATCCCATTAAGTGCAGCTAAATAGTACAAGAGATTCAACAATGATATGAAGCATATATTCGATATTTCTTTTTCCTTATGTCTCAACTGTGTCCCTTTGAGCCACCTGTCCTCTATCCTCCAATCCCATCCAAGTTGATCCTTGGCATTTAACTGTCATCTATTTAGACTTTTTTTTTTTTTTTTCAATTGTGGAAACATATATACAGCCTAAATCTTCCCATTCCACTCCCTCCCTAGCCTTCCATTAGTGGGATTAATCACATTTAGAATGTTGTAATGCTCTTTCCCACCATCCATTACTAGAAATTTCCCTTCACATCAAACAGCAACCATACACTCATTTCTTAACTCCCCATTGCTCCTTCCCCCACTTCTCTTAACCCAAACTCTACTTTTCATCTCTATGGTTATATTCTCTGATAATTTCTTTGTGTTTACTGTGGGGCTTAAAATTAACCTCTTAAATCCATATCAATCTTGTTTTTCTTTGATACCACCTTCACTTCAATAGGACACATAAACTATGTTCCTGTACTCCTCCATTCCGCCACCTTTATATAGTTGTCAAAAATTACATATTTTACATTGAGTCCAAAACCACTGATTTGTCCTTAGAGTTTGTGTATTTTATATCATGTAGGAAGTAAATAGTGGAGTTACAGTTCAAAAATTATTGACTTCTATTTGTATTCCATTGTGGTTGGAGAATGTGCTTTGAGTATATTCAATTTTTTTTTTTTTTAATTTCTTGAGGCTTGTTTTATGTCCCAGCTTATGGTCCCTTCTGGAGAAAGATCCGTGATCACTGGAGAAAGATCCGTGATCACTGGAGAAAAATGAGTGTCCTGGTGATTTGGGATGTAAGGTACTGTATATGTCTGTTAAAATTCTCTATATCTCTTTCTCCTTTCTTTGTGTGTCTGTTGGTAGGGCTCCCTTTAGTATCTGAAGTAGGGCAGGTCTTTTATTGGCAAAGTCGGCTCACAGTTTCAGAGTCCAGAAGTCCAAATTAAGGTATTGGCTAGAAGGTTTGCTTCCTTCTGGGTTCGGTAGCATTCTGGCTGGCTGGCAATACTTGGGTCGCCTGACTTCCCTGTCACATGTGTTCTTTTCTGGGTTCCATTGATTTCAGCTTCCTGCTTCTCCCTCTGGCTTTCTCGCTCTATTTGAATGTCTTCTGCTTATCAAGGACTCCAGCAACCCAGATTAAGGCCCAACTTCAATCAGTTAGGCCACACCTTAATTAAAATAACCTATTCAAGAGATCCTATTTAAAATAGGTTCATACCCACAGGAATACAGGTCCAGACCAAGAATATGTCTAAATTGGGGTGAATAATTCAATCCACCATGGTGTCCTTTGATGCACAAAAGTTGTTCATTTGAATGAAGTCCAATTTATCTACTTTTTTTCTTTGCCAGATCCAAAGTCATACAGATTTTCTCCAAAGCTTCTGCTTACTTTTGACTCCATTTGAAACCTTCTCTGACCACCCCAGCCCAGAGTGATTTCTTCCTCCTCTAAACTGATGGAGCATCAGTCTTCACCACTCATTTGGCATTGCTTCATTCATTCCAAATATTTTCTATGTCAGCTTTGTTCAAGACCATCCACAGTAGTGAGAGATTAGACCAGATTCAGGGAATGGTGGACTTCAGGAGTGAGGTAGAATGTACAGATATGGAATGAGTGGAGAAAAATACAAAAAGGGGCTTTTCCCCACAGATTTTGGAACACCTTGAAAATTATATACCTGATTCTCAATATCCCTTGCCAAGTGATAAACATTCCTTCCTCATGCCAAAAAAAAAAAAAAATCGGTATAAATATGAAGACAGAAAATTGCATTTAGAAAACAGGTGCCAAGCACCAGTCTTGGAAAGATAATTGAACATTTCATTTTCTTTCCTGTTGATAATGAAGCCATTTGGAATATAACATTTCAACTAATCTCTTAACTCCCCAACAGCCCCTCTGGAGTAATAGGAAAAAGATGGTGAGCTTCTGGATTCGATTCTTCCATAACAAGTACAAATTATCTGAGAACATAAATTACAGGATTTACTCTTTTTTTTTCCCCAGAGGAAGAAATTAAGTAAGAAAAAATCATGCCAATAATTTCTGACACATAAATTCTAATGATTAAATAAGAACTGAAAGAGAAACATGATAGGGAAAAGAAGACAGTTCAAAGGCTATTTATGCCGCCTTGCTACATCTAAGATTTTATAAAATTTTAGTAAGTCTACAGTGAAAGCAAGTCTAATTTTTTATTTTTAACTTTTCCTACTGCTCTTAGAAACCAGCAAAGCCCAGCTCAGAGATGGTTGCTGAGGGTGCCTGTTTTCTGGGAGAAACAAAACCCACTAGCAGGAATTTTTAAAAACAAGATGTAGGGTCTGGGAAATGCAAGTCAAAACTGCAATGTGAACCCACTAAGATGATGATAATAAACAAAACAAAGCAGAAAATAGCAGTGTTGGTTAGGTTCTGAAGAAACTGGAATCCTAGTACATTGCCAGTGGGATTGTAAAATGGTGCAGCTTCTGTGAAAATGGTTTGATGATTCCTCAAAAAATTAAACACAGAATTGAAAACAGGGACTCAAACTAATACCTGTACACGAATATTCCTAGCAGCATTATTTTTAATAGCCGAAAAGTGGAAACAACCAAGATGTCCATCAATGGATGAACAGATAAACAAAATGTGGTATATCCATATACAATGGAATATCATTCATCCATACAAAGGAATGAAGTAAAAATACATTCTAAATAGGGATGAAAATAGAAAACATGATGCTGGGTTAAAGAAGCCTCACACAATGCACGAGTAGAAAAATGGGGACAAAAACTAAATGAAAAATAGGGTAGGATGGGGGGGATGATTTGGGTATTCTTTTTTTAAATTTTTTATTCTTATTCTTATTCTTTCTTATTCTCTATGTTCAAAAATAGATTGGGGTGATGAATGCACAACTATATGATAGCACTATGAACAGCTGATTGTACACCATGGACGACTGTATGATATGTAAATGTATCTCATTAAAGCTGAATTCAATTAAATAAAAAAGAAGCCATACACAAAAGGTCACCTATTGTATGATTATATTTATATGAAATATCCAGAATAGGTAAATCCATAGAGACAGAAAGCAGACTGGTAGTTGTCAGGGCCTGGAGGATGGGCCACTGTATTGTTCACTTTAAAATAGTTAATTTTATGTTATGTGAATTTCACCTCAATTAAAAAAACATTAGGGTGTGATATATCCATTAGAAAGTAACCAAAACTTCTTAAGACATTGTATATAATATATTTTAGAATTATGTATTTTAGTATAGGAGATACCTTTTCATATTCAAGAGTCAGTTCCAAATCAGTGAAGATCAAAGGCCTCTGTATCCATTGGAAGACTCATTTGCCATAAAATATATAAAGATGCTGAAACATTTGACTTGATGAAAACTCTACCAAAAATCAAAGAAATGCAAATCAAAACAAGGATACCATTCTTTAGATATAAAATTAGCAACAATTTAAATAAATTTATAAGTAAGTACTAATCAGAGTACAGAGAATCTGGCCCTTTCTTTACACCCCTGATAGGAAATGCAGAATGAGACAACCTTTCCCATGGTCACATTTGGCAATGTATAATCAATAGCCCTAAAAATGTTTATCCCATTCAACTCCATTATTCCCTTTCTGGGTATTTAACCTAATAGAATAATCACGAATATTCACAATTATTTTTTAAAATACCACTCATTGCAGTATTAATTATAAGAAAAAACCGGAAGCCACCTAAGTCCATCAATATGGATTAATGACATAAATCATGATTTATTCAGAGGAAGGAATATTTTATATTTTTGGAATGCCATCCGCATCTTTGCTCCCCTCTCGTCTGATAAGAATTCTTGTGAACACCGCCACCAAACAACTGAAAAATACTTCCATTCAGGTCAACTCTCCAGGAGCTTTCTATCCTTAAACATGAAATAAGATTTGTAGAGCAATGCTTTAGAGGCTGGGCAAAAATTGTTAAAAGCTAGGGATTACAATAGATTTGGAAATTTATTTTTCCTATTAAGAACCACAAACTGAAAAACTCAATGATGGGTATTCTGGTTTGCTAAAGCTGCCGTTACACAAAACACCAGAAATGGATTGGCTTTTTAAAGGGGATTTATTAGGTTACAAATTTAAAGTTCTAAGGCCATAAATGTGTCCAAACTAAGGCATCAACAAGAGGATACCTTCACTGAAGAAAGGCCGATGGCAACCAGAACACCTCTGTCAGCTGGGAAGGCACATGGCTGGTGTCTGCTGCTCCTTTGTTCCCGGGTTCTGGTTTCAAAATGACTTTTTCCAAAATGTCTCTGGGCTTCTGTCTCTCCTAGTTTGTCTCTCTCAGTTCCCATGCATCCTTGCTTGTTCTCCCAGGGCGTTTCTCTCTAACTATCTGGGGGTCCGCTCTTAACTCCTCCGGGGCAAACTCTGGGCTTCATCTCTTAGCCTAACATCTCCAAACGTCTTTCCGTCTGCATCTCTAAGAATCTCCAAGTGTCTGGGTCTATGTCAGCTCTTAGCATGTCCTGGGGGCAAACTCTGGATTACCTATTTTAGCTTCTCTCCAAAATGTCTCTCTCAGCTTCTTTCCACAAGCTCTTTTAAAGGACTCCAGCAAACTAATCAAGACCCATCCTGAATGGGCTGGTTCACATCTCCATGGAAATAATTTTTAATAAGGTCCCACCCAACAAGATTGGATTAAAAGATCATGTCTCTTCTAGGGTCCACAACGGCTTCAAACTGGCACAGTGGGTCACACAAAAAAAGTAATATTTGGGTTGTCATTCACCTGCTTACATTTTTATGCCATCCCTTTGCCTATCATAGCAACTATGCATTACTCAGCCAGGCATATGAGGCTATTTCAAAAGCAATTTTCAGAACGGGTTGAAACCTGAATGTAGGTATTGAAGTTCCTGGCTTTTGGCTTTGGGACTTTAAGTTCACACCCAGAAATAAGTCTCAAGAGCAAATTCCAGGAACTTTGTTTTTTAGGTATCACTTTGACACATGAAGATGAAAAGATATCTCGGGAAGCTTTCAGGGAAGGGCTCCTCTAGCTAACAATCTTTAGACAAGATGGGAAATTCCCATGTTTCCCAGCCTTGTGGTTGGTGGGATTGACCCCATTTTCAGCCAGTGGAATGGCTCCCATTCCCAGGCAACAGTGATTTGTTCAGTAATGGGCACATGCACCAAGTTAGACCAATTAGAATGAAGCAGATTTCTGTTTAAAGGAACTCTCTTCCACTGAATAGGAATGAGGAAGGAGGATACAGTGTGGAGCTGCTGGCAGCCATGCAGGGACATCAGTGGAAAGGCTACCTGAAAACAGAGTCCACATGGAGGATGTGGAGCTGAGAAATAGTGAGAAAGAAATTGCATCCTGGTCCCAGTGTGAAAGCCCTAGATTAAGCTTGGCTTAAAGGAGTCTTGCTAGTTTGGCCTGTGTAGTTGAGCTTTATTTTTTGGCTTAAGCATATTTTGGTCAGTTGCTTGCAACTGAAGGGTCCTAACTGATAGAGGAAGAAAAAATGTAAAAGCCAAAATAACCAGGATTTATATAACAATTAATTTTATATACACTAATTTATAATTAATTTAAAATCAAATTATGATTGTTTTATACAGTGGTCATGCACATATTTCTTCAATTGTGGTTCACTGAACAAGATGCTACATCTCAAATACAATAAGATGCTTCTGTTAAGTATATCCTTCAGCCCTATTTAAAATCTAACCTAACATTTGTCCTACTTCACAAATCAGTGCTTTTTCAAGTGCCAAATGGTGAAATAATCAACTATTCAAATAAAAGAGACCATTCTAAATCAAGAGTTAGGTTGAATTAGAGTAGAATTGAATCAGTTGAAACAAAAAATTGTCAATGAGAAGTCAAAAGACCTAGAACTATGTTTTGGAAATCTTGCCAACAGTGCTCAAAAGAAAGGCTATTTAGCCAAGACATCATCAGATGTATGTTTGGGAGTATTGCACGAAATCCTAGTCTCTAAAAAACTGTTGAAAGTATCATGCACAGAGGTATAACAGTTTTAGAATGAGGATGGACAAAAGGTTAACATTTTAAGAAACAATTATGAAGCACACATATATTCTTAAATGGTTGTAAATGCATGCAGTGGAGAAGAGAGAAAAATCCCCTTTACTTTGCATAGCCTGGAATTGGAATTTTCAAGGCAGCTCTCTTTTCTCTCCACCATCTGACCATCTCCATCTTTGAATGCTTACCTTGTTCATTTATCAGTTGACTAAATATTTCTGTTTCCTTGTAGCTGTCCAATCTGGCTATAAAAGAGCACGAGCGTCAGCCTGTCTGACTTGGATTGTAAACTATTAGAGGGCCCAAGCAAGGTTAAGCTAATTTTCTGTTAATCATTTAGCATGGTTTAGCACCACACAAAATTAGGGATTTAATAAATGTGTTAAGATCTCTGGAATGAGGCTTTGCCCCATTTATTATCTTCCTGATTTTGCCAGCACTTCTCAGAAGTGTGGGGAAAGCTGATCTAATTTTACTACATTTTTAGTCTGGAAACATATGCTACATATGATCACTGAGGCCTATTTGTGATGCCTGTTGGTGAATGTCTGAAAAGTTATATTTTCACGTCTCTGTAGCTGTTTGATCTATTATTACACTTACTTGGAAACTGGATTAGAAATAAATGTTTTACATTTTGATTCAGATGAGTGTGGGAGTCAAATTTTGTGGAATTCAAATGCTTCCATGGAGCGCTTCCCTGACTTCCAGATAAACAGAGAATTTTAGAAGCTTTATTTTGACTTTCCCCACCATTATTGGGGATGGAATGCTGAACTCTCGAATTTTAACTTAAACTGGAGGAGGGCCTTGTTACCATCTCAGGTGTAAAAACTGGACGAAGACACATGAAG
The DNA here is from genome assembly GCF_015220235.1 of Choloepus didactylus. NCBI lineage: Eukaryota > Metazoa > Chordata > Mammalia > Pilosa > Megalonychidae > Choloepus > Choloepus didactylus. Next base: position 9,653,269 of record NC_051329.1, on the reverse strand, counting down.
ACAGTTTTTGCTCCATTTTTTGCTCCATTACTGGCTCGATTCTAAAACAATTATTATTTCCCCATTTCATCCTATCCCATATGCTAACAACTGCTCTATGAGGTTTTAAAAAAAATCTATGAAAGCATTTGATAATAAAAACCTGTTTTAGAAAATCTGTGAAAGCAAACACCTTTGATTTTGAGTTCCTCTAAATTATAAACTGGAAGTCAGGTTGTCACTAAGTGTGTAGGGATTTAGTAGAAGTAAAAAGTAGATGGTTACCTCAAGAGAATATTTAATAGTTAAAGCTAGCTATGGAACAGAAGTAAGGAAAATATCAGTCCAAGAAAATTTCTAAACATTGTCCCAAGCACCATTATTACTACACTAAGTGATGTTACTTCTCAAAATAATCCAAACAAATTAATCATGCTGGTTTTCTACCCATTCTGCCAATATTCCATGCACTTGTCCATACACCTCTATTTATCAGTGCCCAATATGTGCTAGGTTTTGAGATGAATAAAGGAGACAGATGTAGTCATTACCCTCAGGGAGCTTACAGTCTATCCAGACAAGTCAACCAGCAGCTACACAGTGGTTTCCTGTGTGGGCAGGAGAGGGTGCTGATTGGAAAGGAGCACGAGGGAACTTTCTGGAAGGCTGGAGATGTTCTGTATCTTGTTTAGGGTGGTGATTACACGGGTGTATGTAATTATCAAAACTCACCAAACTGAACTCTTAAGACCCATGCATTTTATTACATCTTAATTGTACCTTAATTTTAAAACATAAAAAGGAGCAGGGGGAAAAAGTAGTTCCAAAACAGTGCTATCAAATGGCTTGAGTATAGGATGTGACGTGTACAAGTATCGGGGTACCTGCCTACCTTTGGGGGTTCAGAGAAGGCTTCTCCAAGAAACAGCAGAGCTAGTACCTAGAGGTTGATTGGGAGTTAGCCAGGTGAAGAAGTGAGAGACAAACCCCCTCAGGTAAAGGAACTGCATGTGCAAAGGCCCAGAGGCAGGAGAGAGTGTGACCCTTTTGGGGCATTGCAAGCAGTTCAGTCTGCTTAGCGTGGAGGTTGTTCTGAGTGGAGACTGGTGGGCAACGGGGCTGGAGGGATGAGCAGGGAACAGAACACTGATGGCCCTGTCAAGCTATTTTAATGAGTTGGGATTTTATCATGAGGCTACTGGGAGGCCCCAAAGGATTTTAAAAAAGAAAAGACAAGATCATATTTATGTTGTAGAAGGATGCTTTGTCTTCAGGGTAGAGAATGGACTGGGAGTGGGCAAGACAAATAGATGGGAGGCCAGTTATGAAGCTGCTGCAGAAAAGGAAGAGAAGGTGTGACCTGAACATGGTCAAGGGCATGGAGAGGTAGATGGATTTTGGTGGCATGTAGGGCATAATATTGCCTGGACATGAGATTTAGGGAGAGGACAAAGTCAAGGATGACTCCCAGGACTGTGGCTGGTACCATGGGAATAGAGAAAAAGAGCAGGTGTGGGAGGAATGTGGGGTGCATCTGTTTTCCAGGGCTGCTGAAACAAATTACCACAAACCAGCAGCCGAACACAACAGAAATTCATTCTCTCCCAGTGCTGGAGACTGGGAGTCCGAAATCAAGGTGTCCGCAGGGTCGGTTCCTTCTGGAGGCTCTGAAGGAGAATCCGTCCTCTGCCTCCCTCCCTACTTCTGGTGGCTGCAGGCCATCCTTGGCATTCCTTGTAGATGCATCCCCTCTGTGTGTCTCTTGGTCTTCTCCTTTCCTGTGTCTTAGAAGGACACTCATCACTGGATTTAGGGTCCACTCTAAATCCAGGATGATCTCGTCTTCAGATCTTTAGCTTAGTTACATCTGCAAAGACCCTATTTCCAAATAAGGTCACATCCATAGGAGCAGGGGTCAGCACGTGGACATATCTTCTGGGGGCCATTATTCAGCCCTCTATGTGGGGGTAATGAGTTGACAGATGTGACCAACAGATGACAATATGGATGGTCCAGGGCTCAGGGAACCCTCTGGAGATCCAGGTGTGGAATTTCTTAGAATGGTGGGGCTGGTGGGGTCATCCAGGGAGACCAGTACAGTGAGAAGTGGAGAGTCCCACATTTTCTTCTTGTATTGTGGCTGTTGAGGCTCTATGAGGAGAGGGGCTGTGTCCCTCTGGTTCAGTGCTTGGCACATAATAGGCACTCAAGATTTATCAAATGAGATGTGATATGAGTATTAGTGGGAAATTGCACCAACCCAGCATTTCAATGGTAGGTAAATTGTTTCCCCAATACCGGATGATATTTACAGTATCCATAAAGGGGTATATGTGAATGCAGATTTGATATACAAGAATTAACTTGTTTGCAAGGTCTGTCTCTTTATTAGAAGAATAATAATACAGACAAGTGAAAATCCTGGACTGGGAATAGAAGACTTGGCAGCTATTCTAACTTTCATCCCAGCCTCACTAAGCCTCAGGCAAGAGAGCTCATGCCTTTGACTCAGTTTCCCAAGCCATGAAAAGAAGAAAACCCTGTGCCCTTTCTGCCTAATCAAACTTACGTAAGAGAACTATATATTCGCCCAATGTTATTTGTTCTCTCTGGAAACCAGTTCAAAGTTCTGCTTCTCTTTCACTTTCAATAGAATTTTTCAGACGTTAGCAAAGTTTAAGACGTAAGCCACCAGTTAATAACCATTATCTCCATTTTGCAGATGGGAAAAATTAAGGCAAATCAAGTTTATATATTGAAGTTCATAAGATAACTCTTTGGCAGAATTCCAAAAGGATCTTAGGCGTCTAAAACAAAATGATTCTGTGGAACCAACTGCTCTCCAGTTGCAGAGATGGTTCTCTAAAGTGCAGTAAGTATTGGTTAAACCATTCTTACTGTACAGGAAGCTAATCAGTCAGTCAGGATTCAGATAAGACCTGGGTTCAACATTCAAATGAGGACATACTTTTTTAATTCTCCTAGTGAGTAGATTTTACGATCTATCTACAACTTTGGCACTTGCAAAACTTGGATGTTTATAGTTCCTCTGCTCTTTTCAGTCAAGAAATTTAAGCAATGGCCACAAAGATGGATTATGTTGAGTGGGTAAAATATTTATATTTGTGAAGGTGACCAAGGATAAATACCACATAGCAAACCAGAGCCAATTCTCAGATTCTTTCATCTTGCTGATATCTAGGCAACCAGAGTCAGGCACTAATCTAATGATGAAATTTAACTCAGATGCAGGGTGGGTAGGAGTGGGTGGAGAGATACAAGTGCTGGAGATGGTACAAGAATGGCAGAATGTAGAGAACTGTTTAAAACTGGGTGATGGTGATAGATACATGGGGATTCATTATACTATTTGTTTACTTGGTATGTGTTTGAAATTTTCCAAAGTAAAGAATGGCTTGGCTCAGCAGGTTGCTGATCAACTTTGGCAAAAGGCTCATATTGCCCTCCTCCAATGTCTTATTATCTTTGAGAGATTCTGTTGCTAGAAAATAGCCAGCCTTGTATCCTACTGTCTTATGAATATACATGATGTTGAAAGAAATAGTAACTTAAAACAATTTGGCTAATGAAACATTTGCTGGTTTTTTAAACCATGTATTATAGAAATAACATATATAAATAGAAGTGATAACTTTCCAAGTGTAATTTTACAAGTAATTAGAAAGCATATTTCAAAGAATATCATGAGTTACAGTTCCACAGTTTCAGTTATTTCCCTATTGTGAAACATAAATGCAAAAAGGTAATGTCGTATGACTGTGTGGTATGTGAATATATCTCAATAAAATGAAGATTAAAAAAAAAAAAAAGGTAATGTCTTTCAAAGTACGATTTAACGAGTGGTTATACAGGAAATTTCCAAAAATGTAATGAGTTACACTACCACAGTTTCAGTTATTTCCTTATTGTGAAATATAACATATATTAAAAAAGGTGATAATTTTCAAATTACCATTTAACAAGTAGCTATAGAACAAATTTCAAAGGATGCTATGGGTTACAGTTCCACCTTTTCAATTCTTTCCTTCTAGCTATTCCAATACCCTAGCAACTAAGAAGAAAATTTTATAGAGATTCAGTATTCATAATCCTTTGTTAAATTCCATCTTGTCTGTTGCTACACCTTCCTCTTGTTTAATCAGGTTCCTGATCTTCAGGGATGTCTAGGCAGTGACCACCTGTTTGCTGCTTTTTAAACTTAATGAGAGAAGCTTTGAAATTATTTAATTGATTTTCAGCACTCTGAATTCAATAAAGGGATTTTTTTCTTAAGGGGTTAAAAAAACTTAACTCAGAGAACAGCCCCACTCCATCCTGCCAGTAGTTGAGCAGTAGTAAATTATTCCACGTCTTGGCAATCCTACTTTTTATCTTTGAAATGCAAAGTATTAAGATGCTATGATTATAAGTTAGCAAAGAGACCACATTTTCCTGAATCCCAATTGGTACAATTAGTACACAACTGAAAGACTGTCACTATATAAAGTATGAAGCAAAGAAAAAAAATTCAATCACATAATGCATCACTTATATTGAAAAACTTACAATGTTTAAGTACAAAACCCCTCTCAAGCTTCAGGTGACCCCAAATTCAAGTATTTAGGGATTGTGAACTCATTTGTACCATATTAACTCCCTTATATGAATATACATATTCATTATCATATTCTTTCTCAGTCTTCCAGAAGAAATAATTCACTCAACAAATATTTATTGGGAGGCTGCTTTCTACTAGGCATAGAGTGTGTGCTAGAGACAAAAGACAAATCATCCTCTTCAAGAACTGCACTGCTTTAAAACGTTCCCCAATAATATTTAAGTATCTTCCTACCCTTGGATGTTTTAATTGCCCTACTCTGGCCATCCTCCAGCTGCAATAACTTTTTTTTTTCCTCACATAACTTCAAACAATTATTTTAATTTCATTGGCATTAATGCCCTACCATGCAATTTATCCATTTAAAATGTACAAGTCAATGGTTTCTAGTATATTCACAGATTTGTGCAACCATCACCACAATCAATTTTAGAATATTTTCATCACCCCCTCAAAAGAAACTCCATACCCATTAGCAGTCACTGCCCACTTCCTCTCTACCCTCAGCCCCTAGCAACCACTATTCTACTTTTTGTCTCTACGGATTTGTCTATTCTGGATATTTCATATAAATGGAATCATACAATATGCAACCCTTTTGTATCTGCCTTCTTTCACTTAGCATCATGTTTTTGAGGTTCATCCACCTTGTAACATGCATTAGTACCTCATTCCTTTTTGTGGCCATTTGGCCATTGTATGGGGATAGCATATTTTGTTTATCCATTCATTTGTCCATGGACAGTTGGATTGTTTTCACTACTGTATTTGGCAATTATGCATAATGCTGCTATGAACATTCATGTATAAGTTTTTGTTTTTCTTCTTTATGGACATAAGTTTTCAGTTCTCCTGGATACATTCCTAGGAGCGGAATAGCTGGGTCATATGGTAACTCTGTTTAACCTTTTGAGGAACTGACAGACTGCTTTCTAAAGCAACTGCACCATTTTACATTTCCACCAGTAATGTATGGAGTTCCAATTACTCCACCAACACTTACTGTTTATCCTTTTAAATTTTAGCCATCCTAGTGGGTATGGAGTGGTATCTCACTGTAGTTTTGATCAGTATTTGCCTGATGGCTAATGATGTTGAACATCTTTTCATGTGCTTATTCATTAACTCTTGAGGTAGACCTGCTGGCTTTCTTTCTAATGAGAACTATGGCTTTGCACCACCAGCAAGTTTTTACGGTGTCTTTGTGTCTAGAACATTAAGAGAATTAACACTTTCTCTTCCAATGAAGCTCAGCTGCTGACGCCACATGGTGAATAAAAGGCTTTGTGTTTTTCCAAAGAAAACCCAGGATTCTACTGGATAAGAAGTTAAAATAGAGTTTCTGAGCAATGTTTAAAGCCAGAAAAATAAGGAAAGAAGCTAATGTATTATTTCAGTCCGAGAAGGAAGTGGTGTGGGTGTGTGCTTGTGTATTTTAGTCTGAATAGTACATATAAGCAAGTCTATTAACAAGGAACAGAATAGTATCAGGTCCTACTACATGTCCCTTTTTCTCCCTATTTAAATACTTAAATACACTAGTTATAGATGAGAGGAAGAAGTGTAGGAAAACTGGTTTAAGGTTATCCAGTCCCAGCTCTCCCAGTATCTGAATATTTTAAAGAAATCGATACTTTAATATACCTCAGTTTTTCTCTCTCTCTCTCTCTCAAAAGTGTCAATTGCAAAGCACTACCCGAATTCTTCCACTGTGTTAGGATTTGGTGATCCTGAACATCCTTTTAAACGGGCAGCTGGAACTTGAGGACCCTCGTTCTTCAAGTGTTTTTCAATAAAACCCTGATTTTTAGAGGCGTGTGCAAATGCCCTTCCTCACCCTCCAGTGAGGAGAATCGAGGTCACGAACAAGTGTGAGAGGCTTGAACGTCTCTAAACATCTCCAAAGGAAACCTGTGACGGTTGTCACAAAAACCTTCAAGCCAACCGGCGTCTCCAAATTTACCACGGCCCTTTTCACCCCCCAAACCCCCGATATCATGACCATTCTCCCCGTAAGACGAGGTCTCTGCCGCAGCATGTCTCTTAGCGGAACCCGACCCCTACTTCAGCGACCCAACCACGAAGACCGCCCCCGCCACGCCCGAACCGCCCAACTCCGCTCCGGGCGGAATCAAGCCTCACCCACACCCGTTGGCTGCGCCGGGCTTCGCTCGGTTCTCGCCACTTCATTGGCCCTGACAACCGGCCCCCCGGATGTCGGCTTCGGATTGGCTGGCTCGGCCGCCGCTTGGCGCTCTTTCCCGGGGCGCGCGGCGAGCGTGACCACGCCCCTTACGTCCAAACGCTCGGTCGCCTCGGAGGCGGCGTAGGCGCCGCCCAGAAGGAAGGAGGGCGGCTGTGTGAGGAGGTGCTATGGTGCCGAGTGCCCGGGCCGAGCCGACCGGGACGAGGCGGGCGCGGCCATGAAGGTGAGGGGCCGGTGGAGGTGGGCAGACCCTCCTCGCCTCTCCTGCCCGGCCGGGGCACCCGACGCGCCCGTTTTCTTTTCGTTTCAGCGGTTACCCTACCGGCACCTCGGAGAGCTCCGCCGGGGTTGGGGGTGGGCCCCTCAGGGTTGAGATCTTGGGCCGGCGGACCCTCTGGAGCTTCCACGGAGCCTCGGGTCAGCAGCCCGAGGAGTGGGGAGAGGCCGGGCGCCCCCGTCCCCACGCTTGGTGGGCCCCTCTGCGCCGGGCCCTGACCGCGTTCTCCGGAGCCTGAGGCAGAACCGCTAATACCCGCCTCAGCCCTCCGAGCCTTTGCCTACAGCGTGCCCTCTCCCGCGCCGTCCTTGAACTAACCCAAATGTCGGGAACACAACGGGGCTGTCGCAGGGTGGAAACTGCAGGACGAAGGGAAAAGGAGTGGTGCGGGGAGTCGTGAGGCTGGGGCCAGGCTAACGGGTCAGAAATGCCTCGGGGCGGGGATCTCACCCTGAGGATTTCTTCTTAGGTTTAACATTGATTGGGACCGTGACCTAGAGCGTTAGGAAACTAGCTGTGCCTCCATCACCGCTATGTACGCAGCAAGTAATTTGGCAGCTTGAGTTCTCCAAGGTGGGAGTGAGAGCGTGGGAGCATCACTGAGAGAAGTTTGAAAAAAAAAAAAAAAGAGGGGTGCAGGAGATTCTGGCCCACTTTGGAGAGCTGATTCTTTCAAGTTCATCCTTGAGAGTTCCGAGGAGCTCTGTGTACATCCGTTAATTCAGGTATTTACTTGCCGAACTCCAAGTGGGATGATAGTCTTTCATAGACATAGACGATTTCATTAATCTTCAGCGAGGCGGTGTGCTTGATGTGGGTAAGTAAAGGAAGAGCTTGAACTGCTAGATGAACACCCTGTCTTCGCAAAGCATCAGAGATCTGTGGAAGACTCAAAGGGAGTGTCAGGGGGCTGAGAAACATTAGCGGGCTAAACAGAGACTATTTTCAGCAAATATTTTATTGAACATGTACTATGTGCCAGCCAAGAGGGGGACATCAAGAGCGGAAGTAATTCTTAATACAGTCCCCGTCTTTAGGAGTTTGTCAATCAGAAGAGAAAAGACATTCAGAAAGTACTGCATTACAAGGCAGAATGTGATGTAAGGTATCAGTAAAATGCAAAACCCTCAGGCGAAAAGAAGGAGACTTGTGGCTGCAGGAAGCAGGGAAGAGTTTTGGAATAGGTAACTTTTGAACTGGGCTTTGAAGTATGAGGCTATGTAAAGAACTTATTTCTAACTTCCCAGTTTTGTTATAAATATTATTTCAACTTAGAATACCTATTAAAATATGTATAACTAGCTTTATTTCCTGAAACCCATCATCTTGCTGTGTTAAGATCCAAAAATAAAGCAGGGATCTTTATATATAATGCCTCGAGGGATATCACTATCTTTATTAGTATTAATTTTCTGGCACACCATGGAACTAGATGTGGAAGGAGAGAGTTAGGGATAGGTCTAGTGTTTAAAATTTTAATTGAGTTCTTTAAAAAAAGATATGCTCTGCACCCAGTTGTTTGAAAATAAGTCAAAAGGTGAGGAATACAGAAAAACAAACAAAAAACAAAAAAACAACTTTTGGAATATTTGAAAGAAAGACTGTGATAAAACATTTGACCTCTGATACTGAACCTTGTTTGCCCAGGCCCGCATGGATGGCAAATCCTGGTATGGACAGTTGTGCGGGTGTGGGTGGTTTCCGTGGCCATGTGCTCTCCAAATTGTTTCTGTGTCACTTTGGTTCATAAGATGATCACAGTCATGTTACACTGACCTGAAGGGCAGATGTAATAACCGTTTTATAAAACTAATTTTGCTTCATTTGTATTTCAAGATAAATTTCTACAGACTAGGTAAGTTTTTCTGAAGATCACTGTACCAATTAGATATTTTGAAAATGGTTTGAAATGTTTTCCTACATATTTTCAGAAAACCAGTTTATTTTGTAGTTTTAGCCAAAAAGTGCCCTTTTTTGTCAATGAACTCATCTGTCATTCATAATTTGTTTTCATACAATGAATTAAAATAGCTAAAAATTAAAAAGATTAAAAATAAAAAAACAGATGTTTTGAATTGAAATGGAAGATACTGCTTTCTAATTGGATTTTAGAAACAGAAACCTTTGTGGCAGTTAGAAATGTATAAAAGTTGTATATACTCTGAAGCAAACAGCAGACCCAAAAACAAATCACTTTGTGCAAGAGGACAGTTATGAAGATGCTTCTTTTTCGTGTGTTTTTATGAAACTGAATTCACAGAATTTAGGATTTGGGCAGTTTAATTGTGTATCATCTTTATGTTGATTTAAACTGAAATTGTTTTAATTGTGAGCTAAAATCATCTGTAGATTTCTGTGCATTGTCTCTGGTTCCTGATTTCATAGGAATTCTAACGTGAATGTTCATGGAAATAAATACTTCATTAGAATTTGAATTTCTTTAAAAGTTAAGCAATTAGATGAGGACATCTTCACTCAAACCCAGGAGCAGCTGATTTTAGTATCTGTGTGGAATGGATATTTACTTCAGTTTCTCCCTTTTTTTTTTTTTTTTTTTGTTGTTTAGGAACTGATGTTTTGAAATAGGTTTTACCTCTCAAAGAAAGACTTATGGAGTAACTGTCTAACCTTAGAGTCACACCTAACTAACTCCCGATAAAGATTTTTTTAAAAATCCAAATTGGTGTCCTATATTAATTCGATTTAAGCTTCCTTCCTGTTTTTCCATGTTTACATTGATCTCACCCTTAACTGTGCAAATCATGTTCCTTCCTCTAAGCTCAAAATGAAGTATCAAGGAGAAAGTAATCTACTGAATGTACTTTCCTTTTCCTTTTTTGTTTCCTCAGAGATGGGGGAGTGGTGCTAAGGATCAAGTATAAGGTTTGAAAAACAAACATGCATAAGGTAACATTTATGATCTACAGCACACATTATTTAAAAAATTGTAACGTGCTTGCTTTGGTGGCACATATACTAACATTGGAACAATACAGAGAAGATTAGCATGGCACCTTTGCAAGGATGACATGCAAATTGGTAAGGCATTCCATATTTAAAAAAAAATCAATTTGGCTAAATGTCTTGCCTAACAATGTTACATTTTTAAACTCAGCATCTGTTTTTGCAACCTGCTCAATGTCTAAATGGTATGAAATAAATAATTTAGAGTGTAGAATTTTCTCCCTTCTGATATATGGTCAGATATTTGGTCATAAGAAAGTAGCATTCCCTGGATATTTTATGTCAGTTGAAGCAGCAGTTTCAGTAAGAAATCCTTTCGCATTGTAAGGAAGGTATGTTTCTCTGATGATTATATAAATATTGTAAAGATTGTGCTGATTTATCTTAACTTTTTCCTTCTGCTTTCCTTTAAGTTCTGTAATTTAAATTATGAAACATTGTTTTATATTAGTGGTGCTAAGATTTAAAACACCTTTTCATATTGTTTTACAAGGATGTTGAGTTTTAGCAAACTGAAGGTTGTTTGGAGTTTAAAACAAAGCCTATGGTGAGAATTCTCTGAGGCACTGTTCATTGGTGGAAGAACTGAATCCCTGTTTAGTCCTTGTAGCTTTTTACAACATCTGAGAAAATATTCTAGATTTGAAACTTCTAGGTTCATCCTTAAATAACTGTGTAAAATAGTATTACTATGTTTAATTTAGTGTTGTAGGAAGAAAAGTAGACTTTTGTAGGTGGCATTTATTATTGCTGTTTATTTACTTTAATCAAAAGCAAATGACTTAGGTAATTTAGTTCTCTGCTGTTTTCAAACCCATCAGCTTTCAGCTGTCTCTTTTTTGGCTGTCATTTCTTCTTCACTGTAGCTTTTCTTATTCTTCATTCCAGTCTGGCTGGTTAACACCATTAAAAGGGATCACACCCTGATGTAGTTTAGAATAGGATTCAAAATTTGTAGTAAACTTTTAAGTTCTTTAAATGGAGCATTTTGAAATGCCTCACCCCCCCCCCCCAGGGATTCTAAAAGCACGTTAGGTCACATATATGTGTGTGTGCATGCATGTAAACACTCACACTCAACTCACTCTAAGACAGCTGGACCTTGATGCTATTTGAAAACTGGCACTCTGCCAGAAAGAGGGCTGGGCTGCTGTTCTTGAAAAGAAACACCATACTTCCTCTGCTTTTGTTGACTGAAATGATGATGCTTATATTGTTTGAATCTAACTGAGGAACCTGAGAGTGCATATAAAATTGGTGATCTTTTGTAGTAGATATAAGTAGCACAATACTGGGAACTGAGTCCCATTCGAAAATTTTTTAGGTTTGTGGATAACACTTCCTCTCCCTGCTCCCTCCCCCTTCAGCTCCTACAGAGGTGAGGGAGTTTCTCATTCATTCCCAGGGAGGGAACAGTGTGAGAGGAACACTAGCAGCTTCTCTGCTAGCAGAAGAGAGAAGGGACTCTTTATGTTGGTGAGTTTCAGAGAAGGAACTAAATATACTTTCTAGGACCTTCTCAGATATGTCTTCCTATGGGGAGGATACATTCTGGTCTTCCCTCAGCCAGGTGATAAACTGCAGTTGTTGATCAGCTGTGCTGGTGACTAGGTGGCATATTATCAAGGCCAATTGGCTGCAGAGTTAAAGTCATGTTCTCCAACTGGTGTTATCAGTAAAAATGAAAACGTTAAGTTTCATTTGTTTGTCTTATTTCTTAATTAGCTCCAAATTGGGAGTAAAAAAAGGTAGTGTTATTGCTCCTGTAACATGCAAACATCTTGTTGCAGTGGTTCTGAATGTTGAAAAGAGAAAAAGATTGGTATTAGATACCAGAATAACATGAGGAGATCTGGGTGTTGGAGGCAATTCAGACAGAAGGCTTTAGAATTTAATTTCTTATTATGGGCCATGTAAATTTTTATTATGATGGCTTTTTTAACTGATACCAACCAGGCAGACTTTAGTAGGCAGGATTGAATGGCCCCATAGCTGGTCTATTCAGAAGCAGTTTCAGCCTAAGCGAAGGAAGGAAAGGGATTAGATCATCAGGAAAAAGGCTTTTATTTTCAGTAGTCATTGCAAACTCAACTAAATTTCCTGAGCTTGGAGTTTTGTGCCAGGCATAGGTAGATAGATGTCTTACTCTGTTATTCTCTGTTGTTCTTGAACTTCATTCATGGTCCAGGGAGGAAATTTAGCTGTTTCACAGATGATCGTTCTTGCTGACCTCTTGGATTCATGCAATTTAGCCTGGGCAGTCATGCTCTCAACCATAGTCCCAAGTAGGATCTGGAATTGTTAATTACATAAGCCCAGACCAAGGCTTTAGTTTTCAGAGATATAGTCTTGGGCTTCACTCACAGAAGGGTAGTAGATTTAAAAAAAAAATTTTTTTTTTTAATGAACAGATAAGAGATGGGCATCCTTATGTAAGGAATACATCTTTTTTTAATTGAGGAAGAGCAACAACTTAGTGAATTTACTGCAAACTCAAAAGCTAAAGAGCTGTGCCTGGTATACTGTCTGGGTTTGCTCACAAGATCTGGGAGGAAATGAGGTAGTTTGGAAAATATGCTTCCATCTTCAGTCTTCTCCATCAAAATGGGAGCAGTGTGTGAGCAAGGAAAATAAAGGAATACAGGCTGATTAAACTGGAGAAAGATCTTTAGGGTAGTTAAATGAAAAGGAAAACATGAACTTAAGTATCTAAACCTTTTAATTGGAGGGTGCAAAAAGAGGGAAGCTTTTCGGTTATTACCTTGTTAGATAAAGTAACTGGACTCCAAGGATAAATAACAGAGGCAGAGAGTCAAGAGCTCAGAGGATAAATTGGCTTGCCCCTCCCCCTCACCCCTGACTCCCCATACTTAGATCCACTAAACTGTTGGAAAATACTCTTAAATAGTTCCCTAATTACTTTTATTGATTGTATTGCTGGAAAATTGGGACCATCATATAAAGTAGTAACAGAAAATTTGGACAGATTTGAGAGGGGGGTAAATCAGTCATTTTTAGGTGATCAGCAAGGTGAGAGGTGAAGGAAGGAAGGCCTGTACCCTAAGGGGGGATGCAGATGAAATTTATGGAATTCGAACTTTAAGGAAAAGAGCAGGAAGATGAGACATATTAAAGGGGAGCCAGATAGAAGGAGTCCAAGCCTGGAAGGGTTTATCTTCTGAGTGAGATTTTTCAACTTGGAGGTGAAGTAGGACAAACATAGTTTGAACAGTAACTGCTTATGATAGACCCAGAAATCACTGACTTCCTCCAAGTATTAGAGATCCCCCCACTCCAAGAAAACATTTGGAGTATTAGGAGTTTAGGCCAAAAAAGCAGAAAGCAAATAAAATGAAGAGGTAATATAAAGAGACCTTTTACACAGTTATTTGTCAGTCATGTGATGTCTGAACTAGATGCCTGTGGGAAAAACAATGGTTTCTTTCCACAAGGATGTTTCACTCTCTTCTTGGGGAGACAGACATCACACATGAAATCAGGAGGATGGAAGCTAAGCTAGCTGTTTAATTGTTTAGTAGCTAGGTGAGCAGGAAACTAAAACTCCTCTAAAATTTCCCAGCTTTAAGCTCTTTGAATGAAGAAAAGTTTATCCTGGGGGTATTTTCTGGCACTTGAGGTTTGCCCCCCCCCCCAAAAAAAAATTATGTGCAAATCAAGTTTTTTAAAACACAATATTTTCTCTTTTAAGAGAGCTTGCTGTTTAAAGGACTGTGGCTGCATCCTTTGCTAAAAGAACAATTACCTTAAATTAATTTAGTAAATCTGGATTTTCATGTGTCAGGTTTATTTTAAGCAAAGCATGGCTTTAGATTCTGGAGTATATTTGTTTAAAGGAAAGTTGCTTTGTAAGTATGAACTATTGTATCTCAAGAATTACAGTGTGTCAAGCCATATAATATTTATATCGGTGACTCTGATACTTAAGACTGTTGGAACCTCATATTGTGGTTTCTTATTGCTTTCCTTCCCCTTTCTCTGTACTTAATGTAACATCTGTGAAGTAGCAAGAATAGCATTATCCTTCTATAGTTTTCCAAATAGCCTTTTAAGGTTTGCTTTTGTTTTTTGTTTTTAATGATATAAGAGCTTGTTGCACGAACAGTAAATGTTTAACAGAGTTAGATAATAAACTGAATGGAAATGCATTATCATATGTTTCCATTGTAACTTGTAACACCTCACCTTACCTGGACTTCCATTCCCTATCTAATTACGCTTACGAATTAGGACAAAGGGCAGAAATCTCTTGGTTTCAAACACTATATAGCTTTTATATTTTAATCATGGGAAAATGCCTTTGGGCCCTCACTAAAAATTTACTGTAATACATACTTCTAACATGCTTGGTTATCAGATTTCTGAGTCTGTAGTAAAAAAGACAAGTTGCTACAGGTAGGTATAGGACAGCAGTGATGACTCACAGAGGAGGAAGAGACAAGAAAGAAAAACAGAAAAAGCAATACATTAGTTCTGGGACCTTTTAGTGGACTGGCAAACAGCTCTCACACCTGGGGAAGTCATCATAGTTAGTGAGTCTTCAAAGAGCACATATTTAATATTTTCAGTTTGAAAAGGGAGAATAACTGCTTTTAAAAAATATTTTCCTTAATGTCAAATTAATATATTCTTCATGAAGAATTGGAAAGTAAAGCTCAAAGAAGAAAATTAATGACATTTTCCCAGTCATTTAAAAAATATCTTCTGTCATTTTGTTTTAAATAAAGATTTTTTTTTTTTAACGTGCCATAGTTTATTATACCCAGCTACAAAAGAGAGGACAGAGGTTTAATTAAATTAAGTAATTTGGATTTTATGTTCTTCCTGCTAAAATGATAGCTGGGAGAAGCTGGCCCAGCCTATGCTGATGCTATGCTGTCCAGTCGGGTAGCCACCAGATGAATATAGGATGCCCAGTTACATTTGAGTTTCAGATAAGCAATGAGCATTTTTTTAGTATAAGATACCCAAATACTGCTCTGGATACACTTATTTCCAGTGTTTTTTTTTTCCTATGCGAGCGTATGTTTTTTTTAGTATGTGGGGGTTGGGGGGGTTGCTTTTCTGTCTGTTACATCTTTCCTTTTACTTAACAATATCCCTAATGCCAAATATTCTTTGGAAACAACAGGAAATGATTTCCTTCCAAGTAGCTTGAAACTTTGTTGCTGAAAGGAACTATCAGTTTTGGGCAAACTTCTGTCTCCAGAATGGCATTACCTTAGGATCCTAGAGAGCCCAGGTTTTACTTAGCTCTAAACTGTGGTTCCTAATTGTGTTTCTTTTCAGGCGGGTGCCACATCTATGTGGGCTTCCTGCTGTGGACTGCTGAATGAGGTCATGGGAACTGGAGCTGTCAGGGGACAGCAGTCAGGATTCGCAGGAGCCACTGGTCCATTCAGATTTACACCAAACCCTGACTTTTCCACCTACCCACCAGCAGCTACAGAAGGGCCTAATATAGTTTGCAAAGCCTGTGGGCTTTCATTTTCAGTCTTTAGAAAGAAGGTGAGTTGTTTGGAAATAATGTTACATACGAAAGACACATGGCTCAAAGTTCTTGAGTGTAGGCTATTTTGAATAGCTAATGGAAAGCATTTCTGTTTATAAAAATATCATAAGTATGGTCCGATTCACCATTTCCCATTTAGAAAAGTACTCAGTTAAAGGAACTGTATTCTTGCTCAAGTTTTCTGACTGGACAGTGTTATTTCCCAAGTCGTTCAGGCATACTTTCTCCTGAACTCCAACACATGTTTGTTCTTCATAATGATGTGTAGTTTTTGATGCAAGAGATTTAGTCTGCAGTTTTGTTCAGAGATAATTTAGTGCAAATTTGATCTCAAGTTTTAAAAAATTTATTCCTTACCATGTTAATTCTCAAACAAAGAAATGAGTATAATGAGATTACTACTGTTTATAGATTCAACTGTAGTTACTGTGATAAGATAGTTATATCACTAGAACAGAAAGTGATTCTTTCTGAGAATCATCATAGTGTTAGGCCATCTTGCAGTCTTTGATCATCAAAGCAGTCCTTTTGAAATACTTAAGAAAAAATGCCAGCTTTGTGGAAGCAACGCAGCAAGCAGAAATGACCACATCTCTTAGTATCTTCTTTAAGCTTCTCTAGTGGAATGGCTTTGTGATTAAGATCATGTAGCATACAGATTACTGCCTTGGTTGGGTCCTCTGTTTTCCTGGCTTGACCTTGCGAGATCAGTTGCCTTTCTCTTTCCCTCTCTGTTATGCTTTTTTTTTCCTCTTTAAGTGGAGAAATTGTTCACACAGGAACAGACCAGGAAGAGTTTGTAGTTGTGCTTTTCTGCTCAATGTGGTTCGAGTCAGCTATGTTCTGCTAATTACATGTTTGCACCAAGAGGAGGAAAGGTTTTAATTCATTAACACAAGAGTATATATTTTTCTTGAAGTGCTGTATTTCAACTTCTAGTAACCCAAATCTAAGTCGGCAGTGACTTTAGATTTTTGTGGCTTTTGGAACACTAAAAGTCCTGTGGAAATAGCCCAGTACCACAGGGGACTTTCCTAAGAGCTCAAATTAAATTTTGGTAGAAGGCAAAAAACAAACAAACAAAAAAAACAGTGCTGTCATCATAATTTATGTCTGACTCATTAAATGTGGCTTTTTTGTTTCTTAGCATATCTGTTGTGACTGCAAGAAGGACTTTTGCTCCATTTGTTCGGTCTTACAAGAGAATCTCCGTAGATGTTCTACTTGTCACTTACTACAGGAGACGGCCTTTCAGCGCCCTCAGTTAATGCGATTGAAAGTGAAAGATCTACGGCAGTATCTCATTCTTAGAAACATCCCAATTGATACTTGTCGAGAGAAGGAAGACTTGGTCGATCTAGTGCTCTGCCACCATGAACTAGGCTCTGAGGAGGACATGGACACAAGCAGTCTGAATTCTTCCAGGTCCCAGACGGCTAGCTTTTTTACACATCCATTTTTTACAAACTATACAGCCTCCTCTGCTACTGTATCTCTGCCGTTCCAGGGAGAGCTTATGGATGGAAACCGGACTTCAGGATCTGGAGCGCTGGCACAGGTAACTGCACTGAGGGCCTGGCACCTTTGCTCTTGGGCATGTGTGGTGGGCCCTTCAGGGCCTGATAACTTCAGATAAAATAGAAGTCACATGGGGGAGCAGAGGCTCTAAGTCTAGCTGAACTCTGCACTTGCACTCTTCTGATAATGTAGTCTCAGTACTTAGGTGCTGGGAGGCTCCAAAGTCAGCTATCCAGAGGGTCCAAAAGTAGCTCATCTATCTGTTGACCTTAGTGACCTCAGTTTCCCTATTTTATATCAAATAGTATTTGCCCCCAACTACCATTTATTGGGGCTGTTAAACATTAACTCTTGAAATAGCGACTATGAAAAAATCGAGTATAAACATTTGCGGAACTATTTGTACAGGTGTCAGTGACCATGGAAACAATCAATAGTACAAATTAACCTAATGCCTAGTTGCCTTTCCAGAGTGAAAATGTTCTAATTTAGATTATAGGAGAGAGCCATCTGGATGAGTGAAAAATCTAAGTTATTTACTAATTTCAGAGTATTGTCCCAATGAGATTCATGGGCATCCTGACTGATTGACATGCAGGGGCTTGTAATTAATATTCATTTCTATAGTTGAGAGACTCTAAATGCTGAATTAACTATTCTCCCCACATTTAATTTTTTTCCCTGAAGAAAGGAGTTATTAAAAACAGTGGAAGATGTAGCTTAGTTGCATTCCAAATAATCATAAATCAGTTAAGTCCAGGATAGGAGTAGTATTAGTTTCCCAAATGAAAACTGGCATAATTATGGTGCAGATATCAGGCCACACCTGACTTTTGTGCCACTTTTGGGTGTAAGATACCATCTGGGTGGGACAGATTGGATGCTGCAATCCCGATGCCTGTGAATCGGTGGAACAGAATATCTGAACTTGGAGGCTGACATGTAGACTGTTGTAGATGTGTGGTCAAAATATAGGCGAAAGGGAAAGACAGGTGTTCCAGTTTGCTAATGCTGCTGGAATGCAAAACACCAGAGATGGACTGGCTTTTGTAAAAGGGGATTTATTTGGTTACACAGTTACAGTCTTAAGGCCATAAAGTGTCCAAGGTAACACATAGACAATCGGGTATCTTCACTGGAGGATGGCCAGTGGTGTCCAGAAACCCTCTGTTAGCTGGGAAGGCACATGGCTGGTGTCTGCTCCAGAGTTCTGGGTTCAGAATGGCTTTCTCCCAGGATGTTCCTCTCTAGGCTGCAGTTTCTCAAAAATGTCACTCTCAGTTGCTCTTGGGGCATTTGTCCTCTCTTAGCTTCTCTGGAGCAAAAGTCTGCTTCCAACAGCCATCTTCAAACTGTTTCTCATCTGCAGCTACTCTCTCAGCTCCTGTGCATTCTTCAAAGTGTCCCTCATGGCTGTAGCTCCTCTTCACAATGTCACGCTCAGCTGCACTGAGTTCCTTTAGTTTGTCAGCTCATTTATATGGCTCCAGTAATTTAATTCAGACCCACCCTCAATGGGCAGGCCAACACCTCCATGGAAATTATCCAGAGTCATCACCCACAGTTGGGTGGGGTGCATTTCCATGGAAACACTCAAAGAATTACAATCTAATTAACACTGATACCTCTGCCCACACAAGATTACATCAAAGATAATGGCATTTAGGGGACATAATACATTCAAACTGGCACAACAAGAAAGAACACATTTCTGTTCTTCCCAAAGAATAGAGTTCCTCTGGTTTTGAGGACTTTTAAGAAACTAGAACTAGCATCACCCACCAGTGAAGAAGTCTAGAAAGCATTCTTTGGAAATTAGGATGTCTAAGTATGATGTAGTGGGATTGAGATCTTTCAAATCACATGCTCCTGACACTTGGGCTGATGCTAGTCAGAGCTTTAGTTTCTTTCTGTTGGCATCTTAGAGGCTCCAGTGAAACCGGCCGTTTGTAGCTCCTTTGATAATAATGGAGCACCATCCCAGGGGTAAACATGGAACCTGTGGCTTCAACATAACCATGACGGGACATTCTTCTAGGAGTTAATACTCTGGCTAGGTTTTATAAATCCACAGACACACAGGAATTTGGCTTTGGGATAACTTCCTGGAGAATAAGTTCTTCATGAAATCATGTAGGGCCCAACTTATTAGGAGGGAAGCAGCATTCTGGATCCAAAGCTGTCGGGTATGCCAGGTGTTGGGGTCCTTCTTGGGGAGGATTTTTGGAAAGGTTTTCTCTGGTGATAAACGTGGCTGACATTGTTAGGACAGCATGATTCCTGGCCTAATCAGATGCATTGTATATATAGGTACACAGTGAAATAGCTTCAGCAAACACTGATGATGATGATGATGATGATGATGACGATGATGATGACGATGACAATGAGGATGAAGAAAACTTGGAGGAGCGGGTGAGACTGCCTATAGAATTTGGTTTCTCTGACATGTCAACATGGCAGGGAGGAAACTGCCCAGTTGACATATAGCTAGATTAACACAGGATGTTTATTCTGGTTTGAATTTAGGACTATATATTAAAAATTACAAGGACTGATAAGAAGTCTGGGAAGACTATCTAGGGCCAATGGCAGACTGTAGGGTGAGGGGGAGCGGGGCTGTGTTCCTTGCTGTGGGAGGTATGGATTTGCGGGAACAGAAGTAATGGAAACTATCTGATTTCAGACCCCTGGTCTCTCTAGAAAGAGAGTGAGAGCTTCTTTGTCTGATCTGTCAAGCCTTGAAGATGTCGAAGGGATGAGTGTGCGCCAGCTGAAGGAAATTTTGGCTCGGAATTTTGTCAACTTTTCTGGCTGTTGTGAAAAATGGGAGCTGGTAGAGAAAGTAAACAGATTATACAAAGAGAATGAAGAAAACCAGAAGTCACGTAGGTTTCTTTTTCTTTTGTTTCCCTCTAGTACCCTTTCATAGGACTCTAAAAACTGGGCTGTTTCTGTCACAATTAAGTTAAATGTAATTTTGAAACACTGTGTACCTTTTTTGGTGCATTTGAAGTAGTTCAGTGACACGAACCTGATTGTGCATCTGTTAGGTAGTAAATTTGCTATGTGATGTTGGCTCTGAGGACACCAGTGCCAAGTGAGTTGGCGTATGTTCAGTCATGTTTTTCTTGCCATAATCAACTAATAGGTAAAGCTCTAATGGAATTCCTGGTCTGTATTTTTAAAATGCTTGTTTCCTCATTAACCCCTCTGGCAGGCCAAGGCTTTGGTTATCTCTGTTGTAGCTTTTAAGTCCTAACAGTGGGGAAGAAAATTCCCTGGATGTCAAGTAGTTGGTGCATCAAGTCTCAGGAGGTTTCTGTGTAAGTCACAGACGTAGAGCAGAAACCCCCCCACAGCAAGTCACAGGGCCAAGCCACAGAACATTTATGGTCAAGAAAAAATAATTCAGTGGCATTCAGACTGATAAGTCTAGACAAGACTTAAAGAGTCCTCTCATCATTAACTTTCATCTTCTTGAATGTTTTTAAAAACCTGGAGATAATTCAGCATTTGTTGATAAACAGGCTTATATTCAGAATATGCACAAAACATTTTGGCACACCTGTTTTTAAGATGCTGCTACTGTGGCAGATATAGGAATCTTAAGCTTTGGAGCCTTTAGAGGTCCTGGGATGGTGGCTGAGAAGGGCAGTCGGGCCATGAGGGGAGGAACCTGTTTATTTGTTAATTGTAAATGACAGTCATGTCCAGTGCCACTGTGCCAGTGCATGACCCTTCGCACACTCGAGGAATGTGAGGTACAGGAGGCCCAGTGGTATGTGTTGAGTTCAGAAGTGCCTTTCTCAGGTAACTCACTGCTTAACGTAACTAGTTCGGTCTCCAGCCTTAGCTAGAAAACATTATGTTTTGAGCAGAGCTGGAATCTTTCCTACTTGGCTTTGGCGCCAAGCCACTCGGCTGAAATTCACTTGAATAGCCCTGACAGACTGCTTGGCTCCTCTGCTTTATGTTCCTAAGTTGTAAAGCTACATGAGAGGAGACCAAGGCCCAGGCCTCTAATTAAATCTGAGAAGCCTTCCTAGCACCTTTTCCATTGGCTCATCTGTCATCTCATCCAAGGGATCCTTTTGTCCTCAGGTCCCCAACTGTAGTCATGGGGCATGAACTAAGATCCTGGATTACAAGAATCTCTTAAGGCAGGCTGTGAAAAGTTTATTTCTCTTAAATCGAGACGATGGCCCATCAAGCTTGAGTTCTTGTTCTTTTCTTTCTAACTGGATTAATATTTCCCATTGACCCATAGAAAGAGAAGCCTCAATATTCATAGCTTGATGGCCAAATCTCAGGCCTATTATATACTCCTTCCATCACCTTTCTTATTCAGAGCCTGGGTTTTCTCAGAACTTCAGTCTGGGCTGCAAAGCCAGGATGGCCCATCCCTTTTGAATCTGACTTCTGACAGTGCAGGGTGGCTGGTTAACACAGATATTTTCAGAGGCTTCTGAGGCCTAGGGTTGCCTTCCCCCAACTAAAGGCCACTTGATGTACAATTCCTTTCAAGTTCCCTATGAGTGTGGCCATAAAGCTGTCTTACTGAGATGAGGCTCAGGAGGCTGGAAATTTTGAGTGTCCAGACTCCAGAGCCCATGTGTAGAACAGCCTAGGGTTTTTCAATTTTTATTTTTTTCTAATTACAGAAATAACATATACTTATCATAAAAAACATTAAATTAAATTACATAAAGATATGAAGTAGACTTAAACAGCTAATGTGTTGAGTAGTTTGTACCTGGCACTAAGCGAAGCTTTTCTCATGTTCTTCACAATGCCCTTAGAGCTATAGGCAGTCATCTCTGCCATTTCTTGGTAAGAGAACGGAAGTACAGAGTAGTTGGGATTCCTTCTTTTACAAAACTGGGGTTACATTGGGCCTCTATATTTGCTCAGCAGGTAGCCAGTCTGCCTCTGGGCTGGGTGGGTGGCTGTGCCCGCAGGCCTAGCTCTCTGTTGCCTTCCAGATGGTGAGCGGCTGCAGCTACAGGACGAGGAGGATGACAGCCTGTGTCGCATCTGCATGGACGCCGTCATCGACTGCGTCCTGCTTGAGTGTGGCCACATGGTCACCTGCACCAAGTGCGGCAAGCGTATGAGTGAGTGTCCCATCTGCCGGCAGTACGTGGTGCGGGCCGTGCACGTGTTCAAGTCCTAAAGCCAAGGGCACACCCAGCAGGACACTAGCCCCCTACTTGATCCCAAACATTTCAGTGCACAAAAGGGACTGGAAGTTGTTCAAAGGCTGAAGTTATTTTTAAAAATTTTCACTACTCATTATGGACAGAAAGTTTCACCCTGAGGTAAGGAAACGTTGGTCCATGCCAGAAGCTTGTCTGCCTGTGGACAAACCAAGTGACCCTGATTCTGTCAGGTTTTATTATACATCCCATGATCACAGATTGTTGAAGTCAGTTGTTTACAACGTATCAGCTACTGCTTTCTTTGGAGGACACTTACCCTGGTTTCCTATTTCTCTTCCATCCTATTTTTAACTTAAACTGCTCAGTTGTTTGAAACTTTGTTCCCTGGGAATAAGCTCACTGTCCACAAGTGACTAGTGGCACCCACTGAGAAGCGGTCCCTTGGAACGTTCATTCCCTTAGTCATGAAATTGTAAATGCTAATAATTGATGAATATAAGTTTCCATATTTTTGCTATTCCCTGCACTTAAACATAATTGGGAACAACTGGCATTCTGTCACCAGGGCCTAGACTAAACCTGTTTTTGTTCAGGTATGGCTTTTTATAGCAAGGGCTGCATCTAGCTGATTTCATTAGAGGAGTGTGGGTGTTCTTTATTAATGTGTAATTAGTTTACACTGTTTTGTAGAGTGAAAGTGTATTTTCAGTGGTACCTGCTAGCTAATTTCAACTTTAGGCATAAAATTAAAAATTAGATTTTAAAAAAGGCTTTTGTTGGCATTGTTTTGGTCAGTTTCTAATTCACTTGGGTATGGCATGAATGGGTGTGGGTGTCTGCCCTGGGCCTCTAAAGAGACATCAAAATGGACCGTGCTTCAGGTGATCTACTTTTGCTACGGACTCACTGTGCACTATGACCAGGTGCTTTAAAATGATCTCTAGCTGTCCTCAAAACAGCATTCTGAAATAGATACTGCCACATTTGCAGCTGGGGAACCTGAATGCTAAGAAGTTAAGGAACTTGTCTAAAATCTCACAGTTAAAAAGTGGCCACCTCAGCATTTGATCAAGAAACTAGACACTAGCTTTTGCAGAAAGATTCCTGGCTCTTTGTAATGATCTGAAATCTCTTTTTTTGGTCCAGCTTGAATCAGAGTGTGCTTTTGCTTTAAATTGAGACCATGTGATGGATTCAATCCTATTGGGTATAGACAGATGATGTTTTTAAGAATTTCCTGACTTCTCAGATGAGTTCTCCTGTTGATGTTTATCTTCTGACTCTGCAGGATTTAACACATGTGCCCTCAGATGCTCAGGATCAACTAGTCAGTCAACAGACGTGAAAATAGACTTGAACTTAGGGAGGCAGTCTGGCCCTGTGCTTAGGGAAGGAAGTTCTACCTTTTGTGCTTTTGAGAGTCAAATCACGTAAACAAGGTATGGCAGGCAGGTATTTTCAAATAGCCTTCTCCTGAAGGGACAGGACGACTCATGTCTGCCTGCAGAGCCCAAGGGCGGGTGTCTGCAATGCATCATAACCAGCTTGAGCAGATCGTTACTCCCCTACGGAAGTAGCAAAAGCTCAGCACCTGCTCAGCTTTACAGGGCACTTGGCATGTCTGTACTCTTGTGAGATGGAAATTCCAGAATTTAACATTTCCCTCAAAATAGCTAATTTGGTAGTGGAAAGTCTGTAAATCTAGGCCAGCAGGTGACAGTAAACAAACTTAAATGGAAGCTAAGCAGCAGGTGCTGGTTTTGTTGAAAGTTAAATTAGAGAATTCAGATTTATCTGTACATTGTCAGCTTAAACAGCTTGTTTAATGTTTCTCCTTGGACTTAACATACTAAGTCTCAGTTACTTATTTTTAAAGAGTACAGAAAACTCTTAATGGTGGATTTTTTTCAGGAAGCATTTTGAAATAACTCTTTTAGCCTAACAGGCTTGATATGTGGAATAACTTGATTTCAAAGTACTGTTTTGGCAGAGGGCAAACACTCCCCCACCCCAAAATCTCTGTTCTTTAACTGGCATGCTGCGGCTTTCTACATTAATATTTAAAGATAGGTGATATGTAGTTCCGTTTCCTCAGGTAGCAGCTCCCTTCCCCAGGGGAATCGATGCTGCCGAGTTTCCTGGTTGTGCTTCCAGAGACTCTCTGCTGAGGAAAGGATGTTACTCAGATGCACTGTGGGATCGTCCTTTGTAAATATTCAGATTCCCAGAGGAAGGGGTACATTTTCTCCTCGGTTAAGAAGTTCCAGTCTAAAACAGCAGGCACTCCCTAAGACTCACAGTCTTGTTGAGGCTTCATCAGATATGGTGTATGGACTCAGAAGCTATTTGTGGCCTCAAGCTTAGACTCGCTTTATCCAAGGCTACTCATTTATGAAATAAAATGTTTGTCCAGAGACTGGACTTGAAATGGGGTATAATCTCACTCGACGTTCCATACACTTGGGGGAGACACATCTGTGTCTGCTGTGTGACTGTAGCCTTAATCCTGGAGAGAAACCCTGTCTGTTCTGCATGTCCTTGTTATAGCTTTGAACCCAGCCTTGGGGCACAATGTTGAGCCCCTCTCAGCCTTGTCTCTTGGCAGACCCATGTGCTCCAGGAAACAGTACAGGGAAAAAAGTGCCCTCTCACCCTGAGCCCTACAGCTCTTAACCAGTCCTGGCTACAAGGCTCCACGTTTGCTAGCAATGAGTGGACATGAGGACTGTTCCTCTGAAAACCGTTCTTACTATTGGTGGTAAAAGGATGACCTTTCTGGATATCAGAGTAACTCAAGTCTTATTTGATGGTTCAAAAAACTCGGGCTGCTAAGAAAACAGAAACTTTACCTCTTGTACAGGACAGTCCCTCTTGAATAATCAAGCTTGCAAAAGTTAGCCATGTTTTAAAATAAATCAGCATTAACTAATCTAACTCGGTAAATTAGATCTCCTGAGTTTAAATTCTGGGGAGCAACAGCTTTAATGTCCCAAATTGGAGTCAGCAAAGGGCTTTTGGCTTTGGCTTTAAGTGAACAGGAGGCACATATCTAGATGGGATCTGACTTTGTCCCATTATAATAATGTGGGCAAAAAATGGTAAAAGGGCAAATATGAAACTCTACAGTTAGCAGGAAAGGCTTCTTTTGCAGGGCCACGGCCTATGTTGCTGTTGAGTATTGAGTTATGTTGTTATTCAGTATTGAGTGAGGAAGTTATCTTCCCCATCTTTAAAATCACTGGAACAGTTTCTGTATCTGAATGAGTAGGCAGGGCCCTGTCTTTAAAAAAAGATCTGTGGTCTAAAATTGCTTCTCTCTGGTTTCTGTCTACCACCTGGGGAAGTTGTCATAACAAGCACTTCCTCCAACCAGCCTGGCGCAAGGCCACCAGCTGTGGGCTCCTCAAGAGACCAGAGCCCACTGCAGCTCCCAAGGGGAGGTGGAGAAAGTGAGCCCATTTCCTCCAGCATGGGATATACGTTTTAGGCCCTGGTAATGCCAAGTGGCTGTGGGAGTTCTCTTGTACAGGTGTGGTAGGAAGAGCCACCTTAAGGCAGTCTGTACCTAATCCCCACACACAGCCATGGCTGGAACACAGCTCTTTCCCATTGCCTTTATTAGCCATAACAGTGGGGTAACTTTCTGACAAGGAAAAACAACAACTAAACATGTACTAAGGAGCTGCTGCATTTCAAGTGAATAAGAAATTAGAGCTTGGCCTCAAAACAATGCACACTAATAAATGTATGACCATATGTGTATTAGTATGGAAACTGCTGAATCTGGGCTTTCCAATTAAATTGCTCATCCACTTCTAGAACAGAAACCCTCGAAGTCCAAAGAGTGGGTTTTTTATACAATTGTTTATACAAATTCAACAAAGATAAAACCGCCTCAGGGGAAGGTCTAGGAAAACACCACCTTACAACAATGGCACTTATGAATGTGTAACTTTACAGTTAGGAAATAGCCATGTAATAACCCTGAAATGAGAACTCAACTCACACCTCAAAGGAGAGAAAAAAGAAAAAGGCTATGCTGAACCATTTATTCTACTTCTTGACTCACTGTATAAATTAGATCTATAGAGAGTACAAGAGCTCATGCTGGAGTGAAGCCTTCCTGAGCACAAAGGCTGAAGTCTGAACTTTTAAACTTTGAGAAAAAGGTGACTTCTATATAGAGAAAACTTGGCAGAGAGTTTCTTACTCAACTAATAATTTACATATTTCCACAACATGCTTGTGTAACTTCTTGATGTACAAAGCAGGCTATAAACTTCCAGTTAAACATGCTTTTATATGTGGAAGACCTTAACCCACTTTGTCAGATCTGGGCACATTTGTAGATGGATTCTTTTTGTTGATGAAGTACTGGTTAAGTTCTCTCCTACTTTAAGGAAACCATGAAAATTGGCAATCTCAAACAATAAAAACACTGGTATGCATTCAAACCTTGCATAAATAACTTTTAAACAATTTGTACAAAAATAGTTCTGCATAATGTAAGATGTAACAAAACCAAAAAATGTGTCGAGATGGCGGCAGAAATGTGGTCTATGGTCCACTCTATGAAGACACCGAAATCCTTGGAGTTAAGAGGAATGAGGTGCCCCAAAGCAAAAAACAAAACACCACCAACAAAACTAAGGTCATGCTTATTAAATAAGAAAATTTCTCCAAAGTCTGTCTGTCCGTCCTCTCTGATGGGAATGTCTTCTTGATAAAGGCCGCCTTAGAAATGGTCTGGAAAGTAGTGCAGTTACATTTCAGAAAGACCAAAGTAAAGGGCCCGGCTCGCTCACTCTAAAAATGGGTAGTTGAACGGCATTTTCCTTGGCAAGATTTGCAAGATGGAATCATTCTGTGGTCTGCTGTTCCAGTTTCCAAATTGAAAATAAAATCCCTCATTTTTTTGTAAAGTCTTTTCCCCTCCCCCACTGGATTCCCTCCCCCCATCCACCCAGTATTTACATACTTGTCCTTGGACTAACTCAGTTTTTGCAGGAGTTTTTCTTCCACTTGCCCAAACTGGACACTCACAGACATTTCAGCTATGAACTGCTCACAGCCTTCCTTGGTGACTTGCTTGCAGTACCTTAGGTCAATGTGACAGATATTTCCACAGCGTTTGAAGAAAGACAGGCACTGATCAGTGACCTTATTGCAGTCTGCAGGGAAGAAGAAACAACGTAAGGTGGGAAAAGTGCTAAGTCCCAAGGCCCACAAATCCCAGGTGCTTAGCATTAGAGAAATGGGACAGAGCTCTCACGTTGGTTTAAACCCGAGGCCCAGAAGAGAACTGTTTGGCTAAAAGCCCTCTTCTTCAAATGGGGAATGGTTTCACCTACCAACTATAAAGGCATATAAGGTGTTCGTGTGTATGTATATATTTATATATATAAAGGTAATATATGCCTGAAAAGCATTCAGACATTCCCAAGCAAAAACCCATTTATAATCTGACCACTTACTATTTTATATGTATATATTCTCACATAAGTAGATCTTTCTATGTATTTTTAACCTAAACATAGGTTCACATGGTAGGTTGTGCAATAGGTTGCTTTTTCATTTACTGTGTTGAAGATTATCTGCATGTGTGAATTATTGTGCACTTAACTGCTTATTCCCTTCAGATAAACCCCCTGGAGAGAATTGCCCCAACAGTGAGAGGAGCCCCAGGGCAGCCTGGATGCTGTGCTCTCACCCACGTCTGCACCCGCGGGGCTTGTTCCTCCTCACGCCGTGACTGAATGTTTTCCCTGAAAGCCATGGAGAAGGCCAGAATGCTGGAAGGGGCTGCGGCAGCTTCCTCCACCCAGAGCAAAAGCACAGTCACAGCCCTTGAGTATCCCCTCACCTGCAGGCAGCTTTTAAAATTGTGATAACATATCTAACAAAATTGGCCATTTTAACCATTTTTAAGTGTACAATTCAGTGGCATTAATTATATCCACAATATGGTGTTACCATCACCACCATCCATTACTAAGACATTTTCATCACCCCAAAAAGAAACTGTCCCCATTAAGCAGTCACTTCCCATTGCCCCTCATCCCGCCCCTAGTGGGATGCAGACCCAGTTTTTGACTGGATTTCTATCAGCTTATGCTTTTCTTTTGTCATTCTCTCTTCTTTAAAAATTGAAGCCACAGTCAACTGGCTTAACTGCCAGTTGGCATCCAACTGAGACTCAGAGTCACCATTCTGGGCAAGACTGATTTCTCCCTTCCTCTCAATGGCATCAAGTTTGATGCCTTTGCTCATTGTCACTGGTATCGGCACTTTCATTTTTGGGGGGCTCCAGTTTTAAGGATTTGGGAACCAAGAGCCAGGAAGAACTCTGGCTAGGCACAAGTGATGGGAGCTTCTGATCCAGAGCCGTCTGCCCAAGGACAACAAGGAGTCAGCTGGGACTCCAGGTCACCCTTCACACCCAGCCATGTCTACAAGTAACAGGCAGCCACAGGATGCACCTCAGCTCCCTCAGCCATCAGAGGGCTGCAGGGTACAGCAGTATGCCCCTCAAAGGAGGAGTTCTCTGGGGTGGGAGATACCTATTCTGGAGAGATGGCACTGAGGGAGAGGCAGGACGTCTGGAACCGGGAGCATATTTCAAGGGGAAGAACATTTCAGGTGATGGGCTGGGGACTGATCAGAGGTCCTTGGGAGGAGGTGGCAGAGCTAGGTCTGAGTGGGGAATGAGATGCATCCTAAGGCTGGGATTAGACTGCTGTAGAAGGCAGGCAAGGAACTTGGAAGGGTGGGGGTTGGGGAGGGAGGAGCCAGAAGATTATGAGGGATGAAGTAACCCAAAGCAAAGGCTCCTGAGGGTCACAGGCCAGGCAGCCAGTGGAGGGGCGCTGCAGCTGGGGCTGGGAAGCCATCTGGCCACATGTACCTGCTCCCTGACCCAGCAGTCTCACTGCTTGCAACTCATCCTGAAGAACTGCATGATTCTGTCTTATGTTGGGAGGCACGCAAAGTATTCAACTATTAACATGACATTTTCTTGCCAAATATCTCTAACCAGAATCTAATCAAGGCTCTAGATCTAACTTGGAGGAGAAATACAGGGAATACAGTACAAGTGAAACAACACCATGAAGCCAACAACACAGTACAATTCTGAATGTGGAATATTCTTTAAGAAAACTCCCCTGGATACTTCAAAAATCAAATGTTGGGGGCGGGCAGAGATGACAGGACTGTTCTACAATTAAAGACAATACATTTTGGTTGTTTTGTCTCTGATCCTTTCCTTTGGTGTCAGGATGCTGATACAGTTTCATATCAATGTCCTCATCCTTAGGAAACACATGCTGAAGGGTTCCAAGATGTTTTGGGGTGGAGGGTCATGACATTTACAACTTTCAAATGACTGAAGGAACAGGCACATGTCTGTGTGTGTCATGTGGCACATCAGCAACTGTCACAAGCAGGCAGAGGATTCATGTGTGTCCTTGTACTGCTCTTCCAGTTTTTCTATATGCTTGAAATTGTTCAAAATAGTAGGCTGATGTGTGGGGAACATGATGTTTTTCACTGGCTTTTTAACAGTGAAAAACAGAAAATAAACTAATCAAAGGAGGAGTATTACAAATCAAGATGAACAATGTAATTTATAAAGATGAAACTCTACCTCACAAAAAAGAAGTCCTAGAAAGATCAAATAAATTTTAAGAATGATACTGCAAAAGAGAAGAAAATATGAGAAATTTTCAAAATAATCTATGGGTAGTATAAGCCTTTCTACAGTGAGATTAAAAAAAGCCTCACACCATAAATGAAAAAAGTTTGATCATCTCAAGGTTAAAATTTTCTGCCTTTCCAGAACAATCAATCCAGGTCCTACCCTGATCAAGATGGTGAGAAATTTCAGAGCTCCATCCTCACACAGAAGCTTGGAATAACCAGCAAGAACTTGGAGAGACTTATTTCTCAAAGCTCCAGAAAACAAAGTACTGCAATAACAGCAGAAGCACCGAATCAAGAAAAAGGTCACTTAAAAGCAGCAGGATTTCATGGCTCCCTGCCTGGCCCTTCCTTTGTCCCTCACTGGAACGGATCAGCAGTCCCAGTTCCAGAGGGAACAGAGTGCCCCTCGTGAACATACTGGGAACATACGTCTGGCACAGTCTGTCTGGTGGTGGCCTGAGAGACTTGCTGTCCCAGAATTTGCCCTGCATGTAAAAGGCAGCTCTCTCAGCTCCTACAGAACACTGTGGGACAGCAGTCAGATGGCTGCCTGGGGCAAGGGACTGCTGGCTGTAGGACAT
This sequence comes from Choloepus didactylus, assembly GCF_015220235.1. Lineage (NCBI taxonomy): Eukaryota > Metazoa > Chordata > Mammalia > Pilosa > Megalonychidae > Choloepus > Choloepus didactylus. Next base: position 9,622,733 of record NC_051329.1, on the reverse strand, counting down.
AGAGTGCAGTGCCCAGACTATCAGAAAAATTTTTGAAGGAAAGAAGGCACATTAGTATTCATGTAAATGGGGGAATTCCTAGGGCACACACACGCCCAAGACAAGGCGCATACACAGACAGGACTAGGGACTAGGGAAGCCCCTATGCTTTGGCCTCAAGCTGTTCTCTAAACTCACTGTATGGATAAACTCTGAAGAGCACTGGTACATGTCAATCTGCAAGAACTGGGAAAGGTGTTCCCCTTCCACCCACCCCCTTTTTTTGTCTCTTCCATTTAAAGAAAGCTCTGTCGTAACAGCTGGTACAAGTATCTTAGAGTCTAAATTCCAGCAGTAATACATTAAAATATCAAAATGTTCAGGTTCCAACCAACAATTACAAAACCTACAAAGAGATAGGGAACAGTGGCATGAGGAAAGAAGATTAAAGCGTCAGAAGCATCAACAAAGAGGATCAGACCTGGGATATTCCAGACAAAGACCTTTAAAAAAATGGTCTTAAATATGCTCAAAGAGCTAAAGGAAAACAAAGACAAAGAACTAAAGGAAATCAGGAAAACAACAGATGAACACACAGAATATCAATATAGAGATGGAAATTATGAAAAGGAAAGAAACAGAGCTTACACCACAATAACAGGAATTAAAAATTCCCTAAAGGGGTTCAACAGCAGATTGGAGGTGGCATAAGAATCAGTGAACTTAAAAGATAAGACAATGGAAATCATCCAATCTGAGGAGCAGAAAAAGGGAAGGATGAAGAAAACCGAGCAGAGCCTAAGAAACCTGTGGGATACTGTCAAACATACAAATTTATGCATTGTTGAAGTCCCAGAAGGAGAAGAGAAAGGGAAAGGGGCTCAGAGAATATTTAAGAATTAATGTCTGAAAAATTCCCAAATTGAAGGAAACACTTAAATATATACACATCCAAGATACTCAACAAACTCCAAACAGGATAAATACATCTACAGTGCACCATGCTATAAGCAAACTGTCAAATGCTAAAGACAGAGAATTCTGAAAGCCGCAAGAGAAGCAACATGTCACATACAACGGAGTCTCAGTAAGATTAAATTCTGATTTCTCATCGGAAATCATGGAGGCAAGATGGAGTGGGAAGACATTTAAAGTACTGAAAGCAAAAAATTGCCAACCAATAATTCACATCTAGCATAACTGTCTTTCAAAAATGATGGATTAAGACATTCAGGTAAACACTAGCTAGGTAAACAAAAGGTAAGGGAGTTTGTCACCATTGGATCACCCCTTCACGAAATGCTAAAGGGAGTTCTGCAGTTGATAGAAGCCACATGAAGAAATAAAAGTCTCTGGTGAAGATGATGACACGGGTAAATAAAAATACCAGTACTATTGTATTTTTGCTTTGTAACTCCACTTTTTAATTCCTATAGGATCTAAAAACCAAATGCATAAAATGTAATGGCAAATCAATGGTTTTGGATTCATAATGTATAAATATGTAATTTGTGACAAGATCTACATAAAAATGGGAGGATGGAGAGGTGCAGGAACATAGTTTATTTTTGTTTTTGAAGTTGTTAGGTTGGTATCTAAGCCAATGAGATTTTTACAGATTTAAGATGAGAAATTTAAGCCCCATGGTAATCACACAGAAAATAACAGAGACTATGCAAACTCACAGAGACAAAAGTAGAAGGTAGAGTACAGGTTACTAGGGCTTGGGGGACAGGGGCAATGGGGTGTTAATGTAAAATGAGTGTAGAATGTCTGTTTGGGGTGATGGGAAAGTGATAGCAGTGGATGGTGTGCGGGCACCGCAACACTGGGTGTGATTCATACCACTGAAAGGTATGCTTGGGAGGGGTCGGGTTGGGAAGTTTTATGTTGTGTATGTTTCCATAATTTAAAGAAGCGAAAGAAGGGAAGAGCAGCTAAAGAGATAAAGTATAATTAAATGCAATACATGATACTGGATGGGATCTTAACACTGGAGGAGAAAAGGCATTTTGGGAGGTAAAAAAAAAATTAGAATATAGAACTGAAGTTTTATATCAATGTTAAATTTCCTGAACTTGATAAATGCACTTAAGATGATTATATAAGTGAATATCTGTTTGTAGGAAATGTACTTGGAAGTACTATGTGTTTCAAGGAGTATGATGTGTGCAACCTGCTCTCAAACGTTCAGAAAAAAGGTAAGAGAATGATATGGCAAAGGTGGCAAAATGTTAAAACTAGCAGCTCTGGGTATCTCGGGGAGTGGGGGATGTTGGAGTTGTCTGTATGGGGTTTTATTTTTGCAGCTGTCTTGTAAATTGGAAATTATTTCAACGTAAAGTGAACAACTGGGGGAGAAAAATCAATCAAAAGAAAAATGACAAGCTGAAAAAAATGTTTCAAAAAGAAGAAAAGGGAATACTTTTCTTAATTTATAAAGTACTCTCTTAGACTACTAAGAAAGACTGTTATTAACCTAAAGTAGGGAGCAGAAGAAAACTTCAAAATGAATGATGTCTCACTGAAGCCTGACTACATTGCTGGAGGAAAGAAAAGGACCTGACGTCACTTCAGACAAACATAGCAGACTAAACACACACTATTTCCACTTCCTCCTGACAACCATACAGATAAGATAAAAAAAAAAAGATACAAGGAAAAAAAAAAGATACAAGCTCAGAAAGACAAAGAAAGGTGAGATTACAATGGTAATGAGACCTCAATGGTAATAAAATTTTGGAAGCTGGAGAGAGGTAACTGATAAAAGGAGACAGAAAAAAGGAGACAGCTTAATCGGAGATGCAAAGTTATTCTACAAAAAGTCCCAAATATGCAGGTCCTGGGAGCAACAGGTACATTGGAAACAGGGCTAAAGATGGGGTAGAAACAGAAGGGCTGCCTGGAAATCTGTTTAATTTCCAACCGGCCCTTCTGGTTGATGCCTGGACTCCCTCCCTAGCTTTAGTCTCCCAGGGGTGAAAGACAAGGTCTCTGGAAGGGGCCTCTAGGTACCGTGAAGGAAGGGACACCCACTCGACAACAGGGTAAAGGAAGTCCTTACCTACTGACTGCTGAGACACCCGCCCCCACAGCCTCCTCCTCCCTAATCCCAGAACACTGGCAGCCAGGCCTAAATTCTCCTACGGATCAGAGAGTCTGCTCAGGGACTCTTGACTAGTTTAAGAGAAAAGAGCTAAAGATCTGACAGGTTTCTCCAAAGAAATAACTTAGGCAGACTCCCTGCAATTGCAGTCCATAGCATACAAGCTCCAACCCAGTCACCCTTCTAGCCCCACTTACAGTATGGGTGGAGACCCAGGCATCACCAGAACCCAAGGAAAGCCTCCTATGAAGGCCCCTGACCACATCTGAAGAAAATAGACTATGCAGGGAGAAGAAAGCAAACAAAACTACCATTAATACCCTCAGATAAGAAAAGATCCATATCCATCTCTTCAACAGATGGTGCTGGGAAAACTGAAAGCAAAAGAGTAAAGGTGGACCCCTACCTCACACCATATACAAAAATAAACTCAAAATGGATCAAAGACCTTAACTTAAGAACCACAAATATAAAACTGCTCAAAGAAAATGTATGGAAGCATCTTTAGGAACTTGTGCTAGGCAATGGTTTCTTCAACTTTACACTCAAAGCGCAAGCAAAAGAAAAAATAGATAAATGGGATCTCATCAAAATAAAAAACTTTTGTGCAAAGGACTTTATCAAAAAAGTGAAAAGACAACCTACAGAAAGGGAGAATATTAAGAAACCACATATCCAATAAGGATTTAATATCTAGAATGTATAAAAAAAATCCTAAGTCAACAACAAAAAAACAATCCAACTAACAAATGGGCAAAAGATGTGAACAGACATTTCTTTAAAGATACACAAATGGCTAAAAATCACATGAAAAGACGTTCAACATCATTAGCCATTAGAAAAATGCAATTCAAAACATGACGAGATATCATTTCATACCTACTAGAATGGCTACTATTAAAAAATTGGAAAATTACAAGTGTTGGAGAGGATGTGGAGAAATAAGAACACTCATTCAGTGTTGATGGGATTGTAAAATGTGCAGCCACAGTGGAAGACAGTTTGGCAGTTCCTCATAAAGTTAGATATACAATTACCATTATGATCTGGCAATCCCACTATTAGGTATATATATACACAAAAGAATCCAGGGACTCAAACAGATATTTGTATGCCAATGTTCACAGCAGCATCTTTCACCATTGCCCAAAGGTGGAGACAACCCAAGTGCCCAATAACCAATGAATGAATAAACAAATGTAGTCTATACATACAATGGTACATCATTCAGCTGAAAAAAGGGATGAAGTTCTGATACATGCGACAATAGGGATGAACCTTGAAGAAGACATCATGTTGAGTGAAATAAACCAGACACAAAAAGGACAAATATTGTATGATCTCGCTGATATGAAATAATCAGAATAAGCAAATTCACAGAGTCAAAAACAAATACAGATTACCAAGGGTGGGAAGGTGGTAGGAATGGAGAGTTAAAGCTTAAGTTGTAGAGTTTATATATGGGTTGATAGAAAAGTTTTGGTAATGGATGGTGGTGGTAACAACATTGTAAATATAATTAACAGCACTTTATATATTTGAGTGAGGTTAAAAGAGGAAATTTTAGGTTGTAAGATGTTACTAGAATAAAAATTAACAAAACAAAACATAGGGACTGTACAACACAAACAGGGAACCCTAACGTAAACCACAGACTATAGTTAATAGAACATTATAATAAAATTATTTCATCAATTGTAACAAATGTACCAAGCTAATGCAAGTTGTTAATAATAGGGCATGGGGGTATATGGAAACTACTTTCTGCGTAATTTTTCTGTAAGCCTACAATTTTTAAATATATATACATATATGTATCCAAGAAAAAAGAACAGGCCACTCTACAAAAGTTCAGGGAAAAAAATATAGCTTGTAAAATTAGGCTGAATGTATGAAACTGCCAATATGATTTTTTTTTTTTTTTATGAACAGCAACTTCTGTGGTTCAACCTAACATAATAGCACAAATGAAAAATTCACTATATGAGTTTTATGATAAAGCTGAGGAAAACAGAAAACAGAGCAAAAACACACATAGGTGCAATACAGAAGAGAATAAATGATTCAAGAAAATTCCCCAGAAGGATGACCATTTACAGATCGAAGGGGCTCACGTGAGTGCTCAGCATGCTGGATGAAAAGACAGACCAAGACTCAACAAAGGTTTCAGAAAACCAGAGGCAAAGAAAACTTCCTATAACTTCCAATGAGAGGAAACAGAGTCAGTGAAGGATGAAGAATCAAATGACTTGGGACTTAGACTCTGGAAGGCAGAAGACAGTGGAGCAATGCCTTCCAATTCCTGAAGAAACCTGGTTCCCAAACTAGAATTCTCTATCTAGCTGAACTTTCAATGAAATGTGAGTGGGCCATAAAAACATCTTCAGAGATACAAGGTCTAGAAGATGTCCCCCACCAAAATGAAAGAGTAAACCAAGAAAGAAGATGTGGGATCAGTGAAAGAGAAGTGCTACCCTAAGACAGAGGCACACAGCTCCCCAGGATGGTGGCTGTGCACAGGCAGGGCCGTCCAGTCCATCTGGGAGCAGGAGTCTGGAAGGCTGGAAAGGAACAGGTTGAAGAGGGAGGTCTCAGACAGAAACCAGTCAGGGGCCTTATGAGTTTATGTGGGGAAGATGTGGTATGCAAATCTGTTGAATGGTTTGCTTAAAAAAAAAACAAGCAAGCAAAAATGAGGAAATTATCAACCCTAGGGAACCAAACAAACAAACAAAAAGAATTGTGCAAGAAAGGAAAATTTATCATAGTACATAGAAACCTAATCCTAGTATATGGCTCAACAGCAAATAATACTCACATGGTCACAATAAAGTAAATAATAGTGATATAACCAAAAATTATGATACAATTGGAAAGATGGAAGGAGAAAAAAAGGGGAATAAAGGAATGTAAGAATATCAAGTCTTGTGTTCTATTGTACCAAATCAATAAATATATAATGTCTAAATGGAAGGAAAACATCAAATAGCAATGTAGGCTAGCTAGAAATACAGAGGTAATACTGAAGAAAGGGCTATGAGCTTAAAGTGGCTGCCTCAGGGGCTAAGATTTGGGTGGAGAAGGGTAAGGCAAGGGGCTGCCTTGGGCATGCAATAAAGATCCTAAAATGAAATTCAGCCTGAACAACGATAGCAAGAGAACTGTGACTCTGCTTCACTAGACCAGACCCTCCAGTCCAGTTCAGGGATCCTGAAACATGTCAAACTAGCTTTGATTTTGTGACAGATTTTTTTTATCATTAATTCAACTACTCACAATGAGGAACGAAGAAAAAAAAATAAACGAATCTAGGAGAGACTGGGTAGAAAATTCTATCTTAATGTATGTCATAGCTCCTAAAGGAAAGGCAGAGATCTGTATGGACTGAGATGAAAAGATGGCCGCATCGCATTATGTGGTAGGGAAACAAAATGCACAAGGTTATCACACAGTCACACATCATAGACTGTGATGGGAGCAAGAGGCTTATACTGGTATTTCTGCTATACAGGCAGAATCACCAAATCAGAAAGAACATCATAAAAAGAGATAATGTCCATAAAGTCCTTAGAATAGGCCTGGCATATGGTAAATGCTCTGTAAGAATCAGCTACTATTACTATAATTTGTTTAAAAATTTCCCAAGGTGGGAAGGAGGAAGAAAGGAAAGGCCCTCCTGGGGCATGGCTGGGAAGCCCCATGGCTGAGGTGCTCCCCGGTCCTTCTCCACGGGGCAAGTCCATGGGCAGTCACGCCAGGGGCACGAGCTGAGCCTGGAGCTGGTGTCACCGTGGTTAGACCTCGCCTTAGGATGCCTCTTTTCTCTTGCCAACGTGGGGTGGGACAATTTTGGTCACCAAAACGTGAAGAGGGACAGCTTCCAAGCACCTAACTACAGAATTCTCTACTATCCAAACCCCAGGCATGAACAAGGTGTTCAAAGAGAAGGAGACAACTAAATGCCATGTGAATCCTGGGGAAGCAAATGTGACTGAATTGGGGTCAAGATGCAATTCAGATTATGTCAGGTGCCCTTTATTGCTTAGTAATTTCTGGAACAAAGTTTCTCTTTTATTGGCTCAACTAAATCTCACATATGCGAATCCAGACCATCCTAAACTAATCCCATGAGTGTGGGTGGAGAATGGACAGCTTTGCTTCCGCTCACAAACCACACTGTCAGGTACTTACTAACCTCCTCCAGCCATTCAGCAAGCAGGGGGAGTAAGGATTCTGCAGTGTGCGTGACAGACACAGAAGAACAATGGCACCGTGGGGTTGTCTTTTTCTTGTCAATAACAGCCCCTTTGATAGCAGGGGTTGTGAGGGGGACGTGAGCCGTAACAACCAAGGCAGAAACCAAGCTGCCATCTCTGTGGCTACCTGACTGTCACTCCCGTGCTGGAAGCCCTGTGGCCTCACTTCCCACCACTCTACCACATGCCCGGGCTTGCACTGCCACCAACTACTATTTTGTAGCACGTATTACAAATCTGATAAAAGCTTACTGTTTTGCGCATGTTTCCCCCTAGCCCCAGCGGTGGGTCTCATAAACTGGCATATCCTGGCACCTAGCCACTCAAATCACAAATCACAGGGCAGCTGGGCAGACCACGATGGGTGGCACCCCACTCACCTGACAGGTTGATTTCTGTTAAGGAGTCTCGGGTGGTGGTGCCCACGGCAGTGAGCAGGTTGATGGACTGGTCTGTCACGTGGTTACAGTAACTGAGGTGGAGCCTGGAAAGCAGGGGCATGTGGCGGATGATGAGCCGCAGGGAGGCATCCGTGATATCCAGGCCTGCGAGGCGCAGCTCCACAATGTTCCGGAGCTTGCTCCGATTGTCCATCTGACCTGGTGGGACATGAAGCAGGGGGGGCAATGTGTCAGCACGACCAGGGAGATCTGGTCCCGCTGACACAACACTCTGAAAGTACCACCAGCCAATGTAAGGCTTGAATTTTGTTTGGCCATAAAGTGTTTCCAAAAGCCCTGAATTAGTCCTAATATTTTCAAACCAGAGATTATACATCAAATTTTAGATTTCTGGCTTCTCTTGAAAAAGTAGAAGATCTAGAAACACTGAGCCTGCATTCCACCCAGCAGTGACCTGTTCATCAGAGTGGAGGTGGCGTGGCATCTCTAAGTTACCACTGTTTGCTCCTTTTGGCCACTGAAAAAGAGCCATGACCCAGGCAGCTCAGCCCAGGAGGGGCCCATCCTGTGGCCTCTCGTCCAACCGAACTGACCTAGATGCTCAGGGAGATTTATTTAAAGGAAATTAAATGAGAGACAGATGTGTGCAGGCTCCAAGAGCAGAATTCTCAGGGTTTCCTAGGAGCCTGCCCTCTCTCCTGACAGATTCCCTGTGTCCAGAGCTGACTGACAACCAAGCAGCCTGTTCTCATCCCTGTATCCTTTAGAGAAGGGACTATACAAGGACTTCGAGGCCAGAAGAGGCTTGAGCATGCACATATCAGATGGCATATGTAGTCAAACCAGCCTGAATGACACAGCACAGTCGCAGGTCTCCAGTGATCCCCTGGGCATGGTTCTGGCCTGGCAACTCACCTGGCCTGTTATCCGTGGGTGGGGACAGGAGATCCCGCATCTGGGCATCCTTCAATCCTTCTACCCACTGGATGTCCAGGGTCCGGAGCAATGGACAACTGGAGCTACAGAGGGCTGAGACTGCAATCCACGAGCAGCCAGACAGCACCAAGTCTCGGAGCCCTGGAGGGACGAAGCAGGTAGCAGGTCAGGGGACACACCTCCCCAGTGCCGCTGCAGCACGTTTGGGGTCCCTGGCCCAGTGCTCACCGGGAAGCCGGTTGATGAGCCAGCTCAGCTGTTTCTTGGAGATGTTGGTCCAGCTGAGGTCCAGGGAGACAGGCTGTCGCCGGATGATGCCGCTGAGCATCAGGGGCGTGATGGACTTGCAGTGGTTCAGGTCAATGCGGGTCCATAACCGCTTATCGCAGCACCTGGGGGCAGTCCCAGTGCAGGTGGTTTTCAAAGCTGGGGGCTCCCTTGGGAAGTGCCCCCCCTACCCACCACACTCAGGGAGAGGCTCCTCAACTCAGCCCTGGCCCCTTTTCTGTTTGGCTCTCCTCCTTCCCACACTTGGGCTCCTCAGTTGATGGCCACAGGCTGCCCAGGGAGGGTGATAGCAACAGCTCCCCACAAGCATTTCCTGAGGCTTTCCAGGCCCTCCACATGCCAGACTGCACAACCACCCTGGAAGGCAGGTGACATCCTGCTTACAGACAGACTGAGTAACCTGGCCAAGGCCAGGAGGCTGGCAAATAGCAAAGCAAGGACTCAAACCAATTTCCAGAGACCCTGCTACCAAGGCTGCATCTCAGAAGACAAGGACTCCATGTGGCCTTTACTCCAGCTACCAAGGAGCTAAATCGAGAAAGCAAGCAGCTTTCACCTCTTGCACTAGACCCAGCCTGATGGACCTGCTGCAGCTGCTTGGAACTTTGTGGAAAACAAAGCTGTCCTGGGACTTAGAAGGAAAGAGGGCCACAAGTGAGCCGTTCTGTCTGCCGCAGGTGCAGGAGTAACAAGTGGGGACACTCGCCTGCCATCCCTGGTCCAGCTTATGCTTCGACCCTAGAGCCCCGGCACAGGGTTGAACCTCCCTGGCCCCTGCCCAAGCTCAGCTGCACACTCCCTCCCCAGTTCCCCCACATGGGGCTTCCAGACCTTCCCTTGCCTTGCCCAAGCTTAGCCGCACACCTGCTTCCCAGCGGTTCCAGACCCTCCCTGGCCCCATCCGAGCTCGGCTTGCAGGCCCCTCACCAGCGGTTCCATGTCCTGCAGACCCGCATGCAGACACACAGGTCTCGGTGGCTGAGGTAGCTGAAAACGGCCATCCACACCTCCCTGTGCATAACATGGGCAGCCCCGTCATCCAGGGGCAGCGAGTCAGGTGGGGGGCTGATGGGGGGCGGCCGGATCACGTGTCGCTCCATCTGGATGCACTTGGGTGGGGACACGGAGGGGAGGGGCCGGGAGATGACGCGTGGGGGGCTGCGTAGGCCTGGCCCCAGCTGGTGCCGCAGCTCCCGGGCAGTGCCATTGAGCCCCTTGCTGAAGCGGTGGGGCCGCTCACAGAAGCCCAGAGGCCGCTTGGGCTCCTCGTTCTCACTCTCGGGCTCCGACTTAATGGGCTGGTGGTTCTCGTTGGCCAGGCTGCTCTCTGTCTTCTGGATCTCCTGGTTGAGCTCCTTGCTCAGCTCCTTGCTCAGCTCCTTGTTGGGGAGCCGCCGTTTCCGGCGCATCTTCACCCTCTTCTTCTCCTCCGGGCCCTCTGTGCCCTCAGTGCTGGGCCCAGCGGTGGGGGAGCTCGAGCGTGAGTGGTCACTCTCCCTGGTCTTGGGGGGCGCTTCAGGCAGATCGTCCTCAGGCTCCTGCTTGAAGCGCCGGAGGGGCTTGTTGGCTAGAGCCATGCGGTCCTCAGAGTTCTTCCAGGACCGCCGCTGAGGGGGGGAGAGAGGGCGGGCAGGGATAAGCCCAGGGCCCATCGCCCGGGGTACCACCCCGCAGCGCCAACAGCTCAGGACCGGCCTGGGGCACAGGGAGGCGAGGGTGGGGGAAGATGGTACCTTTTTCCTGAAAAGCTTATCTTCTTTGCCAGGTTTTAGCTGTTACAGGAAGGAAAGGATGCAGAGCTTGCTCCCAGGGTTTGTGGACTGGGTCTCCTTACATCCGACCCCACCACATATCCACGGTCTCTAGAGTAGGGGCTGCAGGGAAACCTCCACAAATCCCATCTCCTTCCCATCCGACTGGCGGAAGGGTTGGCCCTGCCTGCTGAGTTCAAGGAAGGAGCTGGGAGTAGAGAAGTGGGGTTGAGCTGTTCCCACCCCACTGGCCTCCCACCCCAGGGCTGACCCAGAGATCTGCAACCCCCGTCTGAACTAGACTTGGCCTTGCACAGGCCTGCAGGCCTTCCCAGCCCCACCGCGAAGGTGGCCCCGCTGGGAGGAGCAGCTCCAGGCGCCACCTCGTGGCCAAGGCCAGGAAAGGCTGCTGGCCGAGCAGGGCCGGCCGGGATTCTCGGAAGCTCCTAGATTCTCGGGGCTTCCCAAAGGCAGCTTCAGCCTCCAATCCCAAAGGGCCTCCCAGGCCCCTGGCCACAGGCAGAGATCTGGGCCTGAGCCTGGGCAGCTACAGGGAGCAGCCCCCGGGGGCTTCTGTGGCAGGGGGTCTGGGGACCCGCGGGGGCAGATGGCCCAGCCTTGCTGGTCCCTAGGGCCTCAGGCGGGAGGGGCGACGTGAGAGCACCTGCTGCTGGAAGTAAGTGAGACTGGATCTCCACCAGGGGCTGAGGCTGCTGCCTAGAGGGGGCCTTGGCGAGAGGTGCGAGGAGGAACCAGGGGACGTTTGAAGCGTCGAGGCCTAAAGGGGTGGAAGAGGCATGACTCGCTGGTTTTCCCCTCTTCCCTTCTGGGCCAGGCTCTCAGCGCTAAGTGACCCACTCGGGGCAGCAAGAGGCCAGGACCCTAAACCCCATCCCCCCACCCCCCACCCCCGTACCCTGGGACCACCAAGGCCACCCTCCACCCCGGTGCCTGCCCCCCTGGTCCGGTGCCTACTCTCTTGCGTCCACTCAGCTCTTGGGGCTTCTCATATTTCCGCTTCCTCCTCAGGTGCACGTCGTCAGACTTTCGGCGCAGAATGCTATCAGGGGGCACCTTCTTGGGGTGCTCATCTGACCTGTGCCGGGGCGCCTCCTCACACTCGCTCCTCCGCTTGGCAGGCTCCTGTCCGTCCTTGTTGTCCCGGTTCATCTTCTGCTCCTTGAGCAGGGAGCCGGGCAGGTTGGAGGCGTACTTAAAGCCAGGGCCACGCTTTTGCTTGTAGGCCAAAAAGAGAGAAGGAACAAACCGACCGTATATCTTTGGACTCGTCCCCCACTCGCTGTGTATGCAGCACCCACCAGCCCGACGGCCCAAGGCCTCCCCACCCCACTCCCCGCCAAGCCGGGGACTGGGAGCCCGGCACTCACTTTCCCGGTCTTGCCAGCGTGGTTACACTTTGGACACTCCCAGCAGTTGGGAAGCTCGTCGTTGACCACACCCTCTGACTCCTTAATCTGCGAGGGACACACCAGGAGTGAACACAGGGAGGGGCGAGAGGGCCGGGCTTCACGGACACTGGGTCCCTGGGCTGCCACGGCCACCAAAACAGCACTGTCCCCTCCCAGATGCCAGGTCTATCCCATCTTTGGCCAAAAGAAAACAAGAGTGGCGTTGAGCTGATTAAGACAGGGGGCTCTGGGTTCAGCTCAGGTTCAAATCCTGATTTTACATCCTACCTGCTGGGCAAATCACTTAATCTCTGGGGCCAGTGCCCTCAGGATAAAATGGAGAGTCCCTTCTTGCCGGCTCCAAGTGAGATAACCGTGAGATAACCGAGGTAACGCAGTTGGCACAGAGCCCGGCCCGCAGGGAGCACCTGGCAAATTACTCACTCGGCAGCACTAGGGGCCGGGCGCGACCAAGTCCGATGTGGGAGTCCCTGCTCTCTTCGGACAGGAAGCAGGTGACTCACACACACAAGTCTGACTTCCAAAGCCAAGGAAGGGGATTCAGAGAAAGGGGATTCAAAACAAACTCCCACCACTGCCACCAAAGAAAAGCAGAAGGCCCACGCTGGGCAAGCCCACCACGGGCTCTCCACGCAGGAGCACACCCAGGCTGACGTCCGGGTGGGGCACCTCGAAGGAACCCTGCCCGGGGCATGCCACGGGAACAGGTTCCCAGTGCAGAACACGTTCGCAGCCCTCTGTCCTCGGGCCCGCCTTCCCCCGCCTAGGCACTTGTTCTCCCAGAAGCTCCAAGCCAGGAGGCCAGCGAGCCGCCCAGTCCTCTGCCCCAGTTCTCCAGGTGCAAGACACAGTGTCCTCTGTCTGCTGGGCTCTGGGAGTTGGAGGGTGGGTGCCTGTACCCCCAGAAGATGCCGTGGGAGGCTCTGAGCTGTTCCAGATCCTTCTTGCACTAGACGCCTCAACTGACACAGAATTCTCCAGAACTAACCAAGCTACCTGAAGCCCCCCAAGGCAGCACCACCAGAGGTTCTGGGGTGGGGAGGGTGTGTCAAGCAGCACAGCCAGGTCCACAAGGAGCCACTCACCTTCAGACACCCAGGGTGGATGATCTCGTTGCAGATGGAGCATTCCATGAGCATGAGGTTAAACTTGCCATCCTCCTCGTCCACCGTGTCTTCCTTCCCGGCCTCGCCACACACAAGGCACACGGCGGTGTGGGGCAGCACTGGCTGGAGGGCCAGGAGAGCACAGGGGTCAGCGCATGGCGGGACTGGGGGACGGGCCCAGGGCAACCAGGAGATGGGAGACGACTGCAGGGGCGCTGGGCCTCCACCCACACATTCCAACATGAGGGACCGGGCACTGTGCTCGGGACAGGACAGATAAAAACCTCTGCCCTTGAAGCTTGCTTTATAGTGGTGGAAGACAGAGAAAATGAAGAGCAACACAGTGACAGCAAGAACAGTGCTACGATGCAGCATGTGAGACGGTGAACAGGGATAACGGGGGTGTGCGTGGGGGTATCAGTGCTGACAGCTGAGAAGGGCCTGAGGGAGGCAGGAGTGGGCCAGGCTGGGGTCCAAGCAGGGCTGAGGCTGCCTCTCACCACGGGACTCCCCAAAACAGAGGGCATCAGGGCACAGTCCAGGGACCCCCAGGAGCCCCCAAGACATTTCAGGGGGGGTCCATGAGCCAAAACTATTTTCAGAACAATACTAAGATGTCATTTGCCCTTTCACTGTGTTGATATTTTCGCTAATGGTGCAAAAGCAACAGTGGGTAAATATGCTGGCTCCTGAGCACAAATCAAGGCAGTGCCCGATTGGGCTGGCCGCCACTGTATTAGTTATCACCACACACGCCAAAAAAACTGCCACTTCCATTTAGGGGTGTCTTTGATGAGGCTGTAAAAAGTATTAATTTTATTAAAATCTTGATCCCTTAGTATACATCCTTTTAATTAATATTCTGTGTGACAAGACAGGAAGGGTGCAGGAGGCAGCCCCGCTGCACCCCAAGGACACTGGTGGCTGCAGCACTGGGGACTGCTGGGGCTGTGAGCAGAATGGGCCGCTTTCTTCAGGGAACACATTATTGACTTGAGTGATTGAGAGAAAAACCATAGTGAAAACAAGCTTGTCATTTCTAGAAAAACAACTGACAACCTGACAAAAATTCAAGATTTCAAACAAATATTAGGATTTTGGAAAACTTACAGTAGCCACCACTAACTGGACAGCCTCCCAAAGTTTTAAAGGCTTCTGTGGTGAGGCTGACATGGCAGTGCTATTAAGAGGTGTGGTTTTGGACACTGCACAATGACAGGTGCCCACACTCGGAAAGCCACAGAACTCAGTGAGCCAATGTTTTCCAAAAGACCCATGGATGATGTTTCAAAATCACACATGAGCAAAGGAACAATTCACATGGCCAGAAAGACTAAGGATTCTAATGTATCAGCATGAAAAGTTCACTATACAGTTTCAGATTCTACATTGCAACTAACCTTTAAGAAACTGCCACCTGTTGAGTTCTGGTGGAATATCAAAGAAGGTCCACAGTTACCTGAAAAGGCTATTAAAATACTCCTCCCTTTCCCAACTGCATGTCTTTGTGAGATCAGATTTTCCTCGTATACCCCCACCAAAACAACGCATCCCAGCAGACAGAACACAGAAGCAGATATGAAAACCCGGCTCTCTACTAATGAACCAGACAGAAAAGAGATTTACAAAAATGTAAAACAATGACATTCTTCTTGCTTTTTTGTTTAAGAAAAATAGTTATTTTTCATAAAAATACAATATTTATGTTAAGAAGTAATAGTTTCCTATAATTTAAAAATAAATTAAAACATTTAAAAATTTCTGTTTTAATTTCTAATGCAGTGAAAGTCAATAAATATAACCCACATTAACAAAAGTTCTTTGGAGTCCTCATAATTTTTAAGAGCATAAAGTGTCCTGAGACCAGTACATTTGTGAGACAACGACTACACTGTAAACCCTGAGGACAGGGCCTGATCCGACTTATCCCCGGCTGTACGCGCCCTGCCTCCCACCATCTAACACACGACCCAGCATGCAAGGTGAGCCCCCAATTTTTGTTGACCTGCTTTAGGGGAGCTTCAAATAATCTGAGACACGCACTCCATAGAGATGTGAAAGTCTTTACAAAATGGCACAAAAATTTGAATTCAAATAAATAGAACACCGAAGGGAAAAGACTCATTATTCATTCAGCAACCAACTAACAAACACCTGCTAAAGCATGAGACGAGGTGCCCAGAGGGGTACAGGAGCAAGGAAAACGGCTGCTCCCCTCGATGTATGTGGGAAGATGAAGACAAAGCTCACTAAAATCCAAGGAAAACATGAAAAAGTTGTGTTCAAGTATTAGGGAGAATCAGAAGAGGAAGATGCCCATTTCTGGAGAAATCAGAGGACACAGAATCTTACAGGTGGAGATGAAAGAAATGGGTGAGGCAGAGGAAACGCCAAGGGCAGGGAGTGGCATGAGCGAAGAAAGAGAAGAAAGAGCAGGATGTGGGCCAGGGGCGCGCAGCCGTGGGCAGGACTGATGGTGAGGTGAGGGGACGGGGCGGTGACACGTACACCAGGAGCCGGGGACATCTCTGAAGGGGTCGGGGAAGACAACGACTCAAGCAGGTGGTAAGATAAGATAAGAGGCAGACCCAGAGGCAGGAGCTACTGCAAGATCCAGAAGGGTAAACTGAGGCCCAGGCTGGTGAGGAGACAGCACTGGATGGTGAGAAGGGAAGGACGTCTGTGGAGGAAGCCTCACAGGGAAAGGGACCAAAAAAGGAAGGGCTCAGGCTGGTTCTGGGAAGAGGGAGACTCGGGCACATGGAGAGAGGGGCCCAGAAAAGCAAGAGGTGGGCTTGCATACGCCGTCAGTGGGTAAGACGCAGAAGGAAGGTCCCAAGAAAGCAGAATGGCTGGGAGTTTAAGAAGGACCCGAGGGCCAGGCATGGTCAGCATTTGCCAAAAGCCCATCAGGTTGGAGAGGGGAGGAGAACCAAGTGAAAGTGAGGTTTCTTCAACCAGCACTCAGTGCTCAGGCACTGTGTGTGGCCAGAGCTGCAACGATAAACGAGAGACAGTGAGAGAGAGAGAGAGACGGGTTTCCTTTAACTGGGCCCAGGACAGCAGGGGTGGGGGAAAAATAAAGGAAGACTGGGGCGGTGTCCAAGACACGGGGTGACGGGGCTGGCCTGGGAGAGGGGCAGCAGTGCGAGACAAGAGCAGTAGATCCCAGAGCTCTACCATATGGCTATGGGAGAGACAGAATGTCGGGGGGAACGGGCAGGGGACAGAGGACAGAGTGGAGGAAACCATCCACTAAGTGCCAACACGGAGTTTTAGATGAGACTGTTGTCAAAACAAATAGGCCCTATCAACAACCTCTCTCAGATCCTGACAGAATCCAATGGGCCACATGGTCCCTTTCTCCAAAAATTCTAATGTATCAGCACGAAAAGATCATTGATACAATTTCAGATTCTACATTGCAACCAACCTTTAAGGAACTACCACCTGTTGAGTCGCATACCCAGAAATTTGTATTTAATCCCAGCGGGGGTGCTTACAACCCCCCCAAGAGCCATTCAAAGGACCTGGGGTACAGGTACCTAAAAACAAGCAGTGCCCAAACCACAGGGCACGTGGCAGGAGCAGGACAAGGTGCCTCTGGCTTGGGGGGCAGGGGCTCAGCAGCCCGGAGGAAAGGGCTGGCACGTGCCCCCTGCCAGGCTGGGCTCGTGGAAGAGCTGGCCCAGGGCCCAGGAACCCCAGCCCTCCGCCCAGCCCCCCGGGAGCAGGGGCAAGCACGACTCCCACAGTGAGGGCTGTGGGGCCCCCAGCGGAGCTCCCTGTGGAATGCAGAGGGTAGGACGCATGTAGGGGAGATTCATGGGCAAACCCCAGGACCATTCCAAGTTGCCAAACCTGCATCCTCTTGCCCTGCTCCGTGGCAAGGCCAGCCGTACTGTGCCACTGCTGAAGACGCAGCGAGGCCATCTGGGGGGCTGGCCAGCTTCCCACAACCCACCTCCTCAGCACCGTAAGTCACTCCTCCTTACCGGGGCAGCCCCCTCAGGGGGGCCCTGACCTTCCTCCCAGACCTCTCACTTGGAAGCAGGACAGGAAGGAAGGGAGGGTCTGGAATCATCAGGAACTGGACCACAAATGTTGGCAGTGGGGTCACAGCCAGGACCCGCTGCCCGGAGATCTCTGATGGCAGAGACTTCAAAGTATTGGGCCATCTCAGGAAGGAAGGACTTACAAGACCATCAGACTGTGAAGACAAAGGTGCTTAAACACATGGCAGGGCTGCCCCAAGCCCTGCAACGGGGAATCTGAAAGGAGCACTAGCCCCACTCCTCACCCCGTGCACGGGGGAACGCCTCCGGGTGCCGTGCAGCCCGACCACGAGACCAGCACGAGATAAACAAACGGGTCTGATGCAGAAAAGGGGCTCTGGATTCAGGCAGGTGGGTCCCCGAGAATAAGCAGGGCATCTGCCGGCCACCCCAGCCCTGGGCCTGTGGCCAGCCGGCGCACTCACTGCGATGCACTGCCGCATGATGCAGCTCTGCTTCATCCGCCCGGGGCCCCCGAACTTCTTCATGTCCTTGCAGAAGTGGCACTCCCCGCACTCGGTCCGCAGGCAGGCCTCGCACTTGCGGCATCGCGTCCGGCGCCGGCGAGCTCCCGCCGTTGTCCGGTTGGCAGCCAACTTCACCGCAGAGGCTGGGCCCAGCTTCCCCTTGGGCCTGCCCACCGCCCGGTTCTGCAAGAGAGCAGATGCGCTCAGCGAAATGGGGGTGAGGGGTAGCCAGGCCCCCAGCAGAGGGCATCCCTGCTTCTGACCCAGCGGGCACCCTGGCTCAAGACCCTCCCATGGTCCCCACCCTCAGGATAGGCCCCCACCTGCCTCTCTCTGGCCCCGTCCTGCTTTCGGCCAGCCTTGCTACTTGTATATCCCCAGATGCTGGGCCGCTTCCCTGCTCCCACTGCCCACCTAGCCCACAGAACCACTGCCTATGCTGCTTTCTTCCAGAAGCCCCCTGATCACAGCCACTGGGCCAAGACCCCCCAGAGGCTCCCTTCCCAGCACAGGAGGCAGTCATCGAGGGCGTCTGGCCTGCCACTGTCTCCCTAAAACCCTGCCTGGCACATGGACTGTGTTCAATAAATATCTGTAACATCCCCAAAGCCCAGGAAGAATGAAATGCTAACCCTGAGGTCCCTTGACTTCTGAAACCTTCTCTACATGGACCTCAGATGAAAACAGACAGGTGGATGGACTCTTTGAAAGCTGAGCCAAATCCCAAACGGGCCAGCCCGGTTCCTGCCCAGGGGCCCTTCCGTCCTGGCCACTGGCCCCAGTGCTCCTACACACTCAGGACCCATGGTGGAGCTCCCGAGTGGCCACTGGGGGCCCATCCTCTGTCCCTTGTGCATCTAGGATGTCAAGCTGGAAGGACCAGGACGGTAGTTTGTCTTGTCTGAAGCATCATTCTAAATAGCACGTGTTTGCTGAAAAATGGTTAGTCCCTCTGTCAGGGAGATGCACTATTCACCCCCGATTCTATCTGATCACCTGCCAGATGATGCCAAAAAGCCCCAGTCCAGTTGATGGGAACAGCCTCCGGGTCTAATTCCTTCCTTTTCATTTTACTTGTTTGTCATGACTGGACCCCCACACGAAATCCCAGCCCACCCCGTCTTATTAACTCTGTGCCCAGGAGAATTGTTACTAGCATCCCAACAGCAGAGAGGGGTCCTCCTTCTGGCCCCTCTCCCAGGACACCCACAGGTGCTGCCGAGGCACCTCACCACCCACCCAGGGAAGAGAAGCAGCCACCCTCCTCCATGAATCACGTCTTGCCTTCCCCAATTTTCTTTGGCAGCACAGTGGTCCCTGCTTGGGGCCTGACCATCTCACATGCAAAAAGGCTGACACAACACTCATCCTTCCCAGATTAACTTTCCCGGGGCCTGTAGCATTCAAGGAAACGGCAAGGCCTCCGACAGCTTTAGTGCCCACCTCAGGAGGCCCCACTGCTCTGTGCTCTTACGGAGGAGAGGGAGAAGCTAGACTGGCTCCCCTGACCCAGCTGCCCCAGCTAGCCCCTGGCCCCGCAGCCCAGCCTGGCCTCTCCCACAAAGCGACTCCAGACTTGCTGTGGGCCTGCCGGCACACCAGGCGCAACCTCGGGAAAGGGGGCCACCCCAACGCCAACTTACTCTTCATTCAAGCAGCCAAGCCTCTCCAGGGGCTCCTGACACCACACCCCTACGAGGTCTGGGGTGTCCCCCTGATCACACACCACAGCCCTGAAGCAAAACACTGAGTGGGATAAAAAAGACTCTACAGATCATCATGTCAATTCAGGTCAGGTTTTGCTGCCAAGTAAGTAGCGAAAAATTTCAGTATTTTTGGATTTTAGAATTACAAAACAGTGAACCTGAAAAGTAACCAGATGACCAATGAGCAACAAACAGCATGGAGGGGGAGCAACAGCAGCAAGGATGGTGACTGTGGTGGAGGAAATAATGCCTCTCCTGAGCGTCTACTGTATGCAGGCACTGTGTTCATTGTTCTACATATGCTCTGACATCGTTTGCCCTATAAGAACCCCACGACAGATGTAATGATGTCCCCATTTTGGAGATGAGGAAACTAGACAGTAAGTGGCCAGCCCAAGGTCACTGAGTCATCGGAGGAGCTGGATACTGCACAGCCATGGTCAGAACACAGGAAATTACAGTGGAGTGTGCAGGTGCGGTGGGGTGAGAGCCTCCCGGGGCCACTGAGATTGTGATGCTCAGACGCCCGCTGCAGGAAGGGAGCCAACAGAAGATGCAGAGAAGGAAATCTTCCAGGAACTGGGAGCCCAGGAAGGTTTCCCCCTCGTCCCAGGACATGAGGCTTTCTGATTCTACCCCTATCGAGATGACTTCTACTGTTTCCAACTCACTCCTGAAATCCCCAAGCCAACTCTAGGGATCCCCCAAAGAGGCTCAGGGAGATCAAGTGAAACTCCCTGAAATATGGATCAAGCCATGGGCAGATCCAGAGAGGCTCGAGTCAGGTGCAGGGCGGACAGAGCAGGGCACAACTTCCACGAACAAAACCAGAGGGGGAGGCCTAGAATTCCGAACCCGGGAGCAAGAGATCCTGAGGACCAGCTTCTTTGGCGATGGATGCAAAATTCCAGGGATCCAAAATCAGCTCTCTCCTCCTACCCAGGAAGGTCAGATACGAGCAACCCCCGAGAGCGTCTGGCCTCGCCAACCAGGGGAGGACAGCGTCTCTGGGAAGCTCAAACCTGGGCCACTGCTCACGTGGGGCTGTGAGCTGTGGCCTCACGGTGCTTCCCAGAGCACTTTCCAACTTTGTTTCCTGAGAAAACAAATCCACCTGGATTTCGATGGCAGCTGAGAAGTCCTGGAAAATGACAGACAGCAGCAACGCCCCTCAAGATGCATGAGGCTCCTGTTTCGGAAGCCCTCGAACCTGGACGCCAAATCGAGCTGAGGAGATTTTGCTGTCTGAAGATTCCTATCCAAACCAGGTAGGAACTGGCCACCAGCTGGCCTGTCAAGAGTAAACTGAGCCACACATGAAATGCAGCATCCTAAGAACACTGACAAAATCAACAGGTAAAAAAGAACCTCAGAGGTGGTTTCTATTAAAAATTCCAACCGGACTCTGAAGGACCAACCAGGAAACCATGAGATGGCAAAACAATAGAAAACAGTGACAGTGACACAAAAAGGGACAAAAAGAAAAAAAAGGAAGGTGAAGAAGCCAAAGCACTCTCATTTTGGCATGAAGCCGTTGACTTAATCTCTTTTGGGTGCCACCCAAAGATTTAAACCAAACTAAAATTCTATTTTATCCCACCCCTGCATCTATTAGTTTTTTAACGTAAACCAGGGTACCTATTAATTTACTCGCAAGCTGTTCTCCTCAGCACAGGGAACAGTGGCATCCACCAACTTTCACTTACAGATCAGCCTCTCCAACCACAAGCCCGTTTGTTGATTTTATCGGCTGTGGGGTTTGGAAAGCATGGAGGAGACACACACAAAAATAGTGTTCCAACACCTTTCCTCCATGAGCAACCACTACTCACCTCCTTAAAGAGAACACTATCAGGTGGCCCTTTCAATCATGTATTCGCTCCTCAAAGGTTTACTGAGGGCCTCCTATTCAGGAGATACTATCCTCTTGGAATATTCACAGGCCAAACCTCCTCAATTCCTCATTTAAATCACTGGGACCAAAGCTACTGGGATTAACCTAAGTAAGTAGGAAGACATCCAGGGCTCATGGATTGGAAGACACAGCATGCAAGTGATCTACAGATTCAATGCAATTCAGAGCCAAATCCAAGGTGGCTTTTTTTGGCAGAAATTGACAAGCTGATCCTAAAATTCATATGGAAGTTAAAAAGGCCCAGAATGCTGAAAAAGGAGCACAAAGTTGAAGTACTTGCAATTGCTGATTTCAAAATTTTCTACAAAGCTATAGTAATTAAGACAATTAGGACAGGTATAAGGATAGATAGGCAGATCGATGGAGTTGAGGCCAGACATAAACCCTCACATTTACGGTCAACTGCCAAGACAATTCAATGAGGAAAGAATAATCTCAACAAATGGTGCTGGGTCAACTGGTAAAAGAAGGAAGATAGACCCCTACATCCTCACATCATACAAAATTAACTCAAAATGGATCAGACCTAAAGGTAAAAGCTAAAACTATAAAACTCTTAGAAAATACAGGATTAAATCTTTGTGACCTTGGATTAGGCAATGGTTTCTTAGCAAAAGGGACAAAAGAAAAAGATACACTGGGCTCCAAAATTAAAAACCATTGTGCTTCAAAGAACATTATCAATAAAGTGAAACACCCCAAAGAACAGAAGAAAACACTTGCAAGTCATGTATCTGAAAAGCGTTTAATAGAGAGAATTCTTACAGCTCAACAATGAAAAGACAAATAACTCAATTTAAAAGTGGGCAAAAGACGTGAATAGACATTTCTCCAAGGGCGACACTCAACTGGCCAATAAGCACAGGAGAAGACGCTCAACATCATTAGCCAATACAGTATATAATCTGCACTTCAGACTCATTATTCATTAACTCCCTCCCCCTCACACATTCACCGACCCCCTGAAGCATTTATGACCTGTTACTTAGGTACCAGAGCCAAGGCTCGGTGCTGGGACTACAGAGATAAGCAGGACATGTCCCCAACCCTCAAAGCATTAAAGTCCGGGGTAAGACACGGAAGACAGAAATGCAATACAACATGATGATGATGGTGATGACGAGGAGGATATTAAAAGCTAACATTTATTAAAGGCTTACTAAGTGCAAATCACTCTTTCCAAAACTTGTGTCAGCAATTTATGAGGCAGAAATCATAATTATCCATTTATAAGTGGGGAAATGGAGGCACAGAGCATTACGTAATTCGCCCAATGTCATACTGCTAATGAGCGGGAAAGCAGAGATATGAACCCAGGGGGTCGCTGCAAAGCCTGGGCCCTGGCATGCTGACCCAGAAGAAATACCTCATCTTACTGGGAGGCTGTGGAAAGCATCACAGAACACAGGAGGTGGCGACCAAGGTGAGTCCTGGGAGGAGAACAGGACTCCACAGTGTAGGGAGTTGGTATTCTAAGCAGAAGAACAGTGGACAGAGATGTGAAACTACATGGCACGGTCAAGGAACTGCAAATAGCATGGTATGGCTGCTGCAGAACAGCCCAGAGGCAGCAGGAGGCCCAGCAGGAGCCAACCCAGCAAGGCCACCAATGCCACATTAGGGAAATTTATATGCAGAAGCAACAGAACCATATTCTGGAAACAGTGTGGGGAGTGGATATTTTTTGGTTGGTGGGCAAGACGAAGGGCAAGGAGATCAGTTAAAGATACCACAATTGTCCAGGATGAAGACTATAAAGGTATGAGAGGAGGGGACGATTCAGGAGATGTTTCAGAAGCAGATTCTAAAAGACCCGATGATTGCCTGAGCATGGAGGTAGACACAGAGGTCAAGATCCAGAAGACTGAGGTTTCTGGCTTGGGCAAGAGGAGGAGGGACCTTAGGAGTGGGGAAAGAACGATGACTCTGCTTTGGAGATTTTTGTCTGAGGAACCGAAGGGACATCCAAAGAATGTGTCCGGCAAGCAAGCGGGACCAACTGTATCCCAATATACACAATTGGGAACCAACACTGCATAGGTGTTTAAGACTAGTTAAGTCTAGGAGGTAGACCAGGGAGAAGGATGGAGTGAAAACAGGGATTTGGACAGTACCCTGAAGACTAAAAATATTCAAGGGGTTGGTGAGAAAGTGCAGCCTGCTGAGGAATAGCCAGAAAGCAGAAAGGAAGCAGGAGGTTTCAAGGGAAGAGTTTCAAGAAGGGAGCAGTCAACAGTTTCAACTGTGAAGAGAAGTCAAGTGAATAAAAGAGTAAAATGTGCCTCTATGTTTTTACAATTAAAAGTTCTGTTTTCCACCAAACTACCTCTAACAATCGCACACTGACACACAGCCCTATAAGGGGTAGCCTAACCACAGTCCCCACCCCCCAAACAACTTGGGCTTGCTTTGTCAAGCTAATGCTGCCTTCTATGCATAGTGTTTTCATACTTATTTCAACATTAGTTCTATCCTCAAATCTTCAAGCATTATGGACATTTTAGGAAATGAACTATTTTATCATGGCATTACAGGTCTCTTAACACATACCTGTAAGACTCCAGGGAGAGCTCTGGTTTGTTTATCTACTAAGAGAAAGGAACAAGAGAATAAAAACACAAGAGCTACCAGAAACCCAGGGGATAGGAGGACTTCTGAGGATCTGAGGAAAGCTAAAGACCATTGCCCCAAAAAAATGCACACGGGCAAAAAGTCAGACTTTTGCATACCATTTGGGGAAGGTTCAGGAACCCCTGTCTTAAGATTTCATTGTTTAAGAAGCCATAATTAATAGTGGTTATGACCACATAAATTCTCTGGGTGATTTTTCTTATAATTTTCTAATTATTAATACTTTTAGCAACAAGCAACAATTTTTATAATTAATCTAAAAAGCAACAGAACTATTTTTTAGTTTGGGGGGTTAAAAAAACAATGATAGAACAAGAATTCTTCTCCTTAACAGTCTCCCCAAACTGGAGCACCTCCCCAAACTGGAAAGTAGAAGGGAAGAATTTTCCAATATTTTTGTGCACTGGAGAAGCAAACTAAGTCATCAGGAATAAGCCTGGCGGGCACAGTGCCCAGCATGCAAGTGGTCTCCTGCTAACAGGGTTCCCTTGCCATCATCCACTCTTTCCCGACCCACACGCTACAGCACTTGGGGTTGGGAGCAGAAGAAACCCAGGCTGCTGTAGGGCAGATGGGCCAGCCCAGCAAAACAGGCCTAAGGAAAATTCCACTGGTACAGCCCAGGACAGGCGGGAATGGGAGAAGGGCACTGCTTTTTAAGGTGGGCAGCCAAAATTCTGATGAGGGGATGAGTGGGGGGCCCAGAACTACTGCAGGGAGATGGGGCAAAAGCAATGCCCCAACAGGGTGTCCACCTGGGTTCTCTCACTGGGCTGTGTGTGTGTGTGTGTGTGTGTGTGTGTCTGTCCGCAGTTGAAAATTCCAGGATTCAAGCCCGTCCTCAGAGGAGGATGTTCTCTTTGGTGCCAAACCCAATCTGGCAGGGTGGTGGTGGTGGGGGGATCAGACCTCGTGAGCCCTCCTTTAAGAATACTTACTTGGGTGAGGTCTAGAGCCTGTGGAGTATAGACTCCAGGGTCTCTCTAGCTCTTGTTTGGAGGAAGCCCCTCCTCAGGCCTAAGAAATTCCAGGGCTGAGAAAACTCTGCAAGAAAGGGATGGAGGGAGGCAAGGGGCAGGGAGCCACAGCCTGGAGTGCCCCCAAGGACAGGGTGCCTTATCTGACAACCATCTCCTCGGTCAGGACGATGGGAAAAACCTGCTGCCCTGCTGTCTTGGCTCAGGTGTCTCCCTAAATGCACCTGAGTGGAAAACAGTCATCTTAAAGTGAACACCACAACCACAAGGACTCCTATTGCAAACCACTCCCCAAGTGCCACAACCCAGCTGACTGACAAGAGAAGCGGTAAAAATCTGGCTACAGGGTGGCCAGGTCTTCTCTTGATGGAAGTCTCCCTCAGGAGTGGCAAGGCCTGGAAATGTGTTTTTAAACCCAGAAAAATACTAAGCCTTGTCTCATACAGTGACAAAGACTTTTTCTACGGCAGGCCATAGGATGTAACCAAGCTTTAAAAAAAAAAAAACAAAAAAACCAATAAAACAACAACAACAAAAAAAGGTTAACAGGAACCTCTATTCTGAAACCCCAAAGCACCATCAGAGCTAAACTGAACCCAAATGTCCTATGAATGATGAGATGCCACAGAAATGGTAAACCGATGGCAGAAATCAGGTAGGTCCATACAGAATAGAATGGAATTGGAAGGTCTTCAAACCAAGAGTTTGAGATGCAAGAAGCACCAAGAATTTCAGAGCCATTCACACACTGGGCTACTGGCTTGTTGATGAAAAGTTCCCAGCTAAAACCACTTGGGTTGTCTCTACATTACCCAACTCCAAAAGACCAACAAGATTCAGGGACACCTCATAAGGTACACCTGCCTGAAAACTGTCCAGCAACTGTAAAAAAATAAAATTCAACTATCTGTTTTCTTAAACAAAACCAGTTAAGGATACGTGACACATTTAAGAACAATATATACAGTACTTCCTCAATTTACGCCTAAAAGGTCCCTACATTTAGGCTGGAACATTCCAAAACATCTCAATTCCACTAGGGAAATATACTCAGGGTTATAAATAAGCACCTTACTCAGTTGATCTAATACCCATACCATAACTCAACCCACCCAATTCTTAATTCCTTCTACAAATCTACCTGGTCTGTATCCTGCTTCAAATAATATTTTGCACAACACTTCATAGAACGAAAACTTTCTTCCTAGTTTCCTCAGCAGGATCCTTCCAGGAGTAAATTCACACCGTAAACACACCCAAGGCTTTGTTTTACGCGGAGACTTCTCCCCTCTGATCCCGAGAGAGGCTGCTTTTCCTTCTAAATCCAACCCAGGCCAAATATTGCCATCTGGGGTCACCGCTTCCTCCCGCCACCGCCCGTGCACTCTTGCTCGGGTTCCGGATTCCCCGCGCCGCCGAGCGACCGTGCCGGCCCGGGCTCGCACCCCTTCCTGTCTCCCTCTGCCCACGGCGGGCGGGCGCACGGCGCCCAGACAAAAGCTCCCGCCGTCGGGCCCACGGGCGCCGGGCCCGGAGCTGCCCACCGCCCGGGCCGCGGCCGTCATCCCGCCCCGAGGCCGAGGGTCCCGGTGCAACTTTGCAAACAGAAAGAAAAGGCGGCAGCGGCCCGGGAGGCGCCGGAGCCCGCAGGGTCCTCACAGGGTCCGCACCGGGATCGGCCCCGGCACGCGCGTGGGGCCCCAGGGCGAGGGCGCCGGGCGCGAGGGGAGGGCGCGGCGCGCCCCGTGACGCCCGCGCCCGGGGCCCGCAACTTGCCCAGCGGGCCGTGTGCCCCGCGCCGGCAGGGCCCGCCCGACGGCGAGGCCCCACGGCCCACATTGTCCTAGCGGCGCCCGGCCGGCCCCGCTCGCGCACAAACCGCTGGCACACGCCCCCCTCCCCGGGGCCGGCGGCGGGTCCCGCGGCGCCCTGGCGGCCCCCGGCCTGCCGCGCTGCTCCACGCCCCGCTCCGGCCCGGCCCCGGCGGCCCCGCGGGCGGCCCCTGCAAAACTTTCTCCTCATCGCGGCGGCCTCCCTCGGCGCGTCAGCCGGTCGGCCGGGCGGGGGGTCGGCCGGCGGGTCCCTCCCTCAGCCCCACCCCGGGCGGCCGACCTGGTCCGGCTCCGAGTCATAGTCGTCGTCCTCGGCGCTCACGGACATGGCCATGGCTCATGGTGGGCCCAGGCTCGCGCGCGCTGACATGGCTGGAGCGGCGCCGCGGCCCGCCCGCTGGGAGCAGGCTCGGCTCGCCCCGGCTCGGGCTCGGCTCGGGCTCCCGCTGCCGCGAGGAGGGAGCCGCGCCGCGCGCCTCGCACGCCCGCGCTGGAGGGGGCGGGGAGGGGCAGGCGGGGTGGGGGTGGGGGGAGGTGGGCACTCATGCATATGCATGAGGCGAGCCAGGAAGGGGCTGGCCCCCCGGGCCGGCGGGCCAATGGCGCGGCCGTGGCGCTCAGGCCGCACACAAAGGGAGCCCGGCCGGCGGTGACACGGGGGCGGGCCCACCGAGGGCGGCCCCTCGAGGCCGGCGCGCGGGGTCCCGGGCTGCGCGGGGGCGTGCCCCGCGCCCCGCCCGGCCCGCGCCCCGCGGGATGCACATGGGGCGCTGCACGCCGCCGCCGCCGTTAACAGGAAATGCACGCCCGGGCTGGGGTGGGGTCTTTTGTGTGGTCCTGCGGGGCGTCTCGAGGGAGCCCCGGGGCGCCTCGGCCACCGCGCGCCGCACTGCACGCGAGGCCGGTCACCGGCCCTACGTCCCCGGCAACGGGCACACGGGCTCCCGGGTGTGCACTCGCCCCGGGGCCAGGACCTGATGCTCGCGAACCCAGGAGCCCCCGGCCCCGGAACTTGCAGGCCGCCAGCCTGGACACAGTCTGGGGGCGCAGTTGCACCGAGCGTGGGCGACTGGGTCGTCCTTCCTCCTGGCGCTGCCCTCTCTGGCCTCCCGTCTGCGTTGCCAGGTGGAGGTAGTCAGCGGCAAACTGTGGGGCAATGCAGCGGGAGCTCTGCGGACTAGGAAACCGCAGGACTCAGGGGCTGCCAGCGATAACGCCTGGACTCTGCCCTGCGGTGGGCGCCACACCCTCTTGGACGCGAAGCCCCCCTAACTCCCGCGCCCAGCAGGCGACCCGCGAAAGGGTGAGGGCCCCGCAAGCCGCAGCCCACCCCATTCTCCTAGAAGGTTTGGGTTTCTACATTCTTAAACTACCAAGGTCCCTGCGCTGGCTCCTGAAGCGGCCCACTCCTGCAGAAAATTATTACTGCAAATCCAGATTGGGACTCGTTAAAAAAAAAAAAAAGTCTATAGGGCTCTTACATGCACAGACCCTGCACAGAAGGAGGAGCACGAGTGACCGAGGCTGTTATATGCAGCAAAAGCAGAGTAAGACACACGCTAAGGCACACACGGGATCACTTTCCAAGGTGACACTAAATATGCAGGCGTGTACATGCTCAGTTTCTTCATATATAAAATGGAAACGTCTGTCCACCCAGAGGATAGGTGGCTTTCCCCAGAATAAGCCCACTAACTGTGAAATCGGGAGGTCACCTCTGCAACATCATACACGCCCAGGCCACTGGCAACAAAATCCACGGGGTGGGGGTGGGTGGATGCAAGGACCCAGCAGGCAGGTGACAGTTTAGGCTTTCAAGGAAAGCAGAACGCCTGGTGGAGGCCTTGTAAATACAACTCAGGAGGAACCTAGCAGGGAATCAGCAGGAGTGAATAAGCGGTATGTCAGTTTTACGGAGTGGATTTTAAAGTCTGTCTGAAATGTATATAACCACAGACACTATGGGAAAAACTCCCTACAGACTTGCTCTTTCCTCAAACATATCCAATTCTGAGTTTCCTTCTTCTTCTCTTCTATTTTTCACAATCCACTCAAGGTTCACAATAAAAGTAACAATCAAGAAACCAACTCCTCACCTCACCCCACCCCCAAAGGTCTCAGTTCATAAAAAGTGACCTTGTCTGGACTGAAGTCTGTATCTGATCTCTTAGGGGCCCCCTTCTGAAGAAAGGGGCAGGGATGGTAAAATCCTAATCAAGCTTTCCCATCAGTGGTCAAAACTGCAAGGGTAAGGAGGACCGGAATGACACAATACGTCAAGAGAAAAGTCTGGAAGTGGGACAGTTTCTCGAAGGTCTCTCCCATTACCTATCAGGAGAACAAGTGTGCTTAGAACTGTTTTGGGGGTTGACTTCTTTTGAAGACTCTCAAACGCTCCTTTCTGTATTTAAGGAAGTAAAGACACAGTACGTTCTTAATAATCGTGGCCAAGAGTGGGCAAACGGAAGCTGCAGATAACACCCACTGCACAAGGGCCGCCAACTCCTTCCTCTTTTTCTATCACTTCAGAGCTGGAGGCCCCAAGACAATTAGGAAGCAGCTCTCAAGCTCAGGGTCCCTGTGCCACCCCCCAGGGGTCCAGGCAAGATCATCAGCTAACATTTACTAAGCATGTTTTAAGGATCAGACCCAGTGCTAAGAGTGCTGTCAACATTATTCAGCCTGTTTTATAGATGAAGAAACTGAAGTACAGTGCTGCAAGGAAGTTAGGGAACCTGGATTTGAACCCACAGGCCAATTGGTGCCCAGAGCCTGGGCTCGAAACCCCTCATTCTATGCATCATGCCAGAGACAGGCAAGGAGGATGTCCACTGAGGCTGGCATGATATCCCAGCAAAATCTCAGAGATGTGGAGAAAAAACCTAACTGTCCCTTTCTAGATTTTGTAAACTGTATTCTTGGTTCAAATCCAGCTCCCAGGTGCATAAGTAAGCTCTTGGTGGTAGCCAGACTGCCAGCTGATCTGTCAGGGGCCAACTGTGGAACTAGTAAACTCGGGTTTGCGACACGATGACACAGTGGGTTCTCTCCCAGCCCTAGCAAGGCTCCTGCCAGCACTATACTAACATCTCTTGAGAATTCCTCTTCTGGAATTTTTGCTTGCAAAAAGCTTTCTACTCCTTTATTTCCCACAACCATGCCTCCCCTAGTTACCTCGTGCACGCAATCATCCAACGGCACCCAATGGTGCTCATTTTGTAATAATGGTGTGCCGGATGCTGTATAAAACACCAATTACTCCATCCCTCACCTGGAAAAT
The DNA here is from genome assembly GCF_015220235.1 of Choloepus didactylus. Lineage (NCBI taxonomy): Eukaryota > Metazoa > Chordata > Mammalia > Pilosa > Megalonychidae > Choloepus > Choloepus didactylus. The sequence continues at coordinate 9,592,617 of NC_051329.1, read as the reverse complement.
GGCCACCGTAAAACTTAGTGTTTGCCTTGCACGTTGCCCTCGGCTGGTCCTTTCTCCCTCTCATCTGCAGTGACCCTCTAAGGCCTGCACACTCCCCCCACTCCACTTAGCCAAGGCTTGCTTTCTTAGAAAGAGCTCCCCAAAGCTGGTTCAGTGCTTGCCCTGAGCCAGAAGGATCCAGAACTTCACCAAGTGGTCAGGAAACAAACAAAAGCAGATGGAGGTCAAGTCCTCCCGGGACACACTCACCCCCAGTGCCCTGCTTTCTCTCCAGGTGTTATTTAAGTTGCTCATCTGCCTCTCACATCAGGATAGGGAGAGGTATGAGGTCCACTCTCAGCGAGTGTCCTCTCTGTCCCCACCTCTCGCAGGTTGGGCAAGGGACTCCCTGGACTCTGACTTCCCCAGCAGGGGAGGGTTTCTCCAGCACAAGCCCCTGCTACTCCTTCCCATGCAGCAAAGGGCATGGTTAAAGCGTGGGAACATTATTTTCCAGGGGATCAGGGCAGGGAAAGCCAATGGATTCTCTTTTTGCCCAGACCCATGACTGACTGGCACTCTCCTGGACCGATGGACACCCTTTGGAAAACATGCCTCTAAGGAAGGGGCAGAAGTGACAGGAGTGCAAAGGGAGGCTTCCTAATGGAAGTAAATAATCTATGCCTACCAAGCAATAAAGAATGCATGCTTCAGTTATTTTACTATTGTTTCACGATTCATCCCTCTCTTCTTCAATGGGTCTGTCCTCCCTGTAGTGGTTGAATTGCACTCTCCAAAAATTCACACCCATCTGGAACCTCAAGATGTGAACTTATTTGGGAAAAAAGGTCTGTGTAGATGTAATTAGCTCAGATGACGTCACTCTGGATTGCAGTGGGCTCTAAGTCAATGACTGGCATGCTTATAAGAGGAGAGGACACACACAGAGGTACATGCAGGGAAGAAGGCCATGTGACAGAGGCAGAGACCGGAGGGAGGCAGCCACAAGCCAAGAAGCACCTGGAGCCACCAGAAGCTTCCAGAAGCTGGAAGAGGCCAGGAAGCATTTTTCCCTGGAGCCTTCAGAAGGAGTGTGGCCCTGGCAAAACCTTGATTTTGGACTTCCAGACTCCAAAACTATGAAAGAACACATTTCTGTTTATTTAAGCCCTAGGAAACAAATATATCCAAACACAGAAGGTCTTTGGGAGAATTACTTACAAGGCAGGGTAAATGTAAATTAAAAGGAATTTTTGCATCATGTCAAATAGCAGACCAGGTCGACACGGTTAACTGGGTGAAACTGATTGAGAGGGTGACTGTTTGACAGACCAGGGGCTGCAGTGATTTCTACTAAGGAAATTACTAATGTCACTAGTTGATTTTTCTTTCTCCCCCCACCCCCCCAGAGTCTTTCCACAAGCATTTTCAAACTGTATATCTTCATTATATGGGTCCACTGACTGGACATATCTTTCTGTTAAATGGGTCCTCTCTGAATAGTATCTCCTTACATTGCCAAAATCAACCAATAAATATTTACATTCACCGGAAGATTTGTGACTGTGCACAAAATTAGAAGAAAACAAACAAACAAACAACAAAAGAAACCAACCCACACACACACACAAAAAAAAACCTCATTTAACAAGTGACTGGCACTGATTGCAGATGTGCACCTACCTTAGCAGATCTTTTAAACATTACTCCCTTCTCTGTTCATTTCCCTCCCAAAATCCAGACAAAGACAACTCTGATGGGAGAAGTGGGTTCACATTACAACCATCCCCCCCAAAACAAGGAACTAAATATACATCAAACACCAGCATAATTCCAGCCTGCAATTGAGACTTTTGTGATTTTAAAATATTTGTCTTAACAAGACCAAATCTGTCCCTCTTTTCCTTGCCAACCAGAGTTCCTAACACACACTGTCTGTCCCATCACCCTCCAAAGAAAGACCCTGGAGAAACAGGATCTAAAATTTTATTGAACTTGGACTCAAAAGGGGAAAAAAAAAAAGATTCCAAAGATTACTCCAAATGGGCTAATAAAGCAGACAGTAAAGAGGCAAAAATATGAGTAAAAAAGAAATATTCATCTTTCATAGCAGCTCTATTCACAGTGGACAAAAGATGGAAACAACCCAAACGCCCATGGATTGATGAATGGATAAACAAAACATGGTGATTCCATACAATATCATGTTATTTGGCCATAAAAGGGAATGAAGTTCTAATATATGCTACAACATGGATGGACCTTGAAAATATTATGCTAAGTGAGAAGCCAGACACAAAAGGCCACATACTGTATGATCCAATATATATGACATATCCAGAAGATGCAAACCCATAGAGACAGAAAGCAGATTAGTGAGGGGAGCGGGGAGAATGGGGAATGGCTGCTTAATGGGTACAAGATTCCTTTTTGGGGTGACGAAAATGTCCAGGCACAGACAGAGAAGATGATTGCACAATACTGTGCATGTACTAAATGCCACTAAATTGTATACTTTAAAGTGGTCAATTTTAGGTTATGCAAATTATACCCCAATTTTTACCAAGTGTGTGTGTGCATTCATCAGCTGTGTTTCACCAGGTTTGCTAAAGTGAGCAAAATGCATGGGGGAGGGGGGTATCAGCACCAGGAGAAAGGCTGCCTGCCCCAGGGCCTTTGCATAAGATTTCTTTCATGTCCCGGAGGGGCCTTCTCTCCATTTACCAAGACAAGGAGGGATCTTAGTTCCTATTCCTGAAAGGGAATCTGGTTAGAGCCTAAACACCAGAGCATGCTCAAACTAACCAAACCAAAGAGAAAGCTGAATCACCTTTTTAAAGACGCTGCTAACAGTCACTGCAGGGGTCTAATGGGCTCTTGACAATTCCTTCCAGCCTTTGCAAATCCTCATGGGGAAGGGGGTGCGGTGATGGGGTTGCTGCCCTGGGCCCCTCCTCATCTACCATCCTCACTGTTCTTTAAAAATGGCTCATTGCCAGCTGCCCAATTTGCTTCTAAAATCCCCCCAGATCTGTGAAAATTGGTGAGTTTGTCAAGACACTCCAAATAGAGGAAGCCTGACAAACCTCATCTGTCACCATCTGAAGCAGCCATTAAACCATCTTACTTTGAACATTGGTATTTAACGGGGAAGAATGAAGCATACATGCAGCCTTAGCAGGAGGAGGAAGTATATCTCGGGGTAGCCCCACTCAACCAGGGCAGGCCCCACTTTACAACAGGATACCGGCTAATGTATACATGAGGGATAGTGCGTTTAAAAGATCACTCTGCAACTCCTGATAAGATTATTGATACAGGAAAGAATTATCAACTGGTGAATGGTCCATAGAGAAGGTGGGCAGGGAGCCAATGTAACCCCACCCGGATTATTCTCTGCAGGAAAGAAGGAAGAAGGAAACAGATTAACGGGGCTCGGGCTGCCACCCCCTTCTCCACACTTAGATGTTTAACTTGACTCTGACCAAGACTTTGACCTCATTTCCATTTTCAGAAATTACAACAGAAAGAAACCAGCTCCACAGCCCCCCAGCAAGCAATCAAACCAGTGCAGAAGCTGGGACATTCTGCAACGACACCTGGCTCCATCTTTTCCACATGTCAGTGTCCTGAGAATGGTCTAGATTAAAAGAAAAAGGTCACATATTGTACAATTCCACTTTTATGGGATGTCCAAAGTCGGTAAATCCAGAGAGACAGAAAGCAGATTAGGGATTGCCAGGACCCAAGGAGGGTGGAGAGGGGCTGCTAAGGGGTCTCTTGTTGAGGGGATGCAAAAGTTCTGGAACCAGATAGAAGTGGTGGTTGTACAACATCATGAATGTAATTAATGTCGCCAAATTGTTCACAAGAATGTTGTTAAACCAGGAAATTTTTGTTGCGTATCTGTTACCACAATAAAAATTTAAAATAAAATAAAATAACACCCTCCTCCACAAGCAACCAAGAACAAAAGTAACAGGCCTCTCCCCACACTGGCCCCAGACCCAGCCTCCATCTACCATCTTGTCTCATAAACGTTAACTGAGAGCAAAAAGCTCCTGACCAAACCCCCTCAAATTCCTTTTTATGAATGGGAATGATCACTCTCTGCATCTCTGCAAAGCGCTTTGCTGTTTCATCATCTACATTCATTAGTGGAAGGTTGGTGATTCAGAGCAGGTTTTACTATAGCTTTCACTTTCTACCTACTTTCTTTTTGTATAACTAAGGTTCCCCTGTCCCATCAAACCACTTATCCTTCCTATTCAATGTGAAGCAAAATTAAACTAAGAAAATGTTTCACCTATATTCACCCTTTTTTCTGCAGGTCGTCTAAATCTGGAGCATGGCTTTCACCTGCTAACGTCCGTCTGCTTCAGAGCCAAATCATAGAGGAAAGAAAATCAAATGACAACTTATTCCCAATGTCAAGGATCAAGTGTCCTCCTTTAAAATGAGACATATAGGTTGGCATTTGAAGGGGCGGATGTGTGTGCAGCATAAGCCAGTGATCCATAAATAAAACTATGGTCATGACAAGCTGTCGCTTACAGTGTCGTCTCGGTTTCCTAATTATTCCACCAAAGACAGAAGCCTTCAGCATCTCAAGGGCTTTCCAAGAATTTGTCTTTGGCGTTATTAACAGACAGCTGAGCAGGTTATCAAACTAAGAAAACCTAGGCTGCAGACTTTAATTACAAGTTATTTCAGCTGAAATAAAGTAGTTCTAAAATGATACAGATGATGGCTGCAAAATTCCACATGGAATAAGATCTCTCTAAGTCTAGGGGAGGATGGGAAGGGGACATCTAGATTGTGAGCCCAGAGAACACCAAGGAGTTCTTCTATTTACTGTTCTTTCAGCTAGGACTGGAAAGGGAAGAAGTCATCAGAGGACTCAGAGGATGTGATAAGCACCCGAAAGAGAGAAGGGAGACGGACGTCTTCATTTTTTAGAGGCTCTGGGAAAACCTTGCTACCACGTTCATTCATTCAACAAATAATTCCTGGGCGCTTGCTATCTGGCAGCAATTTTCCATATCAAGATATGAGAAATGGGTAAGGAAAAACATGATTAAGAGGTGCTCCAGTCTTCAAGAAGCTACTGGAGCTTGGGATGGAGATGGTCACAATTAACAGAACATGGAAGTCCAGCAGAAAGAGAGACGGGGACAGTGTATCGATTGGGGTCTTGACAGGGAACGAATGGCATCCTCCCATCAGGTCATGGGGGAGAGTTCAGCGAGGCTGGACTGATAAGAGTGAAAGCACGGTTAAGGGAGACCAACAAGACATGAGGATGCACCCCAAGATTAGCAAGCGTGAGGAGCTACGATCTACCTCCCCACTGGGTGCTCTGGGCGAGGGCTGGGAAGGGAAACCAGAAATACAGGGAGAAAGATGACTGCATAGCAGGAGTTGGGGCCTTCAGTAGAAGGAAATGCACAACCTGCAGGGATCCTCCAGGGGAAGGGGAAGGAATAAATACCCTGACCTCTCTCTCCAACCACCTGCCCACCTCCAGCTGGTGCCTCCCATTGGTTGAAACCAAGCAGAAGCCAGAGAGGCACCCGGAAAACATGCAGCTCAGGAAGCTTTCTGGGTGATGTGGGAATTGAGTTGGGTCTAGAAAGATGCAGAGAATTTGTATGTGAGGAAATGAGAAAAGGGGCATTCGGAGAAGAGGAACGACATGGTCAAGGCCATAGGGTGTAAAAGTGAATGGAAAAGATGGAGTAATTCAGTTCCCCTGCAGTGTAGGAAAGATGGGAAGAAATAATAAGCTTCCAATCTGAACAACAGTTTGGGACTTCATCACCGAAGGCCAGGTTATGGATTTGGGAGATGATCTCCGAGACATGGAGAAGCACTGGAGGTTTTATAATAAGGGAGTGGCATGCTCACAGCTAAACTGTGAGACTAGGGCCTCAGAAGGGATCGGGCCTGGAAACAAAGAGGGATGTCTACAATCATTCTGTCGTCCGGTTCCCAGAAAGAGACAAGAGTCCTCCTGCCTCATTAAATGGGACCTGGGAATTAATCCAGCCACCTCCTCTCTTCCCGCCAACCTCATCTCTTCCCTATACCATCCCTTATTTCTATTGTTCAGCCCCCCAAAGGTAGCTGGCATCCACTCACAAGCCCATTAACCACCTTACCGCCAGCACCCTAGTCCAATCCATCACCAGGAGAGAGACCTTTAGCAATCGCCTCTTGATCAGCCTCCCTCCAACCATGGCTGCCCCACCTCTAATCTAATCTATTCTTAGCCTTTAAAAACTTTCAATGGGTCCCCATGGCATCTGGGATAAAATCTAGAATCTTTACCAGACCTCCAATGTACTGAATGCTCGTTAACCCTCTGTGGCGGCTTGGAGCTCTGTAGATCCATTCCCATGGGTGTGAACCCTTGTAAATAGGACCTTTTGATCCAGTTGCTTCAGTTCAGTTAAGGTATGGCCCAGCTGACTTTTGGTTATTCCGATGCAGCATCAACAGCCTAGAACTCTTACCTACGAAGAGCCAGCAGGTAAAACTACTCTTCCCCTCTGCTGAGATCCCACATGTGGTGCAATCCTAGAGACAGGCCTTTCTGGTTTCAGTTTACTCCACTAAAAGGGGGTGGGGGGGTGTCTCTGATGGGACCTTTGGCATCAGGCTCACCAGCAGGCACAAAGTAGTGTGGTGCAGCCACTAATAAACTGGAATCGGAACCCACATATCCGAGGACAGAGGCCTGAGTACAGGTTCTCCAGAAACGGAGACATCCTTCACCACCAACTCTCTCCTCCAATCCGGACCTTTCTGGAGCTGATGACGTCTGTAACATTCTTCAGGATGCACGGAGCATCTTTCGGGGGCATTTTTCACCGGAGGGTTTTGATACACTCCTGGGGACCTGCCAGACTCAAAAGACTTAGCCACCCCGTACGAGAACCCTCTGGATTGCATGTCAGGTGTGCAGGGGCTTCTTTACTTGGTTCCTTTCACTGCACCCTGCCCGTGTCAACTTGCCTCTCTTGTCTTTCTTCGCACTCCTGAGCTCCACGCAGGTCCGCATCCCCTGTGGCCTGCAGGTGACACGTTCCTTCTCTCGGGCTGCTCGCCCAGGTGGTTTTCCAAGGCCTTCCTCTGGCTCACGGGAGACTGGGAAGGACGGGACATGCCGACACCCTGGACCTCCGGAGCCTCAGACCCCCGGGGGGGCACATTCTAAGCCAAGAGCCACCCTCCCTCTCACAGGCCCTGGGGCTTCTCCTTTCCAGGGGAGAGAGGAAGGGACCAAGGAGAATCCCTTTCTTCAAGCAGCCGCCTCCCCCAGGAAATCCCGGCCCACTCCAGCAGGGCTCTAACCACTGCGGGGATATTAAGGCATTCACAGGCCCTCGCTTGAGATTTAAGTTTTGCACAAGGAAACAATAACTGGGGATGGGCAACACTCCCAAACGTTGCCCTCCTCCCCTGCTTCTGCTCTAGGGCCTCCGTTTCTACTGAGAGCTTGACCAGCCTTCTGGATGGGCAGAGGGCGGGTTATCATTTACTTATAGCCATAATCATGAAAAATGGTTACAGCTGTCACTAGCAGATAGCCCACCACAGGCCCAGCAAGGTGGAAGTATTTTCCTCACACCATCCCAGTGACCCTGTGAGAGAGGCACTGTGAGCCCCTTTTACAGATGAGTAAACTGAGGCAGCTGGTCAGCAGCAAAAGCAGGAGTCACTCACCAGTTGCATCTGACCCTGAATCCCACCCTTGTCATGCAGGAGAATCTCCTGGGAAGACTTTAGAAAGCACAAATTCCCAGGCCCACCCCAGACCTACTCAATTGGGGAGGGGGAGGGGAGGGCTGAGAAGCTGTATTTTTTTTTTTTTCACATGCTCCTCATGTGAGCCTAAAGAGGGGTCCTGGGGAAGCCCTGACACACCACACCGCCTCCATGGGAAAGCACCTGGCCCCACGGCGACAAAAGGCAGCCTCCCCACCCCACTTCCCCCTCCTCTTGCCCTTTTCCCCCCTCCCCAACTGTGCTCTTCAACTGAATTATTCTAGGGAGGACAGGAATTGCAGCGAAGGGGACAGGAAGCACCCGGGGCCTCTTTCACTCTTACAGGGGGCCCCCAACTTCTCAAGCCTCCCGGATCTAACTCGCCAACCGCGGAGGAAGGGGGAGCGAGATGAGGCAGAACCCAGGGGACGGGGCACAGCTGTGCACGCGTGTCTTCCTCCAGGGGTCCCTACGTGGCCTCGTGATCACCAGAAATGAAGCTGACCCGCTCCCCACTGGTGAGGGCTGTCCCCACGCCCCCCGTCAGGGCACTTGCACGCACACACTCCAGCCCCCCGAGCAGTCCTATACTCGAGAAAAATTGCCAATAATTTAAATTCAATTGGCAGCCTGGTTTGGCCGCTGGAGATAATGGCTTAGGAGGCAGGAGGCGCCCCCAGCTCCCTTTGCAGAGGCAGCACGGCGTGGTCTCCCCCTGGTTCCTCAGTGTCCTGCCCTGCGAGTTAACCGGCAAGCAGGCTGGGTAGAAGCGTCTGGCTGGAGAGCGGGGTCAGCTCACTAATAAGGCTGAGGTCAAAGGTCGGGCCTCAAATAAGCTCAGTTTCCTCAGCTCGGCTCCGAGGTCACAGACGGGCCCCCCAAATCCCGCCACCTGGTCATAAAAGGAAGCGGCCAGAGGGTGGTCACTTCAAAACAAATCCGTCACCACTCGTGCAAACAGCCCATCGGGCGAAGGGTGACGGATGGTGACTCGGTGGCATCTTTGATGGGAAGGACGCGGCATCAGAAATGACCTCGTGGCACCTAATCAGTTCCAGAAAAGGACTTTGTTCTCCTGGAGAGAAGGTGAGAGATCAAAGCATTTCTTGCTAATCATCATTTAGCCTTAATTACTCGTTAGGTAACCGGACCCGGACCAAATACGGCTCCCTCCTCCTCGGCATCCTGACAGCCTCAGAGTGCCCTTGATCTTTTGACCCAGACGGCATTAAATTGAGGGGAAGCCGCCGGCAAACCTGGGAATGGAAGGACCCCGGGTGGCCCGAGCAGTCAGTCGTTTCGTGGCTTCTTCCTTTCTGTTAACTTTTTAACCCCACCAGCCAGGAAATGCATAAACACGGCAGCCACACTCCTTCCCCCCTCCTCACCACCCGGCCCCTCACTGCTCAGTGAAGGAAATAGGCTGGTCTGGAGACACCTTAGTAGGATGAGCTGTGTGACCCCAGGCAAGCTGGTGGCCCCCTCTGAGCTCCCAGTGTCCTTAGCTGCACCACAGACATACCAATATCCACCTCTGAGCCTTGCTGAAAGGACTAAATAAGAGAATGCATCTAAAAACCGGTACCTAGTCGGAGGAGGGGGTTCCGGCTGTGCCAGTAATTTATATCCAGAGCTCACTGGCTCCAAAATAATGTATAATAAACTTTAAATTTTAGATCACAAACTAAATTAAAAAGAACAAGACTATGCCAGGATGGCTAAAATCAAAGAGACCGACAATAACAAGTGTTGACGAAGACATGGAGAAATCAGAACCCTCATGCACTGCCAGCAGGGCTGTAAAATGGTGCAGCTGCTGTGGAAAAGTCTGGTGATTCCTCAAAAGGCTTCACATGTTGTTACCCCATGGCCCAGCAATTCCACCCCTAGGCACATACCCAAGAGAACTGAAAGCACATATCCACAAAAAAACTCGTACATGAATGTTCGTGGCAGCATCATTCATGCTAGCCAAAAGGCAAAACAACCAAAGTGGCCATCAACAGATGAAGGGACAAACAAAAGGTGGTCCATGCATACAGTGGGATATTACTCGGCCATAAAAAGAATGAAGTTCTGATCCATGCTACAACCTGGATGAACCTCAAAAACATGGGGCTAACTTAAAGAAGGCAGTCACAAATGGACCAGAAAGTGTGATTCCATTTCTATGAAATGTCCAGAATAGGCAAATCCATGGAGACACAAAGGAGATTAGGGTTGCCAGGGGCTGGGGGGAGGGGAGGAACGGGGAGAAACTACTAAGGGGTACAGAGCTTCTTTTACAGGGTAAGAAATTGTTCTAAATTTAGATTGTGATGATGGTTGCACAACTCTCCAAAGACATTAAACATTGACCAGTACACTTTAAACGGGTGAACTGTATCATGTCAATTAGATATTTAATATACACCATTTTTTAAAAAAGGAGAAAAAAAAAAAAGTGAGAGAGACAGAGTGGCACCCAGTAAGTCAGTGCAGCAGATCCCTCCTTCTCTCCCCACCATCCTCTCCCGACTGGCCCACAGCTCTGATTACTCCCACGAGCGTACTGATATCTAGGAATGCGGATCACGTGCACAGATCAGCTTTTATAAGCTCCACTTCCACGGGGATCTTAAATAAAGTCTATTGCTCCCCATTCCCAGAAGGCTTTGGAGGAAAGGGGGCTTAAAAAAAAAAAAACTCCCTATGAACCACTTAGGGGGTGGGCTGAGGGTCTCAGGCAGGAAAGAGGGGCCCATGTGTCCCCCAGATGTGGCTGCCCCCAGAGAGGCCCATTTGGGTGCCTCCATTACTTCAGAGATTACAGTGGATAGTGGCAGGTTGGTTTTTTTAAAAGCCCATGTTCTGCAAACCCTACTAACTCCCCTGGGGCACCTCCTCCTCTGCAAGGAGGGATGTGGGCACTGAGGCAAAGCCTCATTTTACCCATCACATGAAGCCCGGCTGGGGGGCTCGTGGGCTGTTTCAGGGCGCTACACAGTTTGGGGACTGATAAGCAGCACTTGCATTGATTGCACACGCAGGGTAAAGTCAACTTTAAAACCCCACGCTTTCCTACCGACTGGGGACCTAAGAAAGAAGATGTGGTGAAGCGAATCCTGTTTTGGCCCTATCATCATCTGTGTTTCCACAAAGCTTCAAAGAGAATTCAACACCCGCAAGTAATGGCTACCCTTTCCCTAGCAATTCCATACTTGAAAAGTTACCCTAAGGAGATAATCAGACAAAACAAAAAGAATATTCTAGAATAGTGCTGTCCACTAGAAATATAATGCGAGTAACATATATCATTTTAAATTTCTCGTAACACCATTAAAGAAAGGTAAGAAAGGAACAGGTGGAATTAATTTTTTAATTACTTTATATAATCACTTTATACAAAATATCACTTCAACTAGGGTAGCCATATTTAACAAATAAAAATATAAGATGCCCACTTAAATTTTAATTTTGAACAATGAATTTTTTTTTAAGTATTAAGTATGCCCCAGGCAATATTTGGAACATGCCTATACTGAAAAAAAAAAAAAAAGTTGTTTAACTGGGCATCTGTTTTTTTAATTTGGCAACCCTAATTTCAACATGTAATCAATACGAAAAATCTGTTAAAGAGGTATTTTACTTTTTTTTTCATACTAAGTCTTTGAAATCTGGTGTGTATTTTACACCTATAGCTCATCTCAATTTGGACTAGCCATATTTCAAATGCTCAAGCAGCTACCGTTTTGGACAACACAAATCTAGAATGTTCCTTGTGGTGTTTTCTATGGTTGCAAAAAAGAGAAAGAAATTAGGAAAGTACCCATCCACAGGGGACTGCTTAAATTACAACTGACATTTAGAGAGAGCTAATCATGGGTTAGCCCTGGTCCTAGAGACTTTGCATGCATTATCTAATTTAGTCTGCAATAACTGCTTGAAATAGGTACTAGGCACAACCTCTTTTTACATATGAGGAAAGTAACTTTCAGGAAGCTTACATAATTCACCCAAGAAAGCGGCGAGTGTAGACAGAGCAATGGCTAGCTAAATGGACTGATACATGCATCTCCTGCTTTAGCAAGGTCTTTGGAGGGCAGCTCACCAAAATGTCTTTGGTTTTCTCTGCACAGTGGGCTTTGAGGCGGGTGCTGGTTCAGAGCTTAGTTTCTATGTCAAACAGACCAATTTCTGAGTCCTAGTTCTGCCATTCACTAACCAAGAGCCCTCAACAAGTCTCGGTTTCCCTGTCTGTGAAATGGGAGATGCAACTCTCTACCCCACAGGGTCGCCGGAGCCGAAACAACGTAAGGGGCGGAGAGGACCAAGCAGCAGCCAGCAGCTCCTAGTAAGTTCTCAATAAGGCAACTATTATTCTTACTAGTTTCCATGCCCTTTATTCTGATTTTTTTTTGGTGAGCACTGATGGTTTTCCACAAAGATTTAAAAAGTTATTTTCAAAAAGGGCAAACAGCCCATGAAGCAGCTGGAGGAAGAGGAAGGTAAGAAAGAAGGAAAGAATGAGGAAAGGAGGAAGAAGAGGAGGGAGAGAAGGAGGGGGAAAAGAGAGGGAGTGAAGGAAAAACCCACCGAATGCCGAGAAAAGGTGAGGCGCCACTTTCCCACAATTTTCTGAATGACCACCAGAGGGCACTGCCTGCAGTTTCCACAAGGAGGTAAAAAACGCTCCCTTTTAAAACCAAAACAGAACCCGCGTGGGGCATTTACCCTCCAGGAGGCGGTTCCGGCTGGGGAAGCCTGTGTCTTACCTTTGGAGTCTTCTTTGGCCACGTGACCAGGGGGACCCCGGTGATGGCGAGACTGGGGTCATCCTCTGCGTGCTCCTTCAGGACGTTCTGTGGCCAAACAAAGGAGCCGTATTAGCTCAGGGCAGAGGGGGGTCTCTGAAGGGGGCCTGAGGTGAGGTCTAACCCAGCAAAAGCCCAAGAGCGTTGCACAGAGTCAACGCCTGCCCCCAACAAACCCACTCCCTGACACTCAGTACAAATTACGTCACCAGGGTCCCCCAGGGTCCGCAGAACACGCAACAAGCCTCCCTCCCTTCTGGGAGCTCCTTCTCGGAGTCACTGAAAGTGTCCAGGCTACTTAAAGACTCTTCTGTTCTAATCATTCATTCATTCATTCATTTCACTTATTCAACAAACATTTGCTGAATCCCCGCTTGGTGCTGCAATTTGGCAGTGAATGACGTACCATCCCCGAGTGTGGATGGAGTGTACGTGTGGGAGGCGGGCAAACGGATCGCTCAGAAGAGTTCATTAAAGTTCTCGATTCTGAGCTAAGCCTTGAAGAATGAGCAGGCATCTGCTCTGGTGAAGCACCGGGGAGGGCGTTCCAAGGAGGGTGGCTGGAGCTCAGAGCTGGAAAAGTGAGCGCAGCAGATGGGGCTGGGGCAGCTCCGCATGCACGGAAGGCCCTGGAGAGGCTTTTTCACCTTTCCCTGGGGGTCATGAGAGGCCTGGAAGGTTTGGAGCATGGAGGAGTAACACGCTCATTCAGTGACAAACACGACTTCCGGCTGAGTGCTTGCTCGGCACATCCAACGCACTGTTTAAAACGATGCACATTTATCGCCTCATTTATTGCTCACCACAACCCCATGAGGGAGGCACGAATATTGTCATCTTACATATGAGGAAACTGAGTCAAGGCTGACTTTGGTCACTTACCCACAGGCAAGAGCTCACACGTGGCAAACTGGGATTTGAACGTGGAACACGGAAGTCGGCTCCTGCGATCACTTCCCAAACACCAAGCTCTTTGTTGTTCATAAGCTTACTTGTCAAAAATATTTACTTGAGTTGATTTGAACTTCTGAAAATCACCCAGTTCTGGGTTCTAAGTCACAAAACCACCAGGGATGGAAAACAGAAAGGACTTAAGAGTGGAGAGTGATGGGGAAAGTAGCGCTGTCATGCTCTGGCTATACCATCCTCTCCAAGGGCTAATTTAATGTGGAAAACCGTAGGAACTTTCTGTGCAGAGAGAAAGCTCAGTAAATTGAGGGTAGATTGTCCTCTTTCCTACCAAAGGGATGATTCAATAATGCAGGACCCAGCCCCGGTCAAAAAATAATAATAATAATACCAACCACACAGCCCCCTTGACTCCCATGCACGGGTCACTGATCACACTTACAACACCAAGTGTCAGCCCCTTCCCGGGCACACAGTCTCACTTCAGTCTTCCCCAGGACGCAGTGGGGGCTGGGAGGTGGCACTGCAGACACAGCTAATGTGCACAAATTCATCTATTACTCAGAGAAACAAAAACACAACCAGCTGATAACCTGGGAACCGTGAGCCCTGCCCTGTTCTCCCCTCGGGCAGATTCCCTGATGCTTCTCACAGTGGGAGCAGCTCAACACGCTGATTCTAATCTGGGTGTGGAAAGATGCATAAAAAAATTTTTTTTTTTTTTTTTGCAACATGGCCCTAGACACAAGTCGACAATCTGTTTCACCAAGGATGGAGCTGCCTGGCCAAATCGCTGACAGAAAAAACTGGCCGTGGTGGTCGTGTGTCAGGCTGGGGAGGGTTCCGCCCCCCCGCCATGGTACATAGTGCGCTACTGTTTAGGGGGGATTTGAAGGCTCTGTAAGGGTCATGCCTTCTCTGGGGCAGACTTTAGAACCTGATCCAGGTGAGAGGCCCCTTCTCGGAACTGTCCCCAGTCAAGGCTCACTGAGGCTCAAAGGACTTTGACACATTGCTCCGGACCAGTGGAAAGTACTGGACTTTCCACCCCGAGACCACCCCCCAAACAGATTCTTTGTGGCATCAGACTTTCTGTCCTACACGGGGGGTTCTTGGGCTACATCCACGGCGTGCCAACATGTAGGGACACAGACCCGTCACTGACGTATTCTGAACCACAACCATTAATTTTGGGGTTGTACAAAAACATTCAGGGATTCCACGAGGAGAAATTGTGGCGTAGCACCTGCCAAGAAGCACTGAAGCTCTCAGAAAATACAGGTCGGCTGAAGATGATTTTCCCTCCCTGCTCTAATCTACTCGGCCACTTCTCGGTTACTCTATTTGCTGTTTCTACTTTTCTGATCATCATCTGGGTGCCTGGCTTTTCAGAATGTGTCACCACAAAGTGGGCTGCAGAATGCCCCCCTCTCCCCACAGGTACTGGCGACAGGGCCTGCTGCCGGGGTTCAAAGCCGAGCTCTCCCACGCACGGCTGCCTCAAAGTCCCACAGCCAATGTCGAGGACTGAGAAACGCTGTTTATAAAACGTCTCGGTGCACTGCTCCGTCCCCAGTGCCTCACACAGCGCCTACTGTACGATAAGCTTCCCGTACATAACTAAGAAAAACAAATGCAACAACCACCAATGGAGGGACGTTCTACAGAATACACATTATTCTCATCAAAAACCAAGAAACCGTCACAGCCAAGAGGAGCCTCAAGAGATGGGACGACTGAATGAAATGTGGGATCCTGGGGTAAAAAAAATGGACATTAAGTAAAAGCCAAGGAAATCTGAATGAACTATGGGTTTTAGTGAATTATGTGTCAATACGGGTTCATTCATTGTTATAAACGTACCACATTAATGGACGATGCTAACAAAACTGCCTCAACCAAGGGTGAGGGTGGGAGCTTATGTGGGAACTTCGTACTATCTGCCCAATTTTCCTGTAAATCTAAAACTATTCTAAAAAATAATGCCAATTAATAAAAATAATTTTTTAAATGACAAAAAGTGTGGTAATAACAGGTACAGGAAAGCAAGACAGGATTCTTAGGCTGTCAACTTTTCTAACATGTGCAGCATATTTTAAAATAAAATGCACACTGGAATAGCTTGAAGTAAATACCTGAAACTATCAAGCTCCAACCCAGCAGCCTTGACTTTTGAAGACGATCATATAACAATGTCGCTTACAAGGGGAGACAGTGTGACGGTGAAAACGTGGATCACACTCTCTTTATCCAGTGTATGGATGGATGAGTAGAAAAATGGGGACAAAAACTAAATGAAAAATAGGGTGGGAGAGGGGGGATGATTTGGGATGATTACTTTTGATTGTATGATATGTGAACACATATATATCTCAGTAAAACTGAATTTTAAAAAAATGTAACAGGAAAGAACCAAGAACGGACATGATTCAACTCAGGTGTAGGTTTCACCTGGGTGTAACTGTGGCCACTAAAGGTGGGGGGCCGTAGGTGTGGTCAGCCCATGCAGATAGGGGCATTTCATCACTGGCATCATTTAGAATTAGTTTTGTTTTTTAAATCTTGTTTTTAAGCTCACCATAGACCTTGCCCCATGCCGGGCAGACCACTGCCACTCCCCCTTCCCCTCAGTCCACCGTGCTGGGGGAGGTTGGAACAGATAGGTGAGGACTGAATTGGGGGGCAGGGGTGACGTATTTTGTTGAGTGAATCCATGAGAGTAAGACTTATTGAGAACTTGCTCTGTGCCAGGCACTGAAATAAATATTTCACATCCACTTTCTCACTTCCTTGCCTCAACTACCCTGGATAGCACAGACGAGGAATCCAGGGCTTGGGCAGATGACGTACACTCGAGCCCACACAGCAAGGGGGAAGTCGAGGATGAACCCAGATCCATCCAACTCCAAGGCTTGTGCTCTTTAAACCTGACAGCACTCAGGGCAAAGCTGTCCCTCCCTAAGCAATGGATTCAGATGTTCTAGAAAGTATAGGGTGGGGACCTAACACCTCACTAGTGAAAACAGATACTTTTTACTTGGGGGGAAAAAACTAGGTCTAAGTCAGAAGGTCTGGGTTCGACTTCTACAACCAGCAGACTGTGGAACCCTGAGTAAGCCTCAGTTTCCTGTTGACCCACCCACAGGTAAGAACAATGAATGCTATCCACCCACTTCCCCTACGGAGCTAGATGTGATCTTACTACAATTCTTACTGGCATTTATTGAGGGCTTGCACTGGACATTAAAACAATCCCATGTGGGGAACAGGGCTGATTCTCCCCATTGCATAAAAGCAGAAATTGAAATTCAGAGAGATTGAGTGACTTGCCCAATGTCACACAGCTGGCAGAGGGCAGAACCTCGCGCTGCCCACCTGACTGCAAAACCAGGGATAGGACCCCTGGGTGATTCAGCCTCAGGAAACCATTCCAGTCCCCTCTGAACTTGATCCAGTCTTCAAAAACGTAAAACCGTCCAGGCTCCATATTTATCTTCTATTAACGAATACAGAAGTGGGCCATCCTCATCTATTTCTTGCAAATCAGAAAGCAAACTAATTCAGCCACCAACTCCTTCGACAGTATTTCTCAAATCTTCCCCCAATTACAGAGAAGGTGCTTATTTGGAAGTGGGCCCCCATAAGCACGAAATTTCTTTGACATTTCATGTTTTCTCTTAATAATCCATGTGAATTTCACACCCTCCTCCGCAATATATCAGTGTTTGTTTTAACCTAAAAATCTAAAATGAAAGTTTCCCAAAGAAAAAAAAAAAAAAGGTAAGGAAAAGGTTTTCCAAGATGATTCTCCACCATTTAGCCAAAGCCTTTTAATCCCCACTTAGACGGTTATATACACACGGTTAAGGGACTGAGCTCATGCTTTCCACAGGACTTTCTGCCCTCTTATTTATCCCAATCCCAATCTCTAAGCTGGGGATGACAAGCTCCAATGCCTCCAGGGAGCTGGCAGGTAAAGTGAAAGATCTACAGGAAGGAGCAAGACGGAGTGGTGAGCTCTATGGCAAACTGGAGATCACATGCCCAATTTAAAGAGGGCAAACACTACTCAATGCCAGCTTACCATCTACCTGTGGGAATACAGCCAGATCTCTGATTTTTCAGACAAATGCAAAGATCCAGATTTTTATGTGAAATCTCTCCACTCTAAATTTGGCAACTCATCGGAAATTGTTTTTTTTTTTTTTTTTTTTAAACACTGTAAGACAGACATACCTGTGGGCAGGTGTGGCCCATAGGTGACTGGAAATATTGCCCACCCACCTTCATTTCCTTTGCGTCTCCTTTTAAATTGCTTCAAGATTTCCTGTTAAGTCAAATTCAGAGCTGGAGCTGGTAGGTCACAAGCACCGGGGTGAGGCCTCGGCGCTGGATGTCTGGTGAACAAAAAGCTAGTGCTGGCGATAGTCTTATTAAATGAAGACCCCTCCCCGGCCACGGCACACGCTGCCCCCAGGGAGCCAGGACCCCCTCTGCGGCCACCAGGGGGCGCCCCGGGCTCTGGCCCTTGGGAAGTATTTTCAGCCAGACTCAGGGAAGAGATGATTCTAATTGGAGATTTTCTTTCTGAGAAATAAATTGCGCTGGAGGGAATCTTGTCGCTTGCTTCCCTCAGCTCTGCCGGGATATATCCACTCCCTGGGGGCTCTCAGGAGCCCAGAGACAAGGAATGCTGGGTGCCAGCCCCGCTTCAGCCCCCAAAGGGTTATACTCATGACAGAAAGCCCAGGGCAGTATTTCTAAAAGAGAAAGATCCGGATCTTCCAGAAACTATGGACCCTTCTGGAAACTGCCTCCTTTTGTGACCTAACAAGATAACCAGACAGTGGACGTGCCAGTTCTCTGTTCCCCCTTATGCCAACTTTCCTCAAAAAGCTTAATTAGTTAAACAATGGATTCAGGCCCACGGCTCCCCAGGGTGGGACGTTAATAATTAGAAACTCCATCTATGCTGTGACTAAAAATACCGCCACTGTGAGAATAAGGCAGAGCCAGGCATCAGGAAAGAATTGCCAACCGCAGGCCCATAAAAGGGGAAGACAAATGCCAACCTCTGGAGCAGCTTGGGGGCTGTTTTGGGGAATGCAGCATCCTCAGGGGTCCCCCCACTGGCACAGGAAGGACCCCACAAACAGGGTGATGATGTACCTTGGGGATCTCAAGGCCCCTCCCATCCTGAGCCTGCCTATAACAATCCATCGACTGTGGGGTGAACTGTGTCCCCCAAAAATACATGTTCAAGTCCTAACAAATCTGGTGAATGTGACCTGATTAGCAAATAGGGTCTTTGGAGATATGAGTAGTTAAGGTGAGAGCACACTGGAGTGGGTGAGTCCTAATCCAATCCGACAGCCAGGTGTCCACGGAAGCAGATGGAAGCACTACAGCCGTCAGCCAAGGAATGTCACCAAACCACGAGGAGCCGGGAAAAGAGGCGGAAAAGCATTCTCCCATAGAGCTACCGAGGAAGCACGGACCTGCCAACACCTCCGTGCCCGTCTTCTCACCTCCAGCACCGTTGAACACGTTTCTGCTGGTTTAAATCATGGAGTGTGCGTGGTACTTTGTCCCGACAGCCCAGGGAAACTCAGATGACGACGATGATGATGATGATGACGACATCATCTCTAGCTGACTAAACACTTACAGACCGTGGGCCGAGCCTTCACACATGTCACCTGGCTGAATCCCCACCACCTGTGCAAGGCATGTACATTTTCTTAAGCCTTTTTTACCGGTAAGAAAACCAGAGTCTCAAGCCACCTGAGAGCTCTCAGCCCAGAATCTTTGCTCTTAGGAGTTAACGTCTGAAAGCAGTGGTGCCTCGTGGGCCTTCCACCCCGTGGCTCCGAGCATCGTCTTTTACCACTGAGGCTTGCTGGGCCATCTGGCAAGGGGGTCTCTGACAAAGGCCCCCTGCGATGGCTAAGTTCAGGTGTCTGCTCGGCCAGGTTCTGGGGTCCAGCGGCTTGGTCAAACGCTGGCCTAGCCGTTGCAGTGCAGGCATCCTGCAGATACGATGAGCATCTGCATCAGAAGACTGGAAGTAAGAGCGATCCCATCCGTGATATTGGATGAGCAACAACTGTGGCTACCAGAAGAAATGCTGCTTTGTGACTACACGACTGCTCCTCTCTAAGTCTCTGGCCTACTGGCCTCCCCAAGGGATTTCAGATTTTAGAGTCCACCATCAATTCACCGGAATGGCCTGTCCTACAAAATTCAAACTTGCCAGCCCCCCCATCGCATGAGCCAATTCCTTAAAAGAAATCTCATGTGTACAGATATCCTGTGGCTTCTGTTTCTCTGGAGAAGCCTAACACACTCTCCCACCTCCAAGCTCAGGGGTCTCAACGCCCTAGGCCCGGATCTTCACCACCTCGCGGTCACCCTGTTATCCGGAAATCATTTATGACGGGTTTAAGGACGAAACCTGCCCCCAAAGAGCCTCTCGCCCTGCCCGTCTCCCCTCAGACGCCACAGCCCTCTCTCTGAGCTCTAGCTGAAGTGCAGACCCAGGACAGCTCCCGCCTAACTGTGAACCACACTTTATGGGGACGAGCGGTTGAAGGCCAAAGAGGGAAGAGGCAAAAGATGGTGATGGATAACCCAAGAGAGGGTTGAGGGGAAGCTGAGAGGAGGGGAAGGGGGAAAAGAGGGCAAAAAAGCAGGGGAAGGGTGGGGAGCTGGTCCAAATCCTCACCCAAGACGCGCTAACTCATCTCGGGAGCTTATCAGCGTATCACGTTCATGACCTCGCTGTTCCTCAAAACAACTCATGACATGGGTCTCTGTTATTATGCCCATTTCACCGTGAGGACCTCGAGGTTTCAGGGAACCACAGAAGCTAGACTCTGGAAGGATGAGGACAGCCAATCCAATAGGCCCGTTTTACATCCAGGTGAACAGAGAGGTGGAACATCTTGCCCAAGGCCACACAGCAAGTAGCTCAAAGCAGAAGCCGAAACTGAACTTAGGGTCTCTTGTGTCCTGTTCTTCCCATATTCCCACACCTCCAACAGAGCAAGCATCTTTTAAAAAGGAGTCACTGAAGGCACCTCGATGTCAAATCCCAGAAGGGTTTTGCAAAGATGAGGAAGGTTGTGGATTTCTTAACTAGACTTTTACACAACACCCAGACTCTCCTTTCCTTTCACAAACCAAATTAAACAACACAGTCATTTCTGTTTGAATTGAAATCCAGGCCCCCAAAGGGAAGTTTTCAAGGTCCAAACACACTCATCTGATTTGCTCTCATCCGGGTGACAGAAAGGACAAACTCAACTTTCCAAAGTCCTGCCCACTAAAAACAGTAACAGATTTATGGGTACAAAAGGACGCTGTAAGGGGAAAAAGCAGGGATGCAATAGACTATGATTTAATTTTTTAAAAAATTACACATATAAGTTTTTATACAGAGTGGAAAGCTGCAGAAGTCAATTCCCTCAGTGGTTATCAATGGTAACCTCCAAGACATGGGACCTGAGGGGAGGTTTTCTATTCTGCAGTCTATGTTTAAAAGTTTTTATATTGATTGTGTAACATCCTTACTCTTAAAAATTTTTAATGCCAGATTGTAAAAAGGAAATGTCAGATGCAAAAATATAATGAAACATCCAGGAGAGACAAAGGCATAGAGATAGAAAGCAGACTGGAGGTCTCCCTGGGCGGGTGGGGGTGGGGGGGTGCAGCCGGGAGGGACTGGTCAATGGGTATGGGTTTTCCATTTGGGGCGACGTCAGGGTTCTGGAACCAGACAGAGGGCATGGCATGGCTGCACAGCATCGTAAAGTCCTACCTGCCACCGAACTGTACATAATGGTTAAAATGGACAACTTCACGTTGTATGTACATTACCACAATTTAAAAAATACATTACAGTCTCTCTGCATTATTTCTTGCAACTGCATGTGAAACTACAATGATCTCAAAATAAAATTTTTTTTTTAAATTACAAATAAAAGAAAAAGTTGTATTTCAGACAAAAGCCAAAACCCAGCCGTCTGGGGACGGAGCTGTGTTGGGGACCATCTCTAATTCCTGGGGCTCCGGCCACAACGTGCAGCAGCCTCCGAGGTCCTGGAGAAAGGGAGAGAAGGAAAGACACTTCTTTTTTTGCAGAACAAGGCAAAGAACTTAACTGGTAAATAACAGAGGCGGGCAGCACCACTGGCCAGAAGTAAGAATCATTAAAAGGCAGTCGGGGGAGCAGGGATGGTAAGAATTCTGTCTACAACTCACACCCCTAAGCTGTTTTCTGTGTCTCAGTCAAGGCCAAAGAAACCTGAACAGCCGAGAAGAGGAAACACAGAGAACACCGAGAAATGGAGGGAGCACAGCTGCCCACTCTTGCTGACAACACTCCCGCCCCAAGGACAGCCTTGGGTTAAAACATGTTCTGGGGTCTCCAGGGACCGTGAGGGGCTGATGGCCAGGCCAGAGATCCAGGAACTCCCCTGCTCCAGAAGAGAACGACTGGACCTACGTCCACCGCATGGGCACCTGGCCACACTGCGCTGGAGATGCTAGCAGCGACTCCTGTTTTGCTGGGGCTCTCGGGAGGCCTGTTCAGCTGATTTACAAGATCTTCAGCTGAAAAGAGTCTTCTGGGACAAGGCTCAAGAAAGCAAATATCCCTAAAGACAGGCAGGTGCAATTGGGAAGCCAAGTGGCTAGATTATATGAAGAGCTGGGCCAGCCTGATGATAAATGGTAAGTGACCTTCGGGAATGCATTAGGGCATGGAGGGGACTGGGGCATATGGAGAGCAGGGGCCCCATCTAAAGGGGGCAGCTGCTACTCACCTCCCACTGTTTACTGCAGGCCAGGGGCATGGATAGGCAGAATATTTTGCATGGCCTTCCTGAATTTTTAATGTTAGCAACTAATTACAAAATACTAGGCAGGCCAAGCACAATGCCTGGAGGCTGGATTGGGTCCAGGGATTGGCGATTTGCAACTTCTGTCCAAGCAGCAAATCTGTTGCTTCTTCTCTACAGAAAAGCTCAAGCAGTCACCTCTACCTTCTCCCTGGATTTGGGATGGCCTCTGAGAAGGGAGAAATTGATTTCCCTATAGCTACCCAACAAAGCAGTATGGTATGGGGTAAGCACCCCCTGTTGACTTGCATGTATGCCCTTGGGCAAATTACTTAGCCTCTGTGTTCCTCAATTTTCTCATCTGTAAAATGGGATTCACAGAAGTGCCATGGAAGGTGGTGGGAGGTTTACATGAGTTGGTACGTGGAAGACACCTACATAGTGATGGAGACATTTCACCACATGTTAGCACAGGCTGCCTCTGAACTCGACAGCAGGTAGGGGCACCTGGGCCTTATAACCTGGCTAAGCCCCTTACCCCAGGCCCCTCCCACACCGTCAGGGGGCCAAGCTGAATCCAGCCTCGGAGGCCCGGCAGGCATGGGCAGATGCGGGACGGGTGGGGGGTGCCGAGTCCCGTTCCTAAAAAGAAATCTGGTCAACCAGGAACACTGCACAAACAGATCAGAGACACGAAGATGCTTTTAAAGCAAGAAGGAAAAAAAACTGGCTTTCCAAAAGCAAAGAACAGTATTTCCTCATCAGACAAAATGTGTTTTTAACTTATTTGCAACATTTGAGACCCTGATACTATTAATAAATTTTATTATGATTGAAAATAACTTGTTTTCATCTTATAGCATCTCAGAAGATAAAAGCAGCCACCTGACTTCTAAGGTTGCCTTGGAACTCAATATATAAAATCTGCACCAAAAGAATAGGGATTCAGGAACATGCTCAGGGGTGCAAAAATATTTGGGGGTGGGGGGAGCCCATTATTTCCATAAGACTCTCAAAAGCAATCAGCAACCTCCAAAAAAAAAAGACTCAATGAAAACAGACTCTTTAACAAGTGCAGATATCTTTACAGGGATATTCACAACAAGCAATTTCTTTCCGAGTTATAAGATTTTCATTTCACAGCACCTGGCAGGAACACACCTGCCACAGCCAGGTGAGGTTCACCTGGGTGAGAGATTCTGCAGCCCGCCTCCCTCTGTCGGTGGCACCTGCCAGGCTTCGGATATGGGCTCTGCTGTGCTCCACTGGACCCCAAGGGTTCAAACTGCCTGGTCACTGAGCCCCTCGAGGGCAGGTCAGCCTTAGCCTCTCCTTATCCTAGGGCCCAACACAATGTTTCCTAAATGAAAAAAATGCACGAACGAACTAACAATTTCTGGGCTGAGTTTGAACTGTCAACTAAGAAACCTGAATTCTGTTTCCAACCCCAGGCAGCTGGAGTCACCTGGGCAGCAGACATCAGAGAAGGGAGCCCAAGTGCCTCCGAGGCCTCATACCAAAAAGCATTCCCAGAGCTGAGGGAGGAGGCAGGGCCTGGTGGCGGGGTGCTCGCGGAAGCTCTGTTGCCATGTCTGCATCCTCCTCTCACCTTCAGACCAACCTGCTGTGTGGCCTCAGGCATGTCCCTTAACCTCTCTGAGCCTACTTCCCTTGTCTCTTAAGTGCAGAAGTAACAGTTCTCACCATTGGCCTAGCATCGGTGCCTCGCAGGTAATAAGTTCTCAACAAATGTTATCATTTTGATTACTACAGGACAAGCATCCCAACTATTTCCCATTGCTTAAACACACCGTATATTTGTGCATGCCACTCCCTCTGCCTGTAATAGTCTCCCCCACCTGGAGAACTCCTATGCAGCCTCTGATGCCCTGCTCAATTTATCCCCTGCAAAACTGTCCCAGAATTCTGGCCTCAGGTGTGGCCAATCAGTGTCCCCTGCACCCACGTGCATGCCCAGGGTACACACGGCATGCTCGGTGCCACTTAACCCCCCATCTCATGATGTCACCACCTGTCTGCTTCCCTGTTAGACCGTGAGCCACCTGAGGGCAGTGACGGTGCCGTCCTCCTTCCATTCCCAACACCCAGCACAGCAGGTGCCCAACACATCTGGCTGCACGGAGGCCACCGGGAGGCACGGCTGCTCCAGTGAAGCAGGCAGATGGTCCAGGGAAGCCAGCCCAGAGCAGCAAGGCTCGCTGACAAGGAAGGAGGCCACGGGCTCCCACACCCAGTAACAGCTTTCCCACTGTGCCCTTAGCACCTGCTGCCGGCGAAGCCTCGGGTCTCAAACGAGCGCTGGGAAAGAACACGTCGACCTCAGAGTGAGGGTCTGCCAAGCAATCTCTCCGTGGCTCTCACCAGCGGCCCCCAGGGACCCCAGGGACAGTGCACACCCCACTGCTCTGAGCCGAGCCGCCCTCAGGGATACCCGCGCCAGCTGCCGTGCCCGGCCCTCCCCCGCTGCCCACCTTCACGCCCTCCAGGAGGGCCTGCGGGTCCTCGATGCCCTCGGGGACACACTTCTTGTTCTCGGGCAGGGATTCTAGTTTCTCCACCAGGGCTTTCAGACCCTTCAGCTCGAACTCGGTGAGGTGGGTCCACTTGGCGGAAACCTCGGTGGCAGGTGAGCCAGTGGGCGTCTTGGGGTAGTCCACGGGTGTCGTCGTGGACTTCACGCTGTCCTCAGACTCGTTGGACAAAGTCCTCTTGAGGAAGCGTGTGGCAGGGGCTTTGGGCTTCTTTCCGGGCGCCTCCGGGTCCTCGGAGGGGGTGCTGCCGGGCAAGGGGGCTCCATCGGCCGGCGGCCGGGACACCTTCTCGCCAGCCTCCTCCTGCTCCCCCTCGTCCCCCTGGGGCTGCTGCTCGCAGGGCTCCTCGTCCATCTCCAGCCAGGAATCCGACGAGAGGCCGTCTACGCTGGGTTTCCTGGGGGCATCTGCGGAAAGACCGAGACAACCTCCAGACAGCCTCCGGGAGGGAGGCCTCTGAAACCTCCGCTCGCTCGAGAGATGAGGCCTCTTTAGACAAACCCAGGGCTGCAAGCCTCCTGGGCTCGGAGAGGAGAACACGGCTGGGGTCAGAGACTCGAAGCCCAGCTCTGCTTCTTCCCAGCCGTGTGCCAGGCCACCTGCTCCCTGCTTATCTTTTCATGCATAACAATAAGGCGAGATGATGGTATATATTTATACGTACATGTTACCACACACACACAAAAGAGGGCCCAAACACTATTAATAATAGAGCAAAGCGCAGTCCCTTTATCCAGTGTATGGACAGATGGGTGGAAAAATGTGGACAAATATTAGATTAAGAATAGGGTGGGATGGAGGGGATGGAAAGATTTGGGTGTTCTTTTTTGCTTCTATTTTTATTTTGGAGTAAGGAAAAGGTTCAAAATTGATTCTGGTGATGAAAGCAGACCATATGATGGTGCTGTGAATAACTGTACACTGTGGATGACTGTAGGGTGTGTGAATATATCTCAATTAAACTGTGTTAAAAAAGTAAATGAACAGTGGGGGGAGGAGGGGAATGGTAAATTTTGAACATTCTTTTTGATTTTAATTTTTTTGTTTTGGAGTAATGAAAATGTTCAAAGTTTGTGGTGATGAATGGACAACTACCTGATGAGACTGTGAACAACCGACTGCACACTTTAAATGATTGTATGTTATGTGATTATACCTCAATAAAATTACGTTTAAAAAAATAATAGAGCAAAGAATATTTGGGAGGATCAAACAAGACATCACCAAGCAGGATTTCAGTCATGCAACCAGCAATTGAGAAATGAGGATCTCCCTACTGCCTCCCTTCTCTTTGGCAAATGGGTTACAAGAGTCCACGGAAAAGCAGTGACAAGACAATTTAGGAACAAATTTGGCCCAGCTTTGCCGAATGCAGTCTCAAGATTTTCTCTCAAGCCCACAAACAGAATAGGATACGTTCTTCTAACTCCCTAAATACCCGAACAGGAGAAGTGACCCTCTGCTTTCCAGCCCTGGGGATGGCCACACGATCAGAAGCCTTTTCAGTCTCCCAGCCTCTCCGTTCCCACAGGATCTAGGGCTCCGGTGATCACAGCGGTTACTCTGAGATTCCATAATTCTTCACCTTCTCCCAGACCAGGGTGGGAGCCTCAGAAGCAGGTTTTAGGATTTCGGTGTTTTTCACACCTAAACATTCCCATCATCCCCAGGAAGGAGACTCAGAGCCGACCCCCCACTCCCACCCCAAAGTGCAGCGTCCCAGGAGGCACACAACACCGTCCCGTGAAGATCCCGGCAGAAGCATCTGTTCCCCATCACGAATCCGGCCTGAATCCCCTACAGATCACGGAGGAGGGGAGTCGGAGCGGGGGAAGGCAGGAGGCGGCTTACGGTGGGGAAAAAACATCTAAAATTCCCGGAGACTGAAGAGAAGGTGTGCAGACCCCTCTCATTTTCCTACCGCACAATGCAAAAGGCACCGTGAACAAGACATCCAGGAAGCCCCCGCAGCAGAGACAGCTCACAGAGAGCAGGGAGGAAGAGGATTTTCTCCCTCCGTCTCCCTCTCCGGGGGGGGCCCACCGTCAGCTGCCAGATGCAACTTCAGGACAGACAGACGTGTGTGCATAAAGATTCAAGGACAGCCGTTTGGGGGGGGGGGGTGTCCCGTTAAGTGCAAGCAGCGGGGCAGGGGGCTGCAGCTGCCACTCCCATACCACCCACTGCTCTCCCAGGCTCCTGCCTCCAGCTCTGGGCACCCCTTCCACTGGCTGCAAGATGGCCTGGGTCTGGGGGGACAGACTGCATCTCCCCAGTCTGCTCCTGTATAAACAAGAGCCCACCCTCTGGGGAGGGGGAATGGGGTACAGCTAATGGCCAGAGGAACAAAAAGAACCAGGATTCCTTGCTCTGAGGGTCTCCTGCTCCGGCCACCAGGCCAGTGGGGACCAGCCCCTCCCAGCATCTGCAGAGCCACAGACCAGACCCGGAGGCCACACACATGACGCTCAGGGGATGTGGACCCCGTATTCCCAGTGGGAACCCGACAAGGGCTCTCCAGGATTCTGCCCGACACCCCGAACCCAGGGAGTCTCCCAAAGCCCCACGGAAAACTCATTTCTGCACGAGCTGACCCGACGAGGCCGCCGGGCACCCCAAGCCACTCACCGACAAGCATCGATTCCCTCTGGTACTCCTGTGTGAGGTGGGACCTCTGGGTCACACAGTACACATATCTCTCCAGGACATACCAGCACATCTCATAGTAGAAGGGGTAACGGAATTTGGGCTGCACCTGAAACCAGAGAGCCAGGCGGGCCGAAGGTCAGTTTCCGAAGGGGCGAAGCAGCAAAGCAAAGGAAGAGAGGTGTGTGGGACGGAGGATCATAGGGTATCACTGTCATCATCTTAGCAAGAGCACAAATGATGGGAGGGGGCCAGGGGTGGGCTGCAAGGAAGGTGGGAGGGAGGCACTGGGAGGGGCAGACGCCAGGAGCATGCACTGGGGAGGAGGTGGAAGTGGCTCGTGGGGGAGCATCACTGCAAAATTCACGGAAGTGCACGCCCAGGAGGTCGGATGGGGTCTGCTTTGTGCTTCTGTGGGTGCAGAAGCACAGCTCCCCTCTGACACCCTGAGAGATGGACACCACTGCCCCATTCTAACTACAAGAAACACGGACTCCTCATGTTTCTAGAAAACTTTTGCACAGACTCCGTTCTCCCTCCCTTTCACCCCCCTGATAGAAACCAACCCCAAACTTTGCCACTTGCCATCAGGTCACCAAGCATCCCCCCGCACCCTGGGAGGGTGGCCAGGCCAGGCTGATCCATGAGGCTGTGGGGAAGGGGCTCCCCTACGACTCTGGGGAAGGGGCTTCACAGGTCTCCAGGTCTCCACATCTGGCTCCTCCCCCACACCCACCTGGCGCTGCCCCTGCCTTTACTTCCCTGGCAGGACCTGGGCCCCCCTATCGTCAGGGGGTGCACGCCCCAGGCCCAATGGACACAGCCGGGTGCATGAGAATTGTGAAAAGCTGGGCCCCAGGGAGAGCCTGATTTGTGGCAGTTCAGTCTACACAGATGAGATGGCGGCAAAGGTGGGGAAGGAAGCAACATCACAGATG